>NC_090173.1:13786250-14115000 GCF_024679245.1 Pseudorasbora parva | reverse complement strand
TCTTTGTTCTTTTCTCAGAGAATAGCTGAACTCCAAGTCTTTCAGAATCGCAGTCAAAGCTGATTCGAAAGACCGCCGCCGTTCGCCAGTTTCTGTGTTTACTAGAAGCACGCAAACGCAACTCGGCCGTCGTCATTATGCCCCCGCCCACCGACTCTATATACAATGTGATTGGTCCGGCAAGAGTTAGGGGAAAACAGCTCAGAAGGGTATTGAGAGTTGCTAGACGACACTTGCGGGCAGATTAAATTGGCTGCCGCTAGGGTACGTCTAGATTTCTAGGCTACTATTTGTTGGGTTAGCTGCTAAATCAATCAAAAGGCTAAAGTATATCCAGAATTCAGCAGCATGTGTTATTACATCTCATGTGCTCTTACATTTATGTTTTGATGTTATAATTTCTTTGTATTTGTTTATTTATTGATTGTATCGCTTTGGGTTTTAGAAAAAAGGCATTATAAATAAAATGTAATATTATTATTATTATTATTATTGAAGCAACATCCACATGGATGCCAGGACCAAAGTTTTCCCAGCAGAACATTGTAAAAAGCATCTGACAACCTCCACCAGCATGCCTTCTTCCCATAGTGCAGCCATATGTTCCCCAGGTAGGAAACTCAAATGCACCCGGCCATCCACGTGATGTAAAATAAAACGTGATTCGTCAGACCAGGCAACCTTCTTCCATTGCTTCCGTGGTCCAGTTCGGATGCTCACATGCTTCTCTTGGTGCTTTTGGAGGTGGACAGGGGTCAGCATGGGCACCCTGACTGGTCTGCAGCTATGCAACAAACTGCGTCGCGCTGTGTATTCTGAGACTTTTCTATCAGAACCAGCATTAACTTCTTGAGCAATGCGAGCAATTTGAGTAGCTCATCTGTTTGATCGGACCATATGGGCCAGCCTTCACAACCCACGTAAATGGTAAATGGACTGCATTTATATAGCGCTTTTATCCAAAGCGCTTTACATTTTTGCCTCACATTCACCCATTCATACACCGACGGCGATGTCAGCCATGTAAGGCGACATCCAGCTCGTCGGGAGCAGCTGGGGTTAGGTGTCTTGCTCATGGACACCTCGACACTTGGTCAGGTGGAACGGGGCATCAATGAGCCATTGGTCGCCCATTACCCTGTCGCCAGTTAACCACTGTTCCTTCCTTAGACCCCTTTTGATAGAAACTGACCAACGCAGAGGGGGAACACCCCACAAGAGCTGCAGTTTTGGAGATTCTCTGACACAGTTGTCTAGCCATCACAATTTGGCCCTTGTCAAACTCGCTCAAATCCTTACGCATGCCCAATTTTTCTTGCTTCAAACACATCAGCTTCGAGGACAAACTGTTCACTTGTTGCCATATATATATATATATATATAATTATTGATTTGTGTCAATATTGGTACTTATCTGAACACATAAATGGCCCAATCTAAAGTTGCGGTAAGAGAGATTGTCTTAGTTTAAAGTTTGATAAAGGTCACTGATCTCTGTGTGTCAGTTTAGACCTGCTTTGCTCCAGATTTCTGCTGCTTTGCATTGTTGGGAATGTAGACAATATTACAATATTTAGTGCATATACTGTATATATAAACCAAAGGACACATTTTAGTCATGTAAATTACATAATTTTGAAGCAAAGACTTTAAGGCTTAAAGTTTAATGCTGTATTACTTAAATAATGTTCCGGTCTTGTTTTAAGAGGCTGTAGAGGGTTAATGATTCACCACAAAGTGTGTCACATACTTGCTCATGCAACTATAATAACCCTCATGGATTTTAACAATTTGCTTAGGATAACACAAGGTCCCTCCCTTATACAGTGGCTATAAATGTTTGACTGCATCAGTTCAGACGCTTAGAGAGAAAATGGCTGTATTCGAGTCACTTCTACAGTTTCTCAGCACAGGTACAGTACTGGGTGCTTTACTGTTGTTTCTGGTTTTGTATTTGCTTTCCTCTGGAACCAGATCTCAGAAAGAGGGAAAAGAGCCACCGGGACCCAAACCTCTGCCGCTGCTGGGGAACCTGCTGACCCTTGACCTCACAAGACCCTTTGACACCTTTTGTGAGGTGAGGACTTGATATGTTTAAAATGTTAGATGACTAACATTTAAAGATTTGTTTGTAAATGTCTTTCTGTCTTCCAGCTGTCCAAAACCTACGGGAACATATTCCAAGTGTTTTTGGGTCCCCAAAAAACTGTGGTCTTAACTGGGTACAAAACGGTCAAAGAAGCTCTCGTGAACCATGCAGAAGAGTTCGGCGACAGAGCTATTGCGCCTGGTTTCAGGATAATGAACGACGAACATGGTAGGATTCTTATGTTTTCTGCCTAAAAATGGTATGTAAATAACACAAAGGTGTACAAATGGTAAATGCCAGACAAGCGTTGCAAAACAAACATGTTGCTCAAGCTTTCAGTTTCATGGAAGGAAAATGTATTTTTTTTTTAAAATGCATTGTATTAATGCTAGCATTTTAATTAATTGTATTAGGGCTTGCATTTTTTATGGGCTGAAATTTAAAATTGTCGTATAATTTAGGCTGTGGATATTTATATTTTCATTACTAAAAATTCAATAATCCATATTCACCTTTCAGATTTTAACTAAAGATTTTTAACTTTAAGATTTTAATCCAAATGTTAGTTCTGTTTAAAAACATAATCTATAACATTTGACTGACAATTTTCGGTTAATTTTATTTCGCTTTAGAATTTTGACAGAAAATTTAACTCCGGGAACTGCAGTAAAGGCATAATCTCCATCTGCTGTTAGTCGGTTAATCGGGAACTGGCGCAAGCCCATGTTGATGAAGAAAAGAGCAATGGGTAGAGAGTCATTCATTCACAAACACACATGGTGGCACGTAGTTTATGTGATGTTAAGCTGGGTTGGGAAGGTTACTTTAAAATTGCATTTCACTGGAGATTACGAAATACATGCTTTAAAAAGTAATTAGTAATGTATTATATCACACATTATATAACTTAATCTAAATACTTTAGAATATTTACTTTTAAGGTATGTAACACGTAGGGACCACCAAATATAGTACTTGGTTTTCTTCTGCATATTTTAAACAACATCAGTTTTTCACAGTATTTCTTGATGCAAAAAATGCAGACAATCTTAGAAGAAAAAAAAGGAAACTTGTTTCCTCTACTAAATATAAAAATAAAACAGGTCATTGCAAATTTTTTCTCACAATTCAGACTTTTTTTCTCGCAACTTTAAACTTGAAAGTTATAAAATCAGAATTGTGTGATATAAACACAATTGCATGTTATAAAGTCAGAATTATGTGACATAAACTCACAGTTGTGTGTTATAAAGTCAGACTTGTGTGATATAAACACAATTGCATGTTATAAAGTCAGAATTATGTGACATAAACTCACAGGTGTGTTATAAAATCAGAACTGAGTGACATAAACTCACAGGTGTGTTATAAAGTCAGAATTATGTGACAAACTCACAGGTGTGTTATAAAATCAGAACTGAATGACATAAACTCATATTTGCATGTTATAAAGATTGTGAGAAACGTTGCTATTACATTCAAGTTGCAATTCGGAGAAAAAAATAATCTAAGTCGCAATTGCGAGTGAATTGTGTGATATAAAGAATATGGAAGGTGGTTTGCTGGAAGCTATATATTTTACTTTTTTGACCTTAAAATTTTGGAAAAGCCAAGACATTTTTTTCAATATAACTCAGATTGTATCCATCTGAAAGTGGAAAGTGTACACCTGGGATTGTTTGAGGGTGTGTAAATCATAGTGTAATTTACACTTTTGGGTGAACTATCCCTTTAACTGTACATTGTATACTAGACTGGGTAAAACCGGCCTGATCTGTCAATATTATACCGAATTTGGTCTGTAAAACAGTTTTTGTGAATAAATGATTGACTCTCTTTAACTGTTGCTCTGGTCTTCATCAACAGCCACTTGTACCACCTGCTGGTGAATGTTGAATGTTCTGTCGAATTTGGAACATGAAACAAATTTGTAACGTGAAATAAAATTGACCGAAAATTGCCCGTCAAATTTTGTAGGTTGTATTTTTAAACAGACCTAATATATGGATTACTAAATTTTTAATAATGAAAATGTGAAGCCCTAAATTGCAGTGCAAGCCCTAAAAATACAATGTATTAAAATGGCAGCACGGTTAATTCAATAAGTTTTTTTTTCAAGTAGTGCAATACCATAAACTTTTTTTTGTTTCAAATACATTTGGCATCATTTTATTTCTACAGCTGAAATTCACTCAAATGAGTAAAACTGATGAAGAATATAATTATTTCATTACATTTAGAAAAAAAAAAACATTTGAGTTTATCTGGTGGTGAATCTGCCACTTTAACAATGAACAACTTATGAGATTGTGTTCTAAAAAATGTCTTTAATCAAAGAGGATTTGTGGGCTCCCAGCAATATTTGGTGACAAAAAAGTACATTATTTTTTATTTTATTTGAACATCAATGCATGTATAGTCACTTTTGAAATCACTAGTTGCTTATTAACCTGACAAATAATGCGTATAAACTAGTTGTTTACAATGTAAAAGCCCCATAGGTCTAGGGTTAATGTATGTCTTACTCAGGAAGTTTGTGTTGTTGCTAAGACTTATGTTCTGATGGTTTTGTGTTGATCAGGAATCCTCTTTTCCAATGGAGAAAACTGGAAAGAGATGCGGCGCTTTGCTCTCAGCAACCTGCGGGACTTCGGGATGGGCAAGAAAGGAAGTGAAGAAAAAATCATAGAGGAAATTCAGTATCTGAAAGGAGAGTTTGATAAGTTTGAAGGTACAAGCTGAAGACACACATTTATGGAAATCTGCAATCATGCTCTTACTTTAAAGGATCCGTTGAGAGACTTCTGTTTGATCTTCACAGGGAAACCCTTCGACACAACCCAGCCTGTGAACTACGCTGTGTCAAACATTATCTCAGCGATTGTGTACGGCAGCAGGTTTGAATACACAGACCCACAATTCACAAAAATGGTCGACAGGGCAAACGAAAATGTTCGGGTTGGTGGATCGTTTTCTATGTTGGTATGTATGACCGATATACTACACCTTCTTAACACTGCATGCACAAGCAGTGCGTTGGCAGGGCAGAAGCGGTGCATATGGAGAGCGGAAGCCCGTTGTCCATTCTTTCACATTTTCCAGTGTTCTCCTTCGCCATTCTCGTGCTTTGATTTATGGTGGGCATATATCTGCTGCAAACAGAAACCGCGTTCCCTCTGTCCCAAACACACACGCAAATAACAAGCTGTAAATAGGTAGTTTACATGCTAAAAGTAACCTTAAAGTTAAGATAAAGCTCTAGGTTTAAATATTTAAATGGCCCATTGAAGTTTGGGCAAAAACTTGTAGCAGTGATGCGTTTTCAAAAAAATGTTTTTTCGTTTTTTTCACAGCATTGGATGTCATATAGTGATAGTGAAACACAAGGAACACTTCACTAAATGTTTGTATGGTGAAATGTGTTGTTTTTCATGTTAACCAGGTCAATTTGATCAAAGAACTATGCACTGTGGCTTTAATTCAATGTGAGCAGCGTGGCAAAAATAGACTGCGCCGAAACAATCGCGGCAATGCCGTTTATGCTCTGCTCCTGCGATACACTGTGGCGCCACGTCTGCGTGCGGTGTGAATGCTCAAATCTGGTAACATCTGTGGCGAAAAAAATATGGGCTGCTTACGCCCTGCTAATGCGTGCAGTGTGAAACCGGCCTTAAACAAAACATTTGCTGAATCTATCTTTAGTTTGTTCATAGACATTAGAATTACCCAAAATCTACTAAAGACACTTTTGAAAGCGTATCTCTGGAGAAAATCTGTCACTCAGTTTCTTGTGCATTTTCAGATTTACAATATATTTCCGTGGTTGGGCCCGTTCCTGAAAAGCAAAAGGATTATTGTAAAAAATATTATCCAAAATCGAGTGCAAATGACAAAGTTGATAACTGGGTTGCTGGAGACTCTGAATCCACATGACCGCAGAGGGTTTGTCGACTCCTTTCTCATCCGCAAACAGAATGAAGAGGTACAGAAATCCTTTTTTTTCACAACATTTTCAACGATGATGCCCTTTACTGCAATAATTGGACAATCATGTGGAAGATGCAAATCAGAAGTCTACATATGAGTGCAGAGAAGTTAATAGATAGTATATGCATTTTGTGGATTGCATTTGACAGAAATCCAGCAAGAAGGACTCATACTTTCACGATGAGAATCTAATGATGACTGTGACAAATCTGTTTGTCGCTGGTACTGACACAACCGGAACGACTCTGCGCTGGGGTTTGATGCTAATGGCAAAATACCCTCATATACAGGGTAAAAACACAGTAATGCCAAAACTTTTTCTTCAATGCTGAATCTAGTGGTGTCCTTTGGAACAAAGATATGTTGCATTTGTGTGCAGATCGAGTTCATGAAGAGATTGACCGAGTGATTGGGGGACGTCAGCCAGTGGTGGAAGATAGAAAGAAATTACCGTACACAGACGCTGTGATTCATGAAACTCAGAGACTGGCTAATATAGTCCCATTGAGTCTGCCGCATATAACCAGCTGTGATGTTCACTTCAATGGATACTTCATCAAGAAGGTCAGTCAGAACAATAAATGGGTTTAAGGCCTATAAAAGATTGTCCTACCATGTGTATCTTGAACATTGTCTTTTCTCCATTCTCTAGGGTACCACTGTCGTTCCTCTGCTAACATCTGTTTTAAAGGATCCAAGTGAATGGGCGAAACCAAACAGTTTTTACCCAGAACACTTTCTTGATGAGAAGGGCCAGTTTGTCAGAAGAGATGCTTTCATACCATTTTCTGCAGGTAAAGTGAAACTTTATCTCAAAGCTGTAACCATGTCTTGAACATTTTTGATAGTAATGGTCTTTGAAGTTATTCAGACAGGAGCCGGAAAACGTTCACAATGACTTTAATGAAATAAATAAACAAACTGAAAGTAACGCAGGCAACCCCTCATGGCTGCCACGTACACACATAAAATAAAACATAAACAAAACATAATGTCAATTTCCAGACCTTGTCCTCTCTAGTCCTTCACTGGTGTTGTTCATCCTTATATACCTCCCAGCTCCCTCGTGATAGGACTCGAGACCAGTGTGCCTCGCAGGTGATGCTTTTGCTTGTCCACCTTGCCACACCATTGCCCCTTGCAGCCCGGGGGGAGAAGGGTTTGTACACCCGAGACAGCGACTACTCCCCCTGGGAGCCCAATCTCTGCATCTCCCGTGTCTGGAGGTATAGACAGACGATACGAGATAAACTACAGAGACACAGAACGCGAGAGGACGAGAGAGTGGAGAGAGGAAGAAAAAAAAAATTCTGGTCCGGTTCCCGGACACACTGCCCCTTGGTCCTCAACTGACCAAGTTCTTCTTTGCGGTGCCATGTAACGACGCTATATCCTATTCTACCCCCTGGCGGCCAGCGACGACTCTTCCTTTCGAAGGAAGTAGGCAGTGGGACCCAGGCTCGCCGCTCCTCTCCGATCCGGCAGATGACAGCAGGCTTTGGTCTCTGACAAGCCACACCAACTTCTCCACTTCTTCTAGGATTCCTGCAAATCATCCCACCTTTTCCCAGGGGTATGGCACCGATGCTTCCATCTGCTCTGGGTCTTCTAGAAATCCAGCACCACCACTTTGGGCAGCCTTCTGTGACCATAGTCCTTCAATGCTGCCTGATCTCTGCAGCACTGCTAGACCCCTCGTTGGCGAGGGCTCCTCGACAGCATGTCCATCCTTCCTCCTAGGTTTTCGGCAACAATGTAATGAAGTTCTTAGATATGGGAGAAAGGAGGCGGGTACCAGAAAATGTTCGCAATGACTTTAATCAAGTAAATAAACAAACTGAACATAAAGTGGGCAGCTCCTCATAGACAGCTGCCATGCACACACATAATAGCCCAGGCCTGGTCCTCTCTCATCCTTCACTGGTGTCGTTCATCCTTATATGCCTCCGAGCTCCCTCATGAGAGGACTCGAGGATAGTGGATAAAATGCAATGTGAAATTCAAAATACAGGCACCTGTAAATAATTTTTTAATAATGTTGTCTCGGGTGGTTGCAGGAAGACAGACAAAGACTAAGATTATAGTTACAACACATCTTTAATACCAATGATCCACAACACAGGCAAACATGCATGAGCAACACACAGTAAATATGAATGTGACGATATAGAGATTGAACATGAGAGTACACCTTAAATAGGAATTCAAACAAGATGATTAATACAACACAGCTGAAACGAATTGAAGGAGACTCAGGGGCAGGATGGTTGACTGGAAGGAGACAGAACTGAAGGGTCCAGGGTGCGAGCCTGAGAAGAGCCCAGAGCAGGAATGTGATGGCAGGTGCCCAGGCCACAACCAGAACTGTCCTCCATGATGGCATGATAGAAGCAAAAGCCATGGTGGTAACAATTCTGATGCAACCAGGGCGATGTCCAGAGGAAATGATGATGATGAGTGATGGCCCACTGTGTAGCTGAAGATCAAAGGTGAGGGAGTGATGACGGCCCTGGCGTGGGGGACCAAGCCGATAACGGTGTGGGCCCAGAAGACAGAGAGCAAGCTGAGGCAACCGAGGGCGGTGGCGGAGCCTAAGGGATTTGATGAGCATGCCGTAGATGAAGGGGAAGAGGGCTGAAGCACACCGGATGGCATGCAAGTTTGCAGCACAGGTGTGGCGAAGTCTGACCCAGGTGGAGCTGACTGACTGAGCGATCCCGGTGAGCCCGAATAGCCGATGGTCCACGTTGGAATCATGGTTGTGAGGAGCATAGGCAAATTAATCTGGGAGATGGGTCAATGAGGAGCAAAGTCTGCAGATGTTGTAGGCATAGTTGTGGGCTTCTTTTGCCCATGGGAAGATTGCTCTCAGCTGGCCTAAGATGGAATTGTGGCACTGAGAAGAGAGATGGATGGACTGGTGGGAGACGGTGATGAATGGATAGAGGGAATAGCTGACGGCTGAGGACTGAGGACGAGGCTGGAGGGTACACCACAGTTGAATTATAAGGGCTAAGCCCTCTAAGATGGTATGATAAGATGGTGGGAGAGGGAGGCAGGGTGCGACTGCTGATGAAGACTCATTCGAGAATCTGCTGGCAGTTTTTCGTTGTAATGCTATAGGGCAACAGGGTTGTCTGTTGCCTTTTCCCTAGTTGCTGAGAACAGTGTTTTCATATTTTATCTATGTTCTCTATGAACTCTATGTTTTAGTGCTTGAGTCCTTCATTTTCATTTTTTTTTGTTATTATTTCCCATTCATTTCCTATATAATTAATTCCTCAGTCATATTTAATTTTTGATAGGAATGAAAATGAGGCTGATATAATTAAAGTGCATTCAATTGTACTGTTGTTTAACAACAATCTAATTGTTCAGCAGATAAAAAAGCTGTAGAGCTTAAAAAATCAATACAATGTATGAATTGGTGAATAGTATGTGATCTAGGACCTTTCTACATTGTGTGACTGTAATAGTTAATAGATTGGAAGGAAGAGGGGTCGGCTGGACTGCTGATGTATTTTTATTCTCTTTAACTCAAAGGTATATGAACACATGCACCACTGTGCAACTCTCAACTCAATTCCTCGTCGTAAACACTTCCGGGTTACTGGCATCCGGGAACTCTGTGGGCACGTCAGCAGTCCGTCTCTCTCTCTCTTTCTTCCGTCCCTCCTGTTGTTTTATAGAGGGAATGCACGTGACGTCATCGTCAGCTGGAGCGACTGTGATTAAGCCCCGCTGAGTGGCAGAAAGCCTGAGAGGCAGCATTGGTTTACAGCGCGAAAGCAAAAACTCACAAAACCAGGCCCTGCGCCAGAAGGGGGGTAGGGGAGGCTTCTCCACGGACCGCATAGTCATCGCTGTTCTGAGCTTGAGACGGACTTGATAATAGCTTGTAATTTTCTCACTCAAACCACTGCCAACTGCTGCAACTTCTGCTTTTAGAGTGAAACTGCACATAACTGCTTAAATATGTAATCCCCTGTAAGAATTCGTAATAATTGCATATTATCAGCGAAAAGGAGCTAGCAAAAGATCCGGTGTATCTGTATTTGCACTCGTCAAATGATTACATTTCCAACGTGTTTTCACCTCGGTGAGTAATGTAGCCAATCACAGACATGTTTGTAGACTTCTACAACGGAATTGGCCAATCACAGGTGTTCACAGGATACAGGATAGTTTGCTCTACTCGTGTTTTCCTCCATTAACTCCAGTCACGCAGCAGCTCTTCTGCCACTCAGCCCCAGCTGAGGGGGCGTGTTACGGCGGGAAAGTGACAGGTGTTGGTAGTTTGCGTCCAACC
Source organism: Pseudorasbora parva (assembly GCF_024679245.1). Classification (NCBI taxonomy): domain Eukaryota; kingdom Metazoa; phylum Chordata; class Actinopteri; order Cypriniformes; family Gobionidae; genus Pseudorasbora; species Pseudorasbora parva. The sequence goes on along the minus strand of NC_090173.1, from coordinate 14,104,615 downwards.
CACTCACTTACCGCTCGTCTCCCGCCTCTCTCTCTCCCGCTGCAGACCTCACTGAACCACGCCCCCTCTGCCACAGTGACATTGTAAAGACAGCATGTCTATTCCTCATAGCCTTGTTTTAATCCTCATTAAATTCAATTTGGAGTCTAAGACTTTGGTCTGTGACAGGTCAAGTTGTTTCATTTCTGGTGAGGACAGAGAAATACAAATATTGTCCCCCTCAAAGCCTATTGCGTTTACAGCAGCATTTTGAACAGACCTTATAAAATCTAATATAATAAAATCTCTCTCTCTCTCTCTCTCTCTCTCTCTCTCTCTCTCTCTCTCTCTCTCTCTCTCTCTCTCTCTCTCTCTCTCTCTCTCTCACACTCTCTCTCAGGCCGAAGGGTTTGTCTTGGAGAAAGTTTGGCCAGGATGGAGCTCTTCCTGTTCTTCACTTCCCTCCTCCAGAGCTACCGCTTCACAACTCCACCTGGAGTGTCCGGAGATGATTTGGATCTCAAAGGAATAGTCGGAATCACGTTGAATCCGTGTCCACACAAGCTGTGTGCAATCAGACGCTCCTGATCCATGACAATATCATCAGTCCTCAAAAGAAAAACTTGTTCCAGAATGAGTTGTATAATTCCAGCACATATTTTACTCATTCTTCTCACTAAATGTACATATGTAAATAATGACCAATGTGTCGTACCACTCCTGACTTTTTGAATAATAAAACTTCTCAGAGAAGTAAAACACTTTAATAGGAATTAAACATTTAGTTGTTAGATTATAAAACATTATAGAATATTGTTACTGTTTTCATAATTAAGTTTTCATAATTTCTACTTTTTATGTCATAAATATTTTTAATGTCATTATTGAAATTTTATTTCATAAGTTCATCTTTTAATGTCATCATTATGACTTTTATATAGTCTCTTAGAATAAACAAAACATTTTTATTATTTTTATTTTTTATTTTTAGCATACCACATTTCTCTGTTGATTATTACAAGATTATTTGATGGCTGTCTATTAATTAATTGATAATTCTTATAGGTTGCTTTATCTTGCACTTTATGGCATTTTTTTTGAAAACTTGTAAATGTCACTTCATAAATAAAATGTTTCAAGGCAAACATTGTGTGATGTCCTTACAATAGTGCACCACTAGATGGCACTCGAGCTCCTTGAGTTGTTTTATGTGAAATGAGGGGAGAGAGAGTAGGCTATGCTGAGTATGTGTGTATATATTACTCTGCTTGTTGAGGACAATTATTAAAGAGCTGAATTTGGAAGAATACAATTTCCTGTGCTCCTTGTCATGAAGACAGGACTTTTTTTTTCTTTTTTTTTTACAAGATATCCATGGCATCAGTAAGTGCTTAATTTCCTAATCCTTTATTACCTTGTCCCGTTGAGCTCGCTGCTCCACTTGTAGCATGGCTGAGGATGTTATAGAACCACATGCTCATCATCAATGCTTCTGGAGATTCCTGGCTAGAAGGCAGAAAATGGGTTTTGCTTCTTTACTGCCTCAGAGCTGAAAGGTCATGTGTGTGTATCTGTGAGAGCCCAACAAGTCAGTTATAGTTGACAGCTTTCCATTACCACACATGGAGGAGATGATGACATTACTGCAAGGTGCAACTGTATTTTCAACTATATCCTCACTGCATTCATTACACACAACAGTCTCTTCAGGTTCTGCAGGGTACCTTGTGGCTTGGCATCTGCTTCATCAGCATTTCAGAAGATGATGGTTGTCATTCTAAGATTCCAGAATGTTGCAAATTATCTAGATGACATCCTCATGTGAAGACACTCGCTACAGGAGCATGACCAAGCACTAGATCAGGGGTTCTCAACCCTGGTTCTCAAGGGCCACTGTCCTGCAGAGTTTAGCTCCAACCTTGATCAAATTCACCTGCCTGTAATCCTGAAGAGCTTAATTAGCTGGTTCAGGTGTGTTTCATTAGGGTTGGAGGTAAACTCTGCAGGACAGTGGCCCTCAAGGACCAGTGTTGAGAAGTCCTGCACTAGATAATGTGCTGCAACAACTCAAAGATGCTGAGTTGGTGCTGAATTAGAATACAGGGGATATTCAGCTGTATCAGGAACATCTATTTGCAATATTTGATGCACCTGCACCATTGGATGCTTTTCAGTTGTGTTCTTTACTTGGCCTCCGCTCCTGGTACAACAAATTCATTCCCAATTTCGCTTCCATAGTGATGCCTCTGCGTGTGTGCCTGAGAGATGAGTGGCCAGATGAAGCTCATCAAAGGTTAGCTGATGTAAAAAAGCTACTTGTACACAGTCCTGCTCCTGCACTGTGTGACCCATTTCTACTGATGCATCTGCTCACGGACAAGGTGCTGTCTTCACAAAAATATGGGTCAAAAATGTACTGTTGCTTTTACATCCAGAAAAATCACCCCAGCCAAACTTAGTGAAAAGCAGGCTCTGGCATGTGTTTGGGCAGTGGAAAAGTGGAGGACATACTTGTGGGGTCGCAGATTTACTCTAAGGACTGACCATGAAACCTTAACAACACTGCTGACCACAAAAGGGACTGATTGAGCTGGTATGCGCATAGCTTGGTGGGCTGATCGGTTGGATCTGAAAATCACACTGCAGATTGTTTATCCCATTTGCCCCTGCCTTTTACTTCCGATGCTGAGTCTGATACAGTGCCTGAGTTTGTTGCTTTACTGTTCACTGGTCCGACCGCCATATCGCAGGATTAATTTGCTGCTGCCTCTGCTCGCTGTTCTGATCTTTCTGCACTGTGCACTCAAATTGAGCGTGGATGGCCTTAATCTCCTGCTGCTTTGGATCCTGTCCTACGCCCATGTTACAAACTGATACATGAGATCAGTGTGCAAGCTAATCTTGTGTTCAGGGGATCTAGACTGGTGGTACCTGGGAAATTACGTTTGTCTATGTTCCGCATTGCACATGAGGGCCATCAGGGGATTGTGAGAAGAAAGTGGAAGAAAAAAATGCTGCCTGTCAGTTATGCCTTTCTTTGGATAAAATGGCAAAAACCTCTGCTGTTCCACTCCAACCTGTTTCTCTGCACCTCGAGAAAAACTAGCGCCAGACATTGTGGGCCCTTTTGAGACTGCTGTCTGGGACTGTCGATATGCTTTGACACTCACTGACTATTATTGTAAATGGCCAGAGGTAGCCTTTACTGCGTTTATTGCAACAATACATTTCTGAATTTCTTACCTCCGTCTTTACTAGATATGGCAACCCGACTACTCTGGTAACTGACAATGGGCCTCTCTGCAACTCACCAGGGTTTGCTGCATTCCTGAAAGAGAAAGACATTAAACACATTCACACATCAGCGTATCATCCTGCGGATAAAAAAAAAGTCAGTATATGTACCAAAAGCTCACCCAAAATTCACTCCTCCATTTGAGGTTTGAAAAAAAGTTGCCCCTTACACCTGCCTCTTCAATGATACGATGGGAAGAGACGCATACATCATGTCTTGCACCCGTGCCGAATAATTCACTGGATAATGACTAACTGGACTAACTAACAAGGCTGAAAACTTGATTCCTTCTCATGTTCCAGTGTCTGCACATTTAGTGGTTTCTGATATTTGTCCACAGGAGAAACGTTTTTTATTTCTGTTTCATGTCAATTGTTGGCTACAAAAATAATTAATTTAAAGGGTTACTTCACCGATTACCATATGGCTTTGTATCAGTAGAAACCCTGGATTTTATTTCTGGAAAATTCCTCCGATGACACCAATTGACGATATTTGCATCATCGGAGGAATTTTTGGCCAAAGGCTAAAGACTACAGCCAGCAGAGGGAGCTATTTCCGCATGTTTTCAACCTGTACATAGGGGGTGGGGTTGCACTCAAAGCTCAGCTCGCAGCTGCAGGCATTCATGTAAATGGAGCTATGTGGAGCAAAGTAAGGCCCTGTCCCAAATGACACACTTCATATGCACTTTTGGTTTTGTGAGCTTACGATGGCCGCTGCGTGCGCGTGTCCGTTAAGTCCACGAGACCGCAGGGCGTCCCATTTGTCATTTTAGGTCTCAGAAGGGTGCTCGTGTTTGCGGCCGTTATGCGCCCTCGATGCGCACTTCAGCTGAGCCCACACTGGTGTGAGCTACGCAGCGGACTTCTTCCGGGCTTTGACTGGCAGTCAAAGCGGCATTATGTCGTGAAAATGTGGACTCAGAGGAAGACCGTGAGGGTTTAGGGTGTCATTTGGGACAGGGCCTAGTGATGGGTAGACCGAGGCTTCGTGAAGCCCTGAAACAGTTGAAGCAAATGTGCCGAAGCTTCGAAACAACACCCGACACCCGTCTCAATGACGGCATCTAGTGGTCACTTGCGTATATTGATCTGAAATAACCTTGACCTTTGTAAAAAAAAAAAAAAAAAAAAAATGTTTTTAACGTCTGACATCTACTTGTTTTTGTAACCTTTAGCCTCCTCATTGTAAATAACTTTATTTTTTTATTTTTTTCATGAAAAATTAAGATTAAAAATAAATATTAAAAGAATTAAAGCCACAATGTGTCATTTGTTACATAACATTTTTATCCAAAATATGAATTAGTCTGCTGTTGAAGGACTTAGTCGAATATATATATAATTTCTCCAGCCTTTGAATAAATCCTCTCCTAAGGGACACTTTGTTGCTAGCGAGTGTAACTGGCGGAGAAATCACGTTCTGATTGAAGCTTGTCCCTCTGCAGCTACGGTAACCCCCTGATGTCACCCGGCTAGCCGTGAGTGGCTAAATAACTCATTTGTGTCTGGGCCAGTTACTATAAAATTGCTTCCGGGTAATCGTGTTGTGTTTTGCTGAAGGTCCTGGGCAAAGCACACGCCAGGTAGCTTTACCACAACTAAGCAGAAGTATCAAGAAGTTATGTAGGGTTGTGAAAACTGGCGCAAAGGGCTGTTTTTTTCCGTATGTCAACATTGAGGCAGATTGCTCCTGCTGTTTTGCCTTGCCTGAATTAAGTTCTATTTCTTTTCTTTATTGTGTTTATTTTGCTGTAGCCTTTTGTGACAGTGCAGTAAACGAGATGGCCATGTTTAACTTTTACTTTCACTTTTAACTGAAAGGGTGGAGTGTTTAATTAATGACGGAAAGGGAAATGGAGGCAAGAGCTATTTAAGCAGGTAGATGGACACGTCACAAGGTATGCTAGTTGATTCATGAGAAAGAGAGTGAAAGAAAATCGTTACCGTTTGGAAGGGAAGACGGCTTGTGTTTGAACCGATGCGTTACCCATGCAAGCTGTCTGATGCGATGTTGAATCCGGAGATTCCCTAGCGACGCAATTCAAAGACTGTCTGCTGTATGGCAAGCTGTTCACAAGAGTCCAAAGTACGTTAAACTTCCTTCCTGGAGTCTGGTGAAGTTCAACTCTACTCTCCCGTTACGATTCCGTACGCCAAAATTGGTCAGTGTGCCCCACACGCAATCTCACATTACACTCGGTCAAACGCTATCAAATACACACACATTCCATTCACATCCACACATTGTTTTTTTTTTGCTTATACTCATTTTCTGATTGTTCTAAGTTTAATGCATTACAGGTTATCTTTAAGATTGCATGTTGTTTTGTATTAAACCTGCAAAATGTGTATTCAATGTTTTTTTCTCTTCCTCTTTTGTTTTATGAAAAGTTTGGCGTGTATTTGGACACACAAATCTGCCAGTGTTGCAGTTGAGTGTGACTCAGCAGCGAGGATTTCGTCTATTGTTTTATTTATGTGAACTGGGATCTATTGAACTGTTACGTGGTGAATATCTATATACTTTTTATTGTTTTGTTTTGTTTTTTTCAATACGTCCCCCTTTTGAATATGTTATGGACAAAGAAATAAATTCCATTGAAATAGAAGCTTGTTTTGTAATCTTTTGTAGTCTTTTTTGTTTTATTTGTGTAATCAGTGGTTTTTATTTGCTATCCAGGATTATTTGATTTTGTCAGTTTAAAGAACTGTCTGGTGCCCGAAGGTTGACATTTTTTTTTGGAAAAATAATTCATTTAATTTAAGGGCAGCCACCACCACTGTTACAGAGTGGTGCCCGAACAGGGACTTGAACACTTAAGTGTGAATATTTTTGAATGTGACTTTACCTTAACTTTTGAATTTGTTATTTAAATTATTTTTCTTTTGAAAAGTTATTTCATTTGGAAAGTTTTGAATTAAAGTGTGGGAATCCTGTTTACCACACCTGAGAGAAAAAAATTAAAACCTTTGACCCTGAAAATTTTTGTGATCTGTGACTAATTACCTTATCTTATGCTTTTCACATTTTTGTTTTGTTTTTTGATGATTTTTTTGAGACACTAGCAAAATACTTTAAAAAGTGAACTACTTTTTTTCATGTGAAAAGTAATATACATTATATGAATTAACTGACAAACACAATACTGATTTGCAACACTTTTATTACATCATTTATTGATATCCTATTGACTTTACATTATGTGGCTACCCCTAATTGGCCCCCTGTGCACCATCCAGGAATCCTACGTTCCAAACTTCTACCACACAGCCACCCAGTTCAGCCGCATTGTGCAGCCAGAGCCAAATGCGCAGTTTGTGTCCTCACCACTTGGTGGCAGCACCCCAGCTCAACCTTTCCGACAGGAACGGACACTTCCAGAACCCATGCAGTTTTGCACTCCACCACCTGGGACATCATTTCCAGCTGTTGCTTTACCACCACCTTCTTCATCTTCAGGAGTACAGTATGACCTGTCTAGAACTCTCCCAACACCTGGAAGAGGGATGAGTCAACTTACTGTACAAGCACAAAGTAACTGGGACCAGTTGCATGATTTCATGACCAAACAAGAGAAAGCTGTAACTGAACTGACCATAGTCACTAAGGAACTAAAGTCCAATTCATCCAGCCACGAGAGTCAGATCACTAAACTTGCTGGAAAGATGGATGAAATCAAGCAACAAATATCCACTACCTTACCCACAAACAAGCAAAAAGCATAAACTGAGGCAGATCAGACAATTAAAGCTATAAAAATGATGATGACTGCAGAACTCCAAAAGGTAGGGAATACTTTAGTCTCAGAAGTGCGCTTCATGGTGCAACAGTTGCAGTCTGAGTTTCAACAGGACATTCAATCAGTTCAACAGCACTCTCAGAAGGATTCTGATCAACTGCTGAAGAAAAGTAGTCATTTGACTTTACTCACTGATAAATTGTCCACAAACATGAAAGAACTGCAAACTAAAATGGAAGCAAAGTTTGATAGTCAATAAAAAAGAATGACTGACCTGAGTGGTAAAAGTATTTCTCTTCATCACCCCTCATCTCCATTTCCATCACCATTACCAGTAACTCCTTTAGCAGCCCCTGCTACTGCTGGTAAAAGTGACCACATCAAGCTGACATTTCCCACGTTTGGAAGGCAAGCTGATGACCCGGATCCTTTGTTGTATGTAACACGATGTCAAGACTTTCTTGCTATACATCCTCTAATGGATTCTGACATCTTGGCCACTTTCAGGACAGTTTTATATGGCACTGCACGTGACTGGTGGGAAGTAGCAAGATCATCTGTGACAACATGGTTTGAGTTTCAGTCTGTTTTTCTTGCTGCTTTTCTAGCTGAGGATTACGAAGATGAGATGGCTGATCGTGTCCGCCATCGGATGCAAGGAGAAAAAGAGTCCATTAGGGATTTTGCTTTTACCTATAGAGCTCTCTGTAAGAGGTGGAAACCAAGTTTGACTGAAGCAGACATTGTTAAATTGATCCTTAAAAACATAAAACCTTACCTTGCTAGTAATCTTCGCAGCCATGTAACCACAGTAGAAGAGTTGGTTTGACTGGGTCACCAGCTAGAGAAAGACCATGAACAACAGAAGCAATGTGATAAAGCTGGTTCCAAAACTGTTGTAGCATCACCCAGAGTAAATACTCCTACACAACCTGCTGTACAATGTTGGCGATGTAGAGGATTTCACACACCAGGTACATGTCCTCACTTTAATTCTCCAGCTCAATCACCCCCGCTTTCAGGTTATCAGCCACCTAGTAACAAACGGAATTTCCACTCACACAAGCCGCCTGGCCAACCCTCCAACAATTCAATGTCTTCTACAACTACGAAGGAGTCTCAAACACCCCCAAATAAACCCATTTCCACCATTACAGCTGGAAGTACATCTACTCCTACCAATCCTGTCAGCATACCTCAACAGTTAATTGTGCCTGTCAGTGTTGGCTCATGGAAAGGGAAAGCCATCGTCGACGCGGGTGCAAGCTATACCCTTATCCATGAGTTTCTTTGGAAGAACATTGCACAATCACCCCATGATTTCCAACCCTGGACACTTGGACCTTTGTATCTTGCTAACGGTGAAGCAGAGGTTCCTCTTGGATGGCTGAATGTCTCCATTAGTCTTCATGACAAAGTATTCACCATACCAGCTGCAGTTCTATCCCCCAAAGCTCTGGCATATACCGTAGTCCTGGGTCTGGATTTCATCTTCTTTAGTGGTTTACAGTTAAATGTTATTGAAAAGAAGTATACCTTCAAATCTACTCCTGACATGGAATATCCATTCCAACCAGGCTGTGCAAGTGTACCTGAGAACAGACCTAGAAAAGGAAAGCATCAAGGCAATACCAACCAGAGTATCTCTCTCTTGAGTTCAGTTCCTCCCCCTCAACCCAAATTCACATTTAACTCCGCTGACATAGACATAAAATACTTTATTGACAATGCAGTGAATGAAGCCCACTTACCAGCTGATGGAAAATGCCAGCTACGTCAAGTTCTGGAGGCCAATCCAGAGGTGTGTGCGCTCAGACCAGGTTGCACTGATGTTCTTCAACATCGTATTTATCTCACCCAGCAAGTACCAATAAAGCGACGACCCTATCGCATGTCCCCTGCCAAACAAAGTGTTGTCGAGAAACAACTGGAAGAAATGTTGAGTACAAGCATTGTGAAACCTTCTCATTCAAGTTGGGCCTCACCTGTTGTTCTTGTCCCAAAAAAAGATGGGAGCCTCTGGTTTTGTGTAGACTACTGTAAGGTAAATGCTATTACAGAAAGTGACGCATACCCACTGCCAAACATCACAGAGATCTTGGAATCTCTTTCTGGAGCTGCTATATTTTCTACCATTGACCTGAAAAGTGGTTACTGGCAGGTGACCATGGACCCTGAAAGTACAGATAAGACAGCATGTATTACACCATTTTGGTTATTTCAGTTTAATGTTATGCCATTTGGATTAAAAAATGCCCCAGTTACCTTCCAAAGATTAATGGAAACTGTTTTGAGTGACCTACGTGGTCACAATTGTTTTGTTTATATTGATGACATCATCATCTATTCCCCAACTATTGAACAGCACTTCCTTGACATCCAGAGTGTCCTCCACAAGCTGCAAAAATCAGCCTGACTATCAACCTTAAAAAAAGCAAATTCTGTATGCAGGAATTAGCGTTCCTAGGCCATGTTGTGAGTGTTCAAGGCATCTCTGCCGATCCCAGCAAGGTTTAGGTTATTCGTTCATACCCAGTCCCAAGAAACCTCAAGGAGGTCCAGCGATTTCTTGGTTTAACCGGATGGTACCACCGGTTTGTCCCATACCTTTCCCAGATTGCTGTACCCCTCAATGCCCTTAAGAAGAAAGACACTCTGATTTGTGGAGAAAAAGAAAGATTATGCAGGAGGAAATTGTTGGAGAGACAGAGGGAGCCAGGATTGTGTTCTGCAAATACAGTTTTAGGTAAATAAACAATTTTGTAATGTGCTGCTGCTGCGGCTGATTGTGCAAATGTTTGGGCTTTGTTTCTGTTTGATAGAATTGTAAATATATCTAAGAAAATACGGATATTCTGCTCTATAACTCCTCCCTGAACCTCCCGCTGCCCTGTATCTCATGCTCTCATTGGCTGTCGGTCATCGCCGATGTCATTTTCAGTCAGAACACAGTTCACACAGCAGGAGTTACAATCGCCGACAGGTCCAGATATTTACCATGCCAAATATCTCATGGGCGTCGCCGACTCGTTGGCGATTCTCTCTGATTGTGTCTTTGATTATTCACGCCGCACGATTGTCACTCGCATGCACCAGCACCAATTTGCCTATGATTTCCAGCATTTGTTGGCAATTTCGCAAAACCCGTCGGCGAGTCAAAATCGGGGCAAAAATTGGACAGTGTGAACTAGGCTTAAGACGCAGTAAAACAAGCGATCACATAATCATATGCATATGTAAAATAACGTGATCATCATCCTTAATGGTCCACTGAAATCAAAATTTAAGTTTTTTAGCTTTTAGTATGACTGTGTTAGTCTTAAAGTTATAAATAAGCTGGTATGTTCCAAATCTATGACACAATTTGCATTTAGGAGATATAAGCATTCAAAATTTACAGTCTCCCACTTCCGTTAAAACGAATCTCAGATTTTTATGACATCAGCGCAGACTTCACTTTCTCATCAAATCTTCTGTCCAATCAAAATGCTTTCTACAATTAAATCCCTAATTGTAAATCAATTAGGATCTAATTGATGATTAATGGATCACAATGTGCATCTACACTGCTGAAGTTGCAGCTGAAATCGGTCAGTTGTTAACACACATTTACTAATTTCTACATGGTGAAAGGCACATAGCACACTATATATGTGATAGGAAACGATTCAGTGTAAATATGCTTTCATTTGAGGCGAATGAAGTCTGTTTTCACGTTAGTTTCACACACCACAGCCGCGCAAACACCCCAACGGCTCTGGTCTAAATTTAGACTACGGACACGAGAGCAGCGCGGATCATATGCGCGAGTCCGCGCAAACAAACATATCGACCCATTTGAGGTCTGCACAGAATGCTGCATTTCAAAGCGATATGGAGGAGACTGTGATGGTAAACAGTTAGAGGAAACTGTATATTAACAAAGCGCTATTGGCTGTTTCAAAAAAGGGGAGGAGCTGCTAACAGCTGAATCCGTTTCAGGGGGAAATTACGTCAACACATTGAATAATGCGACGCGTTCCAAAGCACTTCAGTGGACTTTTAAGCACCATAAAAAAACAAAACTATCTAATGTTACTGAATGAAATGTGGACGTGTTGATGGACTCGATCTCATCTGTGTTTGATAACCGTTCTGAATCTGATCTGGAAACAGTCTTTCACAAAAACATGATTCTCTCAGATTTTTTTGTTCAAAATGTTGGTTTTTATGAAACTTATTCCCATATTCAAGTGTTAATAAAAAAAGGAATGCATAAAGCTAGAATAAAACGTTTTTTTGTTTAAAAGAAGAGGGTCAGCTCTTTATTTTGATATATTGCATGCTCAGATATTCATTAAATTATATATGCTATGGGCTATCACATTTTTGTGAAAATTTTCAAAGATTTAAAATGTGCATATAGTATCCTAGAGTAGCAATATGCACACTGAGGTACTTCTATGCATGTTTTATTGGTGAAAAGGGTACTAGTATGTCCTTTTAAAAGCACTGGGTAGGGGTGTAACCCCGGCATCCTGGCCAAATTTGCCCAGTGGCCTCTGTCCATCATGGCCTCCTAATGATCCCCATTTATACGATTGACTCCTCTCCACCAGTAAGCTGGTGTGTGGTTGGCATTCTGGCACAATATGGCTGCTGTCGCATCATCCAGGTTGTGCTGCACATTGGTGGTGTTGTCGTTGCCATAACGCGTTGCTATGGGTGGCGTGTGTTTTGCTAGACTGTTCATTCTGAACACTGCGTCCTCTATATTTCTTTCTTTTTGTTGTAATTATGCTCATTGTAAAAGTAAAATACAATAAGTTTGTATCAGTAATCGCGAACCAGATGGGTCATTCAGTGAACACCTGTGGGTCAACTGCAGGAAAAACAATCCAAACAATCACAAAAGTTATGCTATCATTGGTTGCGGACAGCGTAGAATGGCATGTGGACGTAATCACCTGCTTTTAATCGCTCTATGTTCTATAACAGGGGTCCCCAGACTCGGTCCTAGAAGGCCACTGTCCTGCAGAGTTTAGCTCCAACCTCAATCAAACACACCTGAACCAGCTAATCAAGGTCTTACTATGTCTTATAAAGGCATTGATTAGTTGTTTCAGGTGTGTTTGATTGAGGTTCTGAGAGACATCAGTTTGTCTTTCCCATTCTGACATTAGCAGAAGATCCCACCGGGTACCACTTATCTCCACTATAAATAGGAAAAAGAGGCTACAATTTGCACAAGCTCACCAAAATTGGACAGCTGAAGACTGGAAAAATGTTGCCTCGTCTGATGAGTCTCGATATCTTTTGAGACATTCAGATGGTAGAGTTAGAATTTGGCGTAAACTGATTGAGAACATGGATCCATCATGCCTTGTTTCCACTGTGCAGGCTGCTGCTGGTGGTGTAATGGTGTGGGGGATGTTTTCTTGGCACACTTTAGGCCCCATAGTGCCAATTGGGCATCATTTAAATGCCACGGTCTACCTGAGCATTATTTCTGACCATGTCCATCCCTTTATGACCACCATGTACCCATCCTCTGGCTACTTCCAGCAGGATAATGCACCATGTCACAAAGCTCAAATCATTTTACATTGGTTTCTTGAGTATGAAAATGAGTTCACTGTACTAAAATTGTCCCCATAGTCACCAGATCTCAACCCAATAGAGCATCTTTGGGATGTGGTGGAACGGGAGCTTCGTGCCCTGGATGTGCATCCCCTAAATCTCCATCAACTGCAAGATGCTATCCTATCAATATGGGCCAACATTTCTAAAGAATGCTTTCAGCACCTTGCTGAATCAATGCCACATGGAATTAAGGCATTTCTGAAGGCGAAAGGGGGTCAAACACAGTATTAGTATGGTGTTCCTAATAATTCTTTAGATGAGTGTATGACAGCCAGATCAGCCTATCACGTTCATCTCAATGGTGCATCAGTGGGGAGACACCCTTGGGTAACCCACTTCCTTCGTGGTACTCTGAGGCTAAGACCCGCGGCACATTCAAGGGTGCCGGCTTGGGACCTGGCTATAGTATTAGAAGGCCTGACTCTGGCCCCCTTTCAAACCTATTGAGGAGGTGCCAGAAAAGTTCCTTATGCTGAAGACACTATTTCTTCTGGCTATTTCTTCTCTTAAAAGAGTTGGAGATTTAAAGAGTTTAAGTGTTGTCTGTTGCTCCCTCATTTCTTGAGTTCGCACCGGGTATGGTGAAAGCTTTCTTGTTTCCGAAAAAAGGATAAATCCCTAAAGTTCCCACCAATGGGGCAGGGCCAATAATGCTCCAGGCCTTCTCTCCGCCTGCTTTTCATAATCCGGACCAGGAAAAATTAAATCTGCTCTGCTCTGTGAGGGCACTAGATGCTTACATCCACAGAGCTGCCCTGTGGCGTAAGTCTGATCGGCTGTTTGTCTGTTTCGGGTCCCCAAGTAGGGGAAAGCCTGCATCTAAGCAGACCCTAATCAAGTGTATAGTCGACGCTATTTCACAAGCATGAGTCAGCCGGCCAAACTTAGTGTATTACCAACAGTAACCTTGAAAACAGTGTTCCCAGCTCTTTTCAGGTCATTGACCAGCTCCTCCTGTGTAGTTCTGGGCTGATTTTTCACCTTTCTTAGGATCATTGAGACCCTATGAGGTGAGATCTGGCATGGAGCCCCAGTCCGAGGGAGATTGACAGTCATGTTTAGCTTCTTCCGTTTTCTAATGATTGCTCCAACAGTGAACCTTTTTTCAACAAGCTGCTTGACAATTTCACCTTAGCCCTTTCCAGCCTAGTGGAGGTGTACAATTTTGTCTCTAGTGTCTTTGGACAGCTCTTTGGTCGTGGCCATGTTAGTAGTTGAATTCTTACTGATTGTATGGGGTGGACAGATGTCTTTATGCAGCTTACGACCTCAAACAGGATAATTTAGGATAATATATGTAGTGAAGGTGGACATTTTAAAAGCAGACTAACAGGTCTTTGAGGGTCAGAATTCTAGCTGATAGACAGGTGTTCAAATACTTATTTACAGCTAAAATACAAATAAATAGTTAAAAAATCATATTGTGGATTTTTTTGTTTTGTTTTTATATTATGTGGACATGCACATATGATGACAATTTAGACACCTCCATATTTTCCAAGTGGAAGAACTTGTTAAATAGTAGGGTGTTCAATTACTTATTTTCCTCACTGTATACAGGCATTTGAGAGTTAGGTGAGTATTGAGTATTGAGTTTCCTCGATAAGGGAACATCTCAGGTTACGAATGTAACCATGGTTCCCTGAGAGGGAACGAGACACTGTGTCGCCTTGCCATAATCCCGGCACGCCTATGACCGGCTTGTTCAGAAGCTTAGACTGTTTGTTCCAGGGATGACATATATAGTTTCCTGGTCAATGACGTCACCAGCCCGTAACCTGAGATGTTTTTCTGTTACAACTAACCAGTCTTGTAGCCATGAACTACTTGCATGTAAAATATCAATAAAAACACGTAATAAAAAGAATTAAACTTTAAGGAATTTAATTAACTACAATGAAGGAATTGTCAGAAGTAAAAATAAATAAACTTTCTTACATTGTTAACCATAACTAGTTAGTTTTTCTGCTGATGGACTCTTATTTTTACTTTAGCTCAATCACACGCAAATGCATATAAATAATACAATATGCCAAAAAGAGTTTTCTATTTATAATGCGTATAAATAGTAAGAGTGTGCAATGTCGTGGAATGTATACGCTAAAACTCATTTTGGCGTGTCTATGGCACGCTGTTTTTCGCGTACATATGACACGCATTTTATGGCGTATTATACATACGAACCCCCCACCCCACCACCCTAAACCTACCCAAGCGCGTGTCATATATACGCCATAATGTGCGTATCATATGCACGTGAAAAACAGCGTATCATATGCACGCCAAAATGAGTTTTGGCGTATACATTCCACCATGGGCGAGGCTAGCCCCATTTTAGGGGTGCTTCAGCACCCCTAAAAAGGAGCTCAGCACCCCTAAAACTTGGAGTAATAAATTGGGTTATTTAAATTTTTTGTTAGTCTTTTACACGGTTAAATAATGTCCAAAACATACTCCGTAGTTTGTGGTTTAAAATATATGTGTTAAGGAGGAAAATGAAAACATCCCCACATAGCAAATGGTGTCATCCTCTTCTCTTCTTCTACTTCTCCTCTGTACCTGCACCGCTAAGCACAACCGTCATCCAGCGCGAAACACACGCAGAGTGAGAACCCATGATGTAACGTTAGTGTTGTGATCGGTTGAAAGCTGTGTCTGACGCTTCTTTCCTTTTACCTAGAGTTGTTCCGATTTCGAAACCATATCGGTGAGTACTGGAGTCAGTATCCTGAATCACCATGGTGATACACCTATAATAAGTGTTTATTCTCTGACTAACGTTACTTTAGTCCGGCGGGTCGCCGCCGTTGTGGAGTAGCACAGGACCTGGGTGACTCGTCCATAGTCATAAACGGAGAGAAGTAATGCCGGTTTCAATTTTCTTCCGCAAGACGCATGCAGTTCTGTTTATTAACTGCTAGAGCGTGAAACAAAAACAGAAGCGTACGCGTGTCTCTGTTAAAGTTTATCGTTAATTTGATACTCATTTTAACAATCGAGAGTCATGTAAACATGACGTCACGTGCGTCTTTTCTGGTCAGTCGTCATGGAAACATGAAGCCCTGGCGTTTGGAGTGAAAAAACTCAAGCTTCTCATGTGAAATGAATTTGTCATTTAAATAGTTTCTAAGCCCAATAATAATAATAATAAAGACATTTAAAATGACACGCCTCTGTGTGCCTTTTGATCATATCCTTAGAATCTGTAAATGGTCTCATGGTCTCATTTTTGTGACATGACAGACTGACCTCAACTCCTGCCTACAATATATTTGTGTATGATTGTCAGTTCAAAGGGAAAGAGAGGGAGATGGCGAAGGAGAAAGGGAAAGGGAGAGCATGCAGGAAGAATCAGGTGAGGAAACAACAACAATAAATTGACATAGTGAATAGTGGCAAGCAAAACAGTCCTGTTTATGTGCGTGTACTCCTATACAAACGCATTGGCATTAAGAGATCATATTAATTTTTTTTTGTAACATTATTTTACACCACATTTTTTCATAATAAAGGAGGAGGAAAACAACAGGGAGAGTCCATAAGGGATGAGAGGGAATTGACTAGTGAAAGAAATGAAGAGACTGAGGGAGGGCAACATAGAGAGCACCCAGCAAATGCAGCAGAGACAGAAGAGAGCTGTTCAGACTTAGGGGATAAGGACACTGGTCCTAAACAGTTAAAACTGTCTCAATACCCTCATACTCAGTTTGGCACACAAAAAAGAGCCTTTCAAGAACAGTGGTTCAAAAGTTTCAGATGGCTGGAATACTCAGCTAGACAAAATGCAGCTTTCTGCTTTCCTTGTAGGCATGGGCGAGGCTAGCACTTGGAGCAAGAAATTGTGTTATTTAAAATTTTAGTCTTTTACACGGTTAAATAATGTCCAAAACATACTCCGTAGTTTGTGGTTTAAAATGTATGTGTTAAGGAGGAAAATGAAAACATCCCTGCATAGCAAATGGTGTCATCCCCTTCTCTAGGGTACTTGTGTCTCTAGGTTTGTGGCAGTGGGGCTCATTGGGTGCTCAGCACCCCTAAAGCTCTGACCCTAGAATCGCCCCTGCATTCCACGACATTGCACACTCGTACTATTTATACGCATTTATGTGTGATCGGGTTGCTATATCAATGCAATGAAGAAAAGGAGGAAGACCCAGATGACCCCAAATGACAGACACTGGCCAGAGAGGACTCTGCTTCCTGTCCCCAGTTCAGTGAGGGCTCTGCCTCCTGTCCCCAGTCTAGAGAGGACTACATCCCTTGTTTTGAGTTCTGGAACATGACTGCAAACCAGTGCACAAAGCAAGGTCCAGAAAGATTTGAATGAGCGAGTTTGGCGTGGAGGAACTTGACTGGTCGGCACAGAGTCCTGACCTCAGTAGCCAGGTGAGTAGCCAGGCAAGCCAGGTCTTCTCGTTTAAAATCATTGCCTGACCTCACAAATGTCATTCTAGAAGAATTTAAAAAAATTCTCATAAACACACTCCAAAACCTTGTGGACAGCCTTTCCAGAAGAATTGAAGCTATTATAGATGCAAAGGGTGGGCCAAGTCCAAATCAAACCCAGCAGATTAAAAATGGAATATCAATAAAGTTAATGTGCATTTAAAGGCATACATCCCAAACATTTTGGCAATATAGTGTACCATAGCTATTATTTAACATGCATAGTGGCTGCTTCTGTGGCCTTGGCACTTGAATACTATTTTATTCACCAAAGGGTGTCATATATGCATGCTGTTGAAACCGGTCTGTGTTCATTCATTCGTTCTCATGGCTACCTTGTTTTGAATGATGAATACTCGATGGATTTACTTGAAGTTCCTCCCATATGTATTCATTACAAGGATTTGGATGCATCAGAACATTTGTGCAGCCTTGAAAAATGGCTGTTGTTGAATCTATGCTGAATGTTTCCAGCACAGTTACACTGCTAGGTGCTTTTATTTTGTTAACAGTTTTATATCGACTTTCCAGATCTCAGAAAGAGGGGAAAGAGCCACCGGGACCTAAACCTCTGCCGCTGCTGGGGAACCTGCTGACCCTTGACCTCACGAGACCCTTTGACAGCCTTTGTGAGGTAAGAGCTTAATATAGACACATTTAAACGACAATAGTCACATTTTAACAGATGTCTTTATCTGTGTCCTCAAGCTGTCCAGAACCTATGGGAATGTTTTCCAAGTGTTTTTGGGTCCTAAAAAGGTTGTGGTACTAGCTGGACACAAAACGGCTCGGGTTATGTATATAACCCTTGTTCCCTGAGAGGGAACGAGCACTGCGTCGAAACGCTTTGGGGATGCTCCCTAAGCATCAGCGAATCTGAAGCCTGAATAAACACTAGTCCAATCCGATTGGTCGTGCGTGATGACGTCATTGTGACGGCGTACCCGGAAGTATAAAAGGGGGGCCGGCGCATAATGGCGGCAGTTTTTTGCTCTGAAGCATGCGCTCCAGGCGTGCCGAGGTGTGGCGGTACGACGCAGTGCTCGTTCCCTCTCAGGGAACAAGGGTTATATACATAACCCGAGCCGTTCCCTTATCGAGGGAACTTCCCACTGCGTCGAAACGCTTTGGGGAACGAGTACCCACTAGGCCACACCGAGGGTAGCGCCTGTCCTAGTGTGAAGCCGGAGACCGGGCACAACTAGGGTTGGAGCACCCTCGCGCCAGGCGTCGCAGGGAGATCCAGGCTATAGAACCTGATAAAAGTGTGTGGAGTAGCCCACCCCGCCGCCTCGCAGATATCCTGCAAGGGGACCCCAGAAAGGAGGGCCACCGAAGAGGCCATGCCTCTGGTGGAATGTGCCCTCACGGCTACAGGTGAAGGCAAACGGCGCACCTGATAAGCCATGGTTATTGCCTGGACAATCCAGTTACTGATTGTCTGGGTAGACGCAGGCAACCCCTTCTTGGGTGAGCCAAAACACACCAACAATTGTTGAGATCTCCTCCACTGTGCGGACTTCGCCAGATACACCCTGAGTGCCCTGACCGGGCAGAGTAGGTGAAGTCTCCCCTCTTCCGCCGTCACGTGAGGCGGAGGATGAAATGCCTGCAGAACCAAAGACCTGACCACCCTGGATGGGACCTTAGGCACATAGCCCGGCCTAGGGTGTAAGATGGCCTTCACTCCACCCGGGGCAAACTCCAGGCAAGTCGGCGTTACTGCCAAGGCCTGGAGATCCCCCATTCTCCTTAGAGAGGAGATGGCGAGTAGAAAAGCCACCTTAAGGGTCAGATTTTTCGGTTCTGCTGACTCCAGTGGCTCGAAGGGGGCCTCAGCCAACCCCTCGAGAACCACTGCCAGGTCCCAGGTTGGAACTCTGGACTGAGCCACAGGCCTCATCCTCCGAGCCCCACGGAGAAACTGTACAACCAACTGGTGCCTACCCAGAGGCCCATCACCCAGAGGAGTGTGGAAAGCCGCAATGGCAGCCACGTACACCTTGAGTGTGGACGGGGTTAGGCCCGCAGAGAAGCGATCTTGGAGGAACTCCAGCACTGAAGCCACTGGGCAGTTAACTGGGTCCACCTCACACCCCCTACACCAAGTGGAAAACACATTCCACTTGAGGCTGTACAGTCTCCTTGTGGACGGAGCCCTGGAACTGAGTAAGGTCTCTACCACGTCTGCCGACAGGCCAGCCTCTAGGTACCTGGCCCCCTCAGGGGCCATACCCAAAGGTTCCAAATCTCCGGCCGGGGGTGGAATATCGTCCCCGCCGCCTGAGACAGGAGATCCCTCCTCAGAGGAATCTGCCATGGATGACCTGCCAGCAGGGCTATGATATCTGAGAACCAAACTCGCGTCGGCCAACGGGGTGCTACCAGAAGTAGACTGACCCCCTGCCGACGGACCCTCTCCAGGACTCCCGGGAGCAGAGCAATCGGGGGAAATGCGTACAGACGCAGCCTCGGCCACGTCTGCACCATGGCATCCAACCCCAACGGGGCTGGATGCGTGAGGGAGAACCACAGTGGACAGTGGGACGTCTCTCGAGACGCAAACAGATCCACTTCCACTGGGCCGAACCTCTCGCATATGGCCTCCACCACTTCGGGGTGGAGCCGCCACTCCCCGGGCCTCAGCCCCTGCCTCGACAGGATGTCTGCTCCCTGATTTTGAACCCCCGGGACATACATTGCCCTGATGGACAACAGTTTCCCCTGGGACCACAGGAGGATTAGATGCGCCAATCTGCACAGAGGGCGCGATCTTACCCCTCCCTGGCGATTGAGGTACGCTACGACAGCCGTATTGTCTGTCCGCACCAGGACATGTTGGCCGCGGAGGTCCGGGAGAAAAGCTCCTGAGAGCTTTGTAGACCGCCATCATCTCCAGGCAATTTATGTGCCAGGAGGAATGACGGCCCTCCCATGGGCCCCTCGCAAAGCGGCCGTCCATGACCGCGCCCCAACCAGTGAGGGAGGCGTCTGTTGAAACGGATTTCCGGCAACAGGACGCTCCCAACACTGGCCCCTGGGACAGAAACCAAGGTTTCTTCCATATGACTAGGGAACGAAGGCATCTGCGCGTTACCCTGATCATACGAAAAGGATTCCCTCTGGGGGAAAACCCCTTGGTTTTCAACCACCACTGGAGGGGTCTCATGTGTAGCAGGCCGAACGGTATCATGTTGGACGCTGCTGCCATGTGCCCCAGCACTCTCTGAAAGTGCTTCACAGTGGTGTGCTTAACAGTGAGGCCGAAGGGAAGAACCCGATATTGGTACGCCTCGCCCCCGAAAGCGAACCTCAGGCCTCCTGTGGGCAGGAAGGATGGAGATATGAAATATGCGTCTTTAGATACATCGTGACGAACCAGTCCTCGGACTGGATCTGACTCACGATGGGATAATGAGCATCTTGAACCTGAATCTCCTCAGAGAACGGTTCAAGTACCTCCGATTTAATAATAGACGCACCCTTCCATCCTCTTTGGGAACCATGAGGTAGCGACCGTAAAGCCGGACTCCCTGTCTGGCGGAGGGATACACAATATAGCCTCCTTTACCCTCAGGGAGCACACTTCCTGTTCCCTACCTGCCACTGGGCTGGGCCCACCACTATTCAGGCCACACCGATGAACCCCGGTGGTGGAACGCTGAACTGCAGTCTCTACCCTTTGCCCAAGGTACACAGGGCCCCAGCAGATATATTCGGGAGCATAACCATGCGCCGAGATATTCTACTAGGGGAACCAGCCTCTCAAGGCTGGTCTCTGGTACCCACCAAACCTCCTGCCCGACCCCCTGAAGCGGCCACCCGGCAGGGCTTAGTCGGGGAGGATTTTCGGTGTGCGAACACGTTCGCTGCCCAGCCGAGGTCTCCCTAGAGGCGGCTAGAGTAGCATGTGTTCGCAGGAAGTCAATGTGGCCCGAGCGTCATAGACGGCGGATCGCAGCATCGACTTCCAGAAAACTCCACAGAGGAGGCGACCTCGATCGCTCCTCTGGAGAGGGGGCTGGCCAGCAGGCCACTGGGCTGGGCACACCACTATCCAGGCCACACTGATGAACCCCGGTGGTGGAACACTGAACTGCAGTCTGCACCCTTTGCCCATGGTACACAGGGCCCAACAGATATATTCAGGAGCATAATGACTATGCGCTGATATATACTACTAGGGGAACCAGCCTCTCAAGGCTGGTCTCTGGTACCCACCGAGCCTCCTGCCCGACCCCCTGAAGCGGCCACCCGGCAGGGCTTAGTCGGGGAGGATTTTCGGTGTGCGAACGCGTTTGCTGCCCAGCTGCAGTCTTTCTAGAGGCGGCTAGAGCAGCATGCGTTCGCTGGAAGCCAATGTGGCCCGAGCGTCGTAGACGGCGGATCGCAGCATCGACTTCCAGAAGACTCCACAGAGGAGGCGATCTCGAACGCTCCCCGGGAGCAACACAATTTGGATGATAGGCTGAAATACCTAACTCCTCAAAGTCAGATAAATCCCATTTAATTGCACAGAATTAAATGCCACCAAAAACACCCAAATAGTGAACACAACTGGGATGATAGGCTGATAATCTAACTACTCAAAGTTAGATAAATCCCATTTAATTCCTCAGAAATAAATGCCACCATAATCACCCATCACGTGAACATGCTGAATGATAGGCTGAATAGACATATCTAACTCCTCAAAGTCAGATAATGTTTAATTTAAATTCCTCAGAATTAAATGCAGCCCTAATCACCAGACCATACTGTTTAAATATGTATTCAACTACTCGTCATCTACACGCTGCCTCAGCAACGCGAGATTCGAATCGTTCCCAACATATTTGGCTTTCATCCCTCGAGATGAAAGCCACAGGCGCGAGGCTGAAACACTCGAAAACGCACGTTTCTGTACGCTACGAGACATTTCTCAACGACCACAGCCAGCACCCTCAGGGGCTGACTGCAAGCCTCGCTAAACAGTATCACATGTACACATATAGCCTGTGTTCACTTCTGTTGCAGACCCTTAATGCACGCGCTGCCTCGGCAACGCGAGATCGAGCCTGCATTAAAAGGTGGCGGGCTCTCGTTTGCTTCACTCCGTCGACGCTGAGCACATCTAATTCCTCGGAATCAGATCGCTCAAGCATCTGGTTCTCCCTCCCGGGGAAGAGCCGCATCGCGGGCTTCCGCACGGGAACGGAGAACACCGGGTTACTACAGGCAGCCCCCTCGGGGACTGCCTGAGCACCTTATTTTATGAGTGAAGCAGTGTGTATGGTGTTTTAACGTCACCCGCCTCGATGCTGAGCACATCTAATTCCTCAGAATCAGACAGCTCAAGCATCGGACCCTCCAACCCGGGGGAAGATGCCGCCAAGCGGGCTTCCACACGGGGAGGAAGATCGTCGGAACTGTCAGGGGAGGATTGGGAAAGTGCCGCGGCAGTCCCGAAACCCTCTGACAAGTCCCGCTGTGAGCCCCATGATCTGCGACGCCGAGCCGCCTCAGCGACCGCGGGTCCAGAACCACGGGGCTCACGAGGCTGGCCGGTCTCATCGAACACGGCCAGCCGAGAGCGGAGCAGTCTGAGTGTCAGCAGCTCGCAGTGTTCACAGGCGGCTCCCTCGAGAGCCGCCCGAGCGTGCTGAACACCCAGACACTGCACACATAACAGGTGTGTATCCGATCCCGAGATGTAACGGGGACACGGATGCACACACTGCCTAAATGCACTCCTTCTCTCTTCCATACTTTTTAAATAAATCTTTCACACACACACTCGCAACTGGACAGACAACAGTAAATAGACAGACCAAACAGAGAGCGCTATGCTGAAGAGCAATAACTGCCGCCATTATGCGCCGGCCCCCCTTTTATACTTCCGGGTACGCCGTCACAATGACGTCATCACGCACGACCAATCGGATTGGACTAGTGTTTATTCAGGCTTCAGATTCGCTGATGCTTAGGGAGCATCCCCAAAGCGTTTCGACGCAGTGGGAAGTTCCCTCGATAAGGGAACCGTGAAAGAAGCTCTTGTGAACTATGCAGATGAGTTTGGGGAGCGAGATATTACGCCTGCTTTCAAGATAATTACTGATGGTCATGGTAAGAAAAAGTGAATTCTGTGTAATATTCTATCCATGTGTGTTGAGTCCTATGTGGTTTGTTATAAAGCAAAAATGAAAGCTGTGCAGGAATTGAATTGTGTTAGTTCGTTTTCTGTGTATTGTTGCTCTTCACCCATTGGAGTTTATTGTAGCCAAGTGCATAGGAAAAAATGTGTGATTGGGAAAGACTTGCTAATTTTAAAACTCTGTCAATCAGGAATCCTCTTTTCCAATGGAGAGAACTGGAGAGAAATGCGACGCTTTGCCCTCAGTAACCTGCGGGACTTCGGGATGGGCAAGAGAGGAAGTGAAGAAAAAATCATAGAGGAAATTCAGTATCTGAAAGGAGAGTTTGATAACTTTGAAGGTATAAGCTGAATGCACAAATGTGTAAAATCATCATGCAATGATGTGAAATCTGCAATCATGCTCTTACTTTAACCTGCTAAGCTGAATCTCAACTTTTGAAAAAATCCTAAGAAATGCATACTCAGACTAAATCAAATACAGTTTGTGAATCCTTTGCACTAAAAACATAATTATGGTCTCATTTGAAAGCAGACACCTGGCAGTTTACTGTAAAGTATAAAAGTATTTTATAATCAAAAATAGCTATAATAAGCTTCAAAGTTTTGTAAAGTTATTAGAAATTTATTTGTTTGAAATATCTTTATGAAAATAAAATTGAAGTTGGCCTTGTAGCAATCTAGAAATGCACTACAGCTAAAGCCACAAGTCTGACCATGTTATATTTCAGATCTGAAGATGATCAGTCTAAAACTCTGAATTTTATTAAATGTTTTACAAGATCGTTTCATGTGATTTTATTTTGAGATATCTCTAAAATATCAACTGATGTTTATTGCCATGTCTTCTGACTTTCATTCGGTGTATTGCCTCTATTGTTTAGAGGTGAAAACCGCCCCATTCAGTTTGTCTCCCCAGCACACATTCACACTTCTGCGGACTGGTTATGGCTCCAATTATTATTCCTTTGTCTGCATTATAATTACTAACGACTCTCTATTCAAACTGTACTATTCAAACCTAATCTCTAAATCAAACCTCTCACTTTACCTTCCCTGACTATCAAATGCATTTCGTCCAAATAAGTATTTCAGGATTTTACATTTAGAAAATGTTCATAAAAATTAAGTATTTCCTCAGTGGCAGGTGCATCAAGGGCAAGCTAGCATGTTAGCTTAGCACACCAGCAAAACTTGTTATAAAAAAATTATAATCATGTTTTATTCAAAACTTACTTCATATCACTTTATACATTTTCTAAGTCGAGTTTTTTTATGTAACTATCTGTGATCTCATGTAGCTTCGGGTCAAAAAATCTGACAGAAAATACACAATGCTAAAAGCTATGTGGAATAGCATTGCATTATAAACATAATCTATTATGAAACCAGACCAACCATTCATTGCCGCGATTGTGTGTTTATTGTCTTCAAACGTGTCTATCTGCATGAAATAGCAATCTGACGATCTCCGGAAGCTGTTTTGGTAATGTCAGATACTTCCTGAATGTCATACGGTGTGTCTGTTCTTCATCTGTACGATATTAGGACTGAATTTTCAGTAGTACAGCTTTCTAGCGCCCTCCAGCTGCCAGAATGAATTGAAAACACAGCACATCACAGTCTACTGCGCTCATAATGATACATCCGCGGATTTTGGATAAAGATTTAATAAATAATACTTCTCTGTATAGAAATTTGACTCAAACATGTGAGAATCTATCAATATTTCTCCACATCTGCACACATTTGAAATAAAAAACCCCTGAGGGAAGTCTTCATGACGACCACAGAGGAGTTTTTGATGAATGGGAGCAAATGCATATTACAATCAAAAGGTAGCGACGCTCATGATCATATTCATAACTCCTGGCACATATTAACACATTACGGTCACTTTAAGACTTTGAGAATAAAACAGAGGTAAAAAATTAAACTTTAGTCTTAGATCTTTTTAATGGTGTATAGTTTGTCAAGGTAATTTCTTACATCTGATAGTAATTTTGAGCTAATTTAAGCAAAGAGAGCTTCAGTGCATCCACGTCCTCGTGAACGGTAAGAGGATAATCCGTTGAGGGACATTTGTTTGCCCTTCACAGGGAAACCCTTCGACACAACCCAGCCTGTGAACTACGCTGTGTCAAACATCATCTCATCAATTGTGTACGGCAGCAGGTTTGAATACACAGACCCACAATTCACAAAAATGGTCGACAGGGCAAATGAAAATATTCGAGTTAGTGGATCAGCTTCTATGATGGTATGGAAGTAACTTCCATTTTTTTTTGACTTCATTTAAAAAAAACATATAATAATAATAATAATAATAATAATATATAATTATATTATTAAATAAATAATAATACTTGCATTTTGTCTCCATCTTGTAGCTTTATAATATATTTCCGTGGTTGGGTCCGTTCCTCAACAGCAAAAGGATTATTGTAAAAAATGTCTTGAAATCTAGAGCACAAATGAATATTTTGATCACTGGGCTGCTGGAGACTCTGAATCCACACGACCAGAGAGGGTTTGTCGACTCGTTTCTCATGCGCAAACAGAGTGAAGAGGTATGGAAATCACCTTATTGCATATAAACATATAAAGCATTTACAATAAGATTCAATTTGTAAACATTAGTTAACATGAACTAAAAATGGAAAATATTTTTAAAGCATTTATTAATCTTAGTTAATGTAACTAACTAACTAATGAGACCTTATTTTAAAGTGTTACCTTCACTTTTTGCCTGAGTTTCCATTGTATTCTTGTTGGTTTTGTACAGTTTCCTTTATTAGCTTTTGTTACCATGGTCGTTTATTGTTTGATTCATGCACTGCTCCTGTTTTGGTTAGTATATACGGATCCTGTTTTCTGTTTCCTGTTTTCTTTTTTCCATCTTCTCCAATAATAGTTGGCTTTTATTATATACAGAATATAATTTTAGTAAATTGTAGTATTTTAGTGAAAAGGATAAATTTGTGCATACTTGTCAGAAATCCGGCAATAGGGACACATACTTTCACCAGGAGAATCTTCTCATGACGGTGGGAAATCTGTTTTCTGCTGGAACTGACACGACAGGAACGACTCTGCGCTGGGGTTTGATGCTCATGGCAAAATACCCTCATATACAGGGTAAAAACACAGTAATGCCAAGAGTTTCCTGTGCAGAGTCCATTGGTGTCCATAAGAACAAATGTACTTTGCATTTGTGTGCAGATCGAGTTCATGAGGAGATTGACCAAGTGATCGGTGGACGTCAGCCAGTGGTGGAAGATAGAAAGAAATTACCATACACAGACGCTGTGATTCATGAAACTCAGAGACTGGCCAACATAGTGCCCATGAATCTCCCTCATAAGACCAGCTGTGATGTTCACTTCAATGGATACTTCATCGAGAAGGTCAGTCAGAAGAATAAATAATTACATGACCAATGGAAAATATAAAGAAATGGAAATGATAATTAGAGATCATTTAATTGGGTCTTTTCTCCATTCTCTAGGGTACCACTGTCATTCCTCTGTTGACGTCTGTATTGAAGGACGGAAGTGAATGGGAGAAACCAAACAGTTTTTACCCAGAACACTTTCTTGATGAGAAGGGCCAGTTTGTCAAGAGAGATGCTTTCATGCCCTTTTCTGCAGGTACAGTCAAATCTAAGCACACAGTGTCTTGAAGAAATACACATTTGATTTGGAATTAAAATTTCCCTATCTCGAGGGAACTTCGAGCTGCGTCGAAACGCTAGGGGACGCCTCTGCGTGCCATGTCATGAAGCACTTGTGTAATCAGTCCAATAGCGGGACGATACGTCACGGGCAGGTGACGTCATCGACCAGGAAGCTATAAAGCATGCCCGGACCAAACAGTCACTAGCTTCTGTGTCTTCACAAAGCGCTCTGTGTGATATTGTATGTCCATTTATTGTGTGTGTGTCAAAAGAAAAAGAAAAAGAATGTCTAGTCAGTTCAGGCGATGTGTCACTCCCTGCCCTCGTTACATCACGGGTGGGGATACACATGACCTGTGTGTAATGTGTTTGGGGCTCGAGCATGCCCAGTCAGCTCTCGAGGGGGTTGGCTGCGAGCATTGCGAGAGTCTCCCAATGCGTACATTAAGATCACGCCGGGCACTCTTCGAGGAGAGTGCTTTGGCTCGCGGTCCTCAGGGCTCGGGTCCCGCTGCTGCCGAGGCACAGCGAAGGCTCGCGTCTTGGGGATCGCAGTTAGATCTGGTGGCGGGGTTAAAGACGGGTGATCCCCTATCTGTGCCCTTACCCACTGGATCTCAAGCCTCAGCTTGTGAGTTGGAAGCACGCTCTGCGGTTTCTTCCGCTCGCGCTGAGGCACAAGATCAGCTGCAGCACTCCAGTTCCGAGGAATTGGATGTTGTAAGCGTAAATGAAACTGACAAACTACTTCCACCATTACACACACACGCACAGGAGGAGCTAATGGAGGTTGTCACTCGTGCCGTTGCCAGATTAAGTTTAGACTGGCCGGCCGAGCGTTATGAGTCACAAAAGCACACAAGCAGGCTATATACCCTCATATACACAACCTACTAAGCGGGGCTTGCCATTTTTCCCGGACCTAAACCAGCGTCAGCCAGAGTTTTCAACCCGCTCATGGTTATGCGGCGATGCCGCGGGTGGAAGTGACGCTCGCGAGCTATCTCTCCCCCGAGTCAGCATCGTCGCTGCAAGCCCCGCAGCTGCCCACCAAGCCCGTAAGAACAACATCAGCACTGGTGGGCAGGGCGTACTCGGCAGCCGGGCAGGCGGCCGCCTGTTTACATACGGTGGCCGTCCTGCAAGCATATCAGGCAGATTTATTGGGGGATATTAATGAAGAAACAGAGAAGTGGGGAGAGAAACGATCGCCGAAATTAGGCGGGCGGCAGATTTGTCTCTTCGTGCCACCAGGGAGACGGCCAGATCCATCGGCTGCTTTATGGCAGCCCTGGTGGCCACGGAGAGACATTTATGGTTAAATTTGTCAGATATTAAAGAACGTGACAAAAAGTTCCTTATGGATTCGCCCCGTCTCGCCTACTGGCTTCTTTGGTGACGCTGTAACAACAGTCGTCGACCGTTACCAGGAGGCCAGGAAGCAGGCGGCGGCATTTCAAAAATTTCTCCCCCGCAAATCATATCCCCCAGGGGCTGCCGGGCGGGGGCAGCCCCAGCCAAGTACATCCTCCTCCGCAGCGCATCGAGCGCAACAAAAACAGAGGGTGGCCGCTCGGGCCCCCCCGCAGAGAGAACGGGGGACCAGGCGACGCGCTCAGCCGGGACCTTCTCGCGGTAGGACGGATCTGAGGACGGTCCTTACCGCTAGGAAGGCCTCGGCTAAGAAGTCCTGACGCCAAGAGCGCAGGGCTTCCGATTGCAGTCCCCTTCGGGAAAGTGCGGCTCGCCGAGGCGCCCGCTCTTTCCCGGTGCCATCGGGGGGGCGGTCTGCCAACCCTGCCACCATTGGTGCTTCAGGGCGCGGCGGTCCCCGGCGAACGCATATCTCCATGTCCGCCCGGAAACGTAGCGGCTTGGGGATGTTCGCGCCCTCTCGGGAGGGCCCCTGGGTGGTCAGTTCGGTTGCTACCTGCCGGTTATCCGTTACAGGACACCGGGCTGACCACACAGGAAAATCCAGAGACCAGCCTCGAGAGGCTGGTTCCATTAGTAGATTTTCTGGCAGCGTGGAAACTTCTGCCGAATGTCTCAGAATGGGTCCTGCGTACAATAGAAAAAGGGTACAGAATTCAATTCGGGTTACACCCGCCCGTGTTCAACGGGGTTACTACCACGGTAGTAAGCCCCGAGCAGGCTCTGGTAATGGAACAAGAGGTACAGACTCTTCTGCGAAAAGAGGCTATAGAACGGGACCCTCCCCACTGCAGAGAGTCGGGGTTTTACAGCCTGTACTTCATAGTTCCAAAGAAGGATGGGGGGTTAAGTCCGATCTTAGATCTGCGTCATCTAAACAGAGCAATAAAAAGATTAAAATTCAAAATGCTCACGATAAAACAGATCTTGTGTCACATCAGGTCCGAGGACTGGTGCGTCCCGATAGATTTAAAAGATGCGTATTTCCACATCTCCATCCTTCCGCAGCACAGACAGTTCCTCAGGTTCGCTTTTGGGGGAAAAGCGTACCAATATCGAGTGCTGCCATTCGGTCTAGCTTTATCGCCCCGCACTTTCACGAAGTGCGTGGATGCAGCTCTGGCTCCGCTGCGACTCCAGGGCATCCGCGTGCTAAATTACATTGACGATTGGCTAGTGTTAGCACAGTCGAAACAACTGGCGGTTCAGCATCAAGATGCTGTTCTCGCCCACATGAAGGTGTTGGGGCTAAGGTTAAACGAAAAGAAAAGTATGTTGGCACCACAGCAGAGCATTACTTGTCTGGGGGTAGTTTGGGACACGAGAACGATGTCGCCTCGGCTATCTCCGCCCAGGGTAAAAACGATCCTGAATACAGTCAACCAGATAAAGCTAGGCCAGTCACTCACTGTCAAACACTTTCAAAGAGTGTTGGGTTTGATGGCAGCAGCGTCCAACGTGATACCTTTTGGCCTGCTGTACATGAGACCCTTACAGTGGTGGCTCAGGACCAAGGGGTTCTCCCCGAGGGGAAACCCTTTTCGCTTAATCAAGGTCACACGGCGCTGCCTACGTGCCTTGGTGAAGTGGAAAGATCCTTGGTTCCTTTCCCAAGGTCCAGTTCTGTGGGCTCCTTGTCGTCGCGTAATGCTAACGACGGATGCCTTCCTAACTGGCTGGGGAGCGGTCATGAGTGGCCGCTCGGCCCAAGGTCTGTGGAGGGGCCATCAGTTCTCCTGGCACATAAACCAGCTGGAGCTGATGGCTGTGTTTCAGGCACTCAAACACTTCCTCCCAGACCTACGGGGCCGCCATGTGTTAGTTCGGTCAGACAACACTTCGGTGGTCTCGTATATAAATCACCAGGGGGGATTGAGATCGCGTCGGTTGTGGAAGCTCACGCATCACATGCTAATATGGCCCTAAGGCAAGATGCTCTCGCTCAGGGCGATGTACATCCCGGGGGTCCTGAATGTAGCGGCAGACTCCCTGTCGAGGCAGGGAGTGGTGCCGGGGGAATGGAGGCTCCACCCCGAGGTGGTGGAGGAGCTGTGGATCCGCTTTGGGTGAGCCCAGGTGGATCTGTTTGCGTCTCGAGAGACGACACACTGTCCAGCATTCTTTTCCCTCACACATCCAGCCCCGCTGGGGCTGGACGCAATGGTACAGACGTGGCCGAGGCTGCGTCTGTATGCCTTTCCCCCTCTGGCGTTGCTCCCAGGAGTGCTGGAGAGAGTCCGCCGGGACGGGGTTCAGCTCTTATTGGTAGCCCCGTTCTGGCCGGGCCGAGTATGGCTCCCAGACATCATGTCTCTCCTAGAGGGTCCTCCCTGGGAAATCCCAGTCAGGAGGGATCTTCTTTCGCAGGCCGGGGGGTCAGTACTGCACCCGCGCCCGGAACTGTGGAAACTGTGGGCTTGGCCCCTGAGGGGGCCCAGTTCATAAACACGGGTCTATCGACTGAAGTGATAGAGACCATGTTGCACTCCAGAGCACCATCCACAAGGAGACTTTACGCACTCAAATGGAGAGTTTTTGTCGCCTGGTGTACGCACCAGACTTTGGACCCTGTTAACTGCCCGGTCGGTTCAGTTCTCGAGTTCTTGCAAGAAAAATTATCCGCAGGGTTATCCCCGTCGTCTCTGAAAGTGTATGTGTCGGCGATATCTGCGTATCATAATCCATTAAATAACGCATCATTAGGGAGACACCCGTGGGTCACGCGTTTCCTCCGTGGTACCTTGAGGCTCAGACCTGCGGCACGCTCGAGGGTGCCGACCTGGGACCTGGCCATAGTGCTGGAAGGCCTTATGTTGGCTCCCTTCGAGCCGTTAGAGGAAGTGTCAGAAAAGTTCCTCACACTAAAAACAGTGTTTCTTCTAGCGATTTCATCACTGAAAAGAGTAGGAGACCTACAGGCTCTATCAGTAGCACCTTCTTGCCTTGAGTTTGCACCAGGAATGGTGAAAGCATTTCTCTTCCCGAGGGAAGGATATGTTCCCAAGGTCCCGACTAATGTGCCGGGACCAGTTATGCTGCAGGCTTTCTGTCCGCCTCTGTTCACTAGTCAAGACCAAGAGAAGCTAAATCTGCTATGTCCGGTCAGGGCCCTAGATGCATATGTCCACAGAGCTGCCCTGTGGCGAAAGTCAGAACAGTTGTTCGTATGTTTTGGGTCCTTCAGTAAGGGAAAATCGGCTTCAAAGCAGACGCTTAGCAAGTGGATAGTCGAGGCTATTTCGCTCGCTTATGAGTCGGTCGGACATCCTTCACCTATGAGGGTCCGCGCCCACTCTACTAGGAGTATGGCTGCCTCTATGGCTCTTATTTCGGGAGTTTCACTGTCAGAGGTTTGTGATGCGGCTGGGTGGTCCTCTCCGCATACATTTGTGAGGTTTTACAATTTAGTCGTAGCCTCCACTCCGGGGTCCCGGGTGTTTCTGGGTTAAATCACACATACAGACATTTGGGACTCTGGCGGCGTGGGTATTGAGGTCCACTAGCGTTTCGACGCAGCTCAAAGTTCCCTCGAGATAGGGAACGTCTCAGGTTACGTATGTAACCATGGTTCCCTGAGAGGGAACGAGACGCTGCGTCGAGATGCCATACTCCCGCCATGCCTGTGATCGATTTGTTCGACTTTTTCCAGAAGCTAGTGACTGTTTGGTCCGGGCATGCTTTATAGCTTCCTGGTCGATGACGTCACCCGCCCGTGACGTATCGTCCCGCTATTGGACTGATTACACAAGTGCTTCATGACATGGCACGTAGAGGCGTCCCCTAGCGTTTCGACGCAGCGTCTCGTTCCCTCTCAGGGAACCATGGTTACATACGTAACCTGAGACGAACTCTCTCTCTCTCTCTCTCTCTCTCTCTCTCTCTCTCTCTCTCTCTCTCTCTCTCTCTCTCTCTCTCTCTCTCTCTCTCTCAGGCCGAAGGGTTTGTCTTGGAGAAAGTTTGGCCAGGATGGAGCTTTTCCTGTTTTTCACTTCCCTCCTCCAGAGCTACCACTTCACAACTGCACCTGGAGTGTCCGAAGAGGATTTGGATCTCAAAGGAATAGTCGGAATCACGTTAAGTCCGTCCCCACACAAGCTGTGTGTGATCAGACGCTCCTGATACTACAATCAAAATAGAAACAACATGTTTTACTTCATTTTAAATAAGAACTAACATGATTAACTTTTTCTGATTTAATTCACAAAATGTAAGTATGCAAATAACTCCAGGAATCTAAGAAATGTGTAAAAATCACTTCTGACTTATTTTATTGCTTGAAACTCCTTGAGCAGCTGGAGCATGCATTGTGTTTGTTCACTTTTTAATGTATTTTTTTGTGTGTTTTTACACAAAAATTAACATCCTTTAACAAAATTACTTAAGAGGTGCTATATAAAGTAAGATTCAAAATAATGAAATAAATAATGAAAGCATTATGTCCCCCTGAGATGAGAGATTTTTGTATTTTAGTTCTGGAAAAAATCCTCCAATGACACAAATATCGTCATTTTGCATCATCGGAGGATTTTTTGCCCAGAGGCTAGCGACAACAGCCAATAGAAGGAGCTATTTCCGCATGTTTCAGCCTGCCCACATATGGGGTGCCATTTGTAAAGCGGCTCGCGCTGAAAATAACAGCAACATTTTGTCACATTTAACTTCAAACTTATGTCCAAGAGTCAATTTCCTTGGATGAGATGGTTTTTATTTGTTACTTATTGGACATGATGCTATGCCCTATAAACACTCACTGACCTCCTCAAGCTTTTATTTTGCCACTTCCGGTTATCGGAATTTTGAATTTGCATATTAGTTAAATATTTAGTTATACCCGAAACATTTAGATTCAATATTTAGATTTAACATTTAGATTAAGATTTACATTTAGATTTAACATTTAGATTCAGATTTAACATTTAGGTGTAACATTTAATATTTAGATTTAACTATTTAAAATATCTCTAAGTTGACAAATATTGTTGTAAATGTGCTAAAAAGTGACCATCAAAAATTAATAACAGTTTTTAAACATTGTTTAAAGCTAAATGTGACAAAATGTTACTCTTATTTTCAGTGCGAGTCGCTTTGCAAACGCCGCCCCATACCCACAGGGGTAGGATCGCACTCACAGTGCTCTGCTCAGACAGCGGCGGGCATTCATGTAAATTAAACTGTGCGGGGCAAAGTGAGTGTCAACTTTTCTTAATTCCTATGAAAGTTAAGCTTCCAAAGGCATGAACTGAAAATGAGCAAGATGAAACACGAGCTGTGAAAGTATGCGGCGCCCAAGCTTACCTCGGCTCTCGTGATGAATGTAATCTGACTCCTGCTGCGTTTGTGCTGTGACATTCCTTTGGTTCACTCACACTATGTTGAACAGAAACGTTCAGTTTTTAATTGTAGTGTCTGTTCTTAAGCTAAACTAAATAATTTTATTAATATGAAAATGAAAAGGGTAGGGGCAGTGTCAAGTGATAACCAGTAGCCGGGTGGCCTCGTAGGGCAGCGAAGCAAGTGCATTCTGGGAGTTTTCTTCTTTCATCCGCATGAGCCAAACATACATTTTCTGTCTTTTCTCAGTCTAGAAGGCACACAATTCACATTTATACTACATTAATGACTCAATTTCAATACACATTCATCTTCCCAGCGCTGAACTAGCCCTTTAATGTTTGACGTCATACAGGTGTCTGCAGTTCTCTGTGTTTTCTTTGTTTTCTTCTCAGTGTTTAGTGCCTGTTTTATATTTGTTATCCACATTAAATTCCCCTACATTTGGATCCTCATCTCTGCCTGCCGTCTTTGATTTCATGTGTGCCCTGTGACTATATTTTCATCTATGCAGAAAATTGTAGTTGTGACCTCAACTAACTGAGCCATGCTAACCTGCTGAATATGTACTGGTGGATAAATATTTATCAAATTATTTGTGATTATTTATGATATGCTGGAGCTAAATAAAATGTTTTGCAAGATAAAATGCTGGTAATCTTTGCAGTTTGCCAGATCTTAAGCAATCATTTTACTTTAATGACAAGATTTGATGTACAAAAAAACTTTTTTTTTCTGGACCTGTTAGTTTCAATAATAAAAATGCATTTTAGATTAATAAAGAAAATCTTTGTAGCGGTATTCTTAAAAATATAACTGTAATATATAACTGTAAACTGCTGTGTATTTATAACAACAATATTGGATTGTGCCTTAGTTTTCTTACTCCACCTCCAAGACCAGACACTCCCACTTTAGCTGTGTATTTGAACCCCAACCTCCAAGTCTTTCATGTATTTTTCTGTGAATATGGCTTTCATGGAAGTATTTCTCCAGGTTTCCAGCACAGGAACATTAATATATTGCTTGCTTCTGCTCTTGGTTGTTTATCTCCTATTCTTCAGGTCTCCGAGAGATGGAAATGAACCTCCAGGGCCAACACTCTTGCCACTCTTGGGAAATCTGCTAATATTGGATGTCAACAATCCACATTTGAGCCTGTGTGAGGTAAGAATAACTTAATATCAGTCCTGCTGGGTAACCACTTCAGCAGCCTGGTGAGTTTTTACAGAGAACAAATCTTTTTTACTACTGGAAGAATAAATTATAGTTTACTCAGAAATGGCAATTCATTTATTCATTTATGTGAATCGATTCGTCAAGACTGTTTTCTAAGACGCCACCTGTCCGTGAACGTGTAAAGCACTATGTTTATAAAGTATCTTCTTATTAAACTGTTTGTACACTTACAAAGTTTTCAATCGTTCGGTTTGCATGTAGGGACCCTCATTATGCTACCGTGTTAGTGTGAGGCTATTTTGTTAAATAGTCACAAAATATGCTGCAATGAAATATAGACACTAAGTGTAAATATAATCTAGTTGCTATTTATACTTGTTACGGTGCTGGATGCAGCAGAGAAGAGGAGATCCAAGACTTCCAAACAAAATGGGGTTTTATTCTTTGAATTAGGGGGTTGCTGAGAGGGTTCGCGTAGGCGGGGGTGGCCTCGTGGGAGGCTGGAGCGGCCTCGTGGGTATACTGGAGTGGCGTCGTGGGAAGCTTGAAGCGTCCTCGTGGGAAGCCTGGAGTGCCCTCGTGGGAAGCTTGGAGCGCCCTCGTGGGAAGCTTGGAGCACCCTCGTGGGAAGCCTGGGGCGGCCTTGTGGGAAGCCTGGAGCGGCCTCGTGGGAAGCCTGGAGCGGCCTGGTGGGAAGCCTGGAGAGGCCTCGTGGGAAGCCTGGATAGGCCTCATGGGAAGCCTGGATAGGCCTCATGGGAAGCCTGGAGTGGCCTCGTGGGAAGCCTGGGGCGGCCTCGTGGGAAGCCTGGACAGGGAAAAGTCGATTAGCCAGCTGTTCTGCTCTGGCTCTCCCGTGGATACTGCACTCTCTGCCCAAGATGAGGCCTCGGTGGTAGCCATCTCTGCTGGGGGCGATGGCTTCTTGCCGGACCTCCTCCTCCACCTTTTGGACCCTGGGGCAGGCAGGGCTACACCGGATGGCCCACTGGAGGGATAGGTGGAGGAGACCGGCTGTTGGTGAACTGGCCAGGCCGCGTGTGTTTCTGACAGGACTGGATGAGGAAGACACACATTCTCTGGTTTCTCTTCAATCTCGAACTCAGAAAAATTTAGGAACAAAATCAGATTGATTGTCTCGACCAGGGAATAGGAACAGGCAGGTTCCAGAAATCAAATGGTGTCCTCATCAAGACCAATCAGAAACACTGCATTAAGCGGGGCATCTGGCCAGTTCACCAGATATGCAAGCTCTGAGAAATCCTCTACATACCTCTCCAGCGGG
This sequence comes from Pseudorasbora parva, assembly GCF_024679245.1. Taxonomy (NCBI): domain Eukaryota; kingdom Metazoa; phylum Chordata; class Actinopteri; order Cypriniformes; family Gobionidae; genus Pseudorasbora; species Pseudorasbora parva. Next base: position 14,068,490 of record NC_090173.1, on the reverse strand, counting down.
CGTCCGCCCTGCCTAAGCCCCACAGGCGATCCTCCGCAACTGAATACTCTGGGGACTCAGGAGACAGCGGGACAAGGAAGATTCCCATCCTTGTCTGGAAGTCTTTGCAGTTGAGTCCGGTCTACTGCTACGGTGTTGGATGCAGCAGAGAAGAGGAGATCCAAGACTTCCAAACAAAATGGGCTTTTATTCAAAACTAACAAAGAACGGAACATCTAACACCAAATAACTTAACTTCAGACCGGACAAGTAAGGAATGATCATGAGGAAACTAAATACACACACTGATGACTGACATAGCAAGGGTCTATAGGTGACACAGATGACAAGACACAGCTGAATGAACTAAACTAACGAGAACGGAAAAGTGGCGTGAAACAGAACAAAGGAAACATGTGACCAAACTCAAAACAGGAAATACATAAAAAACACGACAACTGAAACACAGATATATAACAATACTAAGTGCAAATAGTGATAGATGCTATTTAAATAGCAACTAGACACTCAGTTGCAGAGGTGGGTAGTAACAAATTACATTTACTTCGTTACATTTACTTGAGTACATTTTTTGGGTAACTTGTACTTTTAGAGTATATTTAAAAATGGGTACTTTTACTTTTACTCAAGTACATTTCTTGTGAAAAAACTGTACTTTTACTTCTTAAAATTCGGTGGCGTTTCTCCGCTACTGTCAATGGTGATAATTAATTATATATTTTAAAATAAGTATGACTTGCATATCTCGCGAAACGTTGGAGAGGCTGCTTCGCGAGAGGTGGATACGCATCACCCGCATAAAATTAGCGCGCCTTTAGTAGTCAGAAGATGATGGCCGAAGCAGAGGGAGATGTGTGTGAGCTACGGCAGATCACCCGTACGTGGCCTCAAGTTCAGCCTGTTTTCTGAACTTAGAACAGTTTCATAATTTAATGCATTCTGTGTGCACCAATATGAACGGACATCTCAGCATACAATAATTCCAGCTCCAACCTGAGAAAACAGCGGTAAGTGTAACAATGCTGCCTATATTTGAACACTATTAATGGTAATTTGGTAACTATGGGAACTTTTCCTTTATTGTAATACTATTTCACATACTGTCCGAGTGTTTTCCTTATATGCGCTCTTGTGCAAGCATTGACAAATCATTTGAATCCTCTGAACACACGTCCACAAACAAACGTTCACTTCTGCACATTTACATATTTTTTTTTTCTCTCACAAAATGAGCAACCTTATTGGCAAAATGTACCTTGTGTTTTTGTAAACCACAAAATACGTACCAATACACACTGCAGTTGCCAACAGAAATGAACACTATAGGCAGAATAACTGAATTTTTTTAGTCTATGGTTTGTAAACTAAAACATTTAGAATTTTGCGTCACAGCTCCATGTTCTGCTTTTCTGATTCACCAGATTTGCTCGATAGCTCAGCTGATACAGATTTGTATTTGCAATGCGAAAAGCTTGAGAACAAACCCCATGAAGAACGAGTCTTGATAAAAGAGCTCAAAGACGAGTTCAAAACACAAGCTAAAAATATATGGACACAATTTTATTTTTGTCACATTTGCTTTTGTTAACATGGGTGTACGTTAAAAACACAACGTAACAAAACATGTCAGATTCACGCACATCTGTTCTGGGAAAAAATAAGCTTTTAGCGCCACCCAGTGGACATTTCACTTTGAAACTGTCGCAATATGTACGTATTGGTACATATTTTGTGGTTTGCAAAAACGTTGCCATAAGGTACTCATGAGATCAGGCTAAAAACTAAACAAATTGAATAGCCTAATCAATGTAACATCTTGCATTTATACACAAATCCGGACAGACAACAGTCTGCAGTGTATACATACATTTAAAAATGGGACTGTATTTTTAAGAATGCATATACTTTTAAAATAAGAACAAAGTATGTTTTAAAAAGAGCTGTGGTTAGCCCAGCACACCATTAATTTACACTGTTTAACCATTAAACACACACACACACACACACACACACACACACACACACACACACACACACACACACACACACACACACACACACACATACACACACACACAAATATTTGGAGGTGTGTAAAAGCTCTCTAAGTAGTCTGAAATTCAGGGTTTTTGCTTCGTATCAATAAGATCGAAAGTAACTAGTAACTTAGTACTTGAGTAGTTTTTTCATCTAATACTTTTTTTACTCTTACTCAAGTAACTATTACGATTGTTACTTTTACTTTACTTGAGTAAATATTTCCGTAAGTACTTGTACTTTTACTTGAGTAAAGATTTTGGCTACTCTACCCACCTCTGCTCAGTTGCAAAAGTTTTATTAACACTCAGTGAAAATAGAATATTATCTTAATGATAATTTCTATTTACAATAAGTGCAAATAGCAACAGATGCTATTTACACCAAGTGTTAATATTAATAATATTTTCTTAGTGATAGATGATATTTACATTAACTGTAAATAGCTGAAGATTTTATTTACTAAGTGAAAATAGATATAAATTCTATTTACACCATATAAAAGTGCAGTTCTTTGTTATATAAATTGTAGCGATAATGGCAGATGGTAATTAGCCATCTGTGACCGAATGACCATGATGGCCAGAGCTTGAACCCCTCCTGGGATGCCCTAATCAGATCATAACATAAACAAAAGGTACCATACGAAATTGTGAGAAGGCATTGTGAGCGTTGAAGTTGATGACACCTCACTCAATAAGATTCTGCTCCCTTCTGGAGCCTGTCTCTAGTGGCCAGTCTATGAATTGCAGTTTGCATTACTTCCGTATTGGCTTCAAGAGAGATCGCAGGAGGTTGCCGCTTGGTTTAAATACATCATCCATTTTGATTAAATCACAAGGAAGGGGGGAGTTCAATAGACAAATGAAGGTTCACACATTTGGACCCCCTTTCACAAATGGGTGGAGTCTAAATTATTATGGGCGGAAAATGGTTGGCGTGACGGGGTTGAGTTCACACTAAGGGATGTAACTTTATAAGTTGTTTTTTTTATCAAATATCTTGCATTTTTTTATTTTTTTTATTTTCAGAAGCAAAGAATACAAATAAATACTTGCATTATTGCCAAAAATTATAGACACTTTGCACATTTTATTAATTATTTTCCAAGTACAAATTCAGCAAAGAACCTCAGGGACATGACAAAATGCTTGCTGTAAAACAGAAATAACATTTTTTTTAATGATAAAAAATATTTAAATGCAATAATTATTTGTATTCATTATAAAGGACATACCAAAGTATTGTGAAAAGCTTTTAACCTCTCGACAAAAACTCACTATTACAATGTTACAGGTAGTGTTGTAGTCAAGACCACCTAAACCGAGACCAAGACAAGACCAAGACTTTGAAGGGCCGAGACCAAGACAAGACCAAGACTTTGAAGGGCCGAGACCAAGACAAGACCAAGACTTTGAAGGGCCGAGACCGAGTCAAGACCAAGACCAGTGCATGCCCCCACATTTATGATAAAATGTGGAATATGCATATGATTGGCACTTCTCTCGTATGTGTGTGTGTAAGTGTACCATGAAAGAAGTTTTGATCAAATAATCAAAAGGCATTGCAGCTTTGTGGGAATTAATCGTTGTTTCTCATATGGCCTCTCGACCAGACGGCGTCCTGTGCTGTTGGCTTCCGACAGCCCCCGAGACGGTGAGTCCACCCCCCAAGCTGCTAACCTGTTCTATGATCTATTCCAGCAGGTCTCGGGGGCCGGGGCATTCGCCCGCGAGCAGCACGAGGACGACCGTCTGAAACACTGCTGGGCGCAAGTACGGGTCGCGGAGGGGAAGGACCTACAGCCCGCGCCGCACCCTACGCCCCACTTCAAAATTGAACAAGGCCTGCTCTACTGTGTCGCTCAGCGAAGGGGGGAGGAAAAAAACCTGCTCGTCGTGCCCCGAAGCAAGACCGAGGCAGTGATGGAGATCGCCCACGCACACCCCATGGCAGGCCACCTCGGGGCTCAGAATACCATCCAACGGATCCGAGATCGCTTCCACTGGCCCGGCCTGGAGGCCGAGGTGAAGCGCTTCTGCCAAGCCTGCCCCACCTGCCAGCGGACATCGCCACGAGTTCCTCCCCCCAGCCCGCTGATTCCGCTGCCCATCATAGAGGGGCCCTTCGAGCGAATCGGAATGGATCTGGTGGGGCCGCTGCCGAAGTCCACCCGGGGGTTCGAACACATCCTCGTCATCGTGGACTATGCCACCCGCTACCCAGAGGCCATTCCCCTCCGGAAAGCCACCACCAAGGCCATCGCCCAGGAGCTCTTCCTTCTGTGTAGCCGGGTGGGCATCCCCGCCCAGATTCTGACTGACCAGGGCACCCCGTTCATGTCCCGGATGATGGCAGATCTCTGCAGGCTCCTGAAGGTCCAACAGCTCCGCACAACGGTGTACCACCCCCAGACCGACGGCCTCGTCGAGCGATTCAACCAGACGCTCAAGCAGATGCTGCGGCGGGTGGCCGCCGAAGACCCACGGGACTGGGACAAGATGCTGCCCTACGTCCTCTTTGGCATCCGGGAAGTCCCCCAAGCATCCACCGGCTTCACCCCGTTTGAGCTCCTCTTCGGCCGGCAACCCCGCGGACTGCTCGACGTGGCCAAGGAGGCCTGGGAGCAACAACCGGGGGTACACCGTTCCACGATCGAGCACGTGCGGCAGATGCGCGACAGGATCGACCGCGTGATGCCCATCGTCCTGGAGCACCTGGCCAAAGCCCAGCAGGCCCAACGGAGGCACTACGACCGGGCCGCCCAACCCAGAGAGTTCCAGCGCGGGGACCATGTCTTGGTCCTGGTCCCGACCGCCACCTGTAAGTTCTTGGCCACCTGGCAGGGTCCCTTCACGGTCGCCGAGAAGGTCGGGCCCGTCACCTACCGGGTCTGGCAGCCTGGGAAGAGGAGAGCCGACCAGCTGTACCACATCAACCTCCTGAAGCGCTGGGTCGGGACCGGGCCCCAGCTCTCCGCGTTCACGGAGTCCCCACCCGTGATTGTAGACATGGACCCCCAACTGTCGGCGGCCCAAAAGTCGGAGTTGCAACACCTGGTCAGTCAGTTTTCTGCGGTGTTCTCCCCTCGCCCCGGGCGGACTCACGTCCTGGAGCATGACGTCCGGACGGCCCCAGGAGTCGTCAGATGTTGAAGTTAGGGGTCATCGAACCATCACGCAGCCCGTGGTCCAGCCCGATTGTGATGGTCCCAAAGCCCGATGGCACCTTCCGCTTCTGCAACGACTTCCGCCGGCTCAACGAGGTCTCGGAGTTCGACGGCTATCCCATGCCCTGCGTAGATGAGCTGCTGGACCGCCTGGGGAGGGCGCGGTACATTTCCACCCTCGACCTCACGAAAGGGTATTGGCAGGTACCCCTCTCCACTCAGGCCAAGCCAAAGACAGCCTTCTCCACTCCGAGCGGCCACTGGCAATACCGCGTCCTCCCTTTCGGCCTGCACGGAGCACCCGCCACCTTCCAGCGGCTCATGGACATCCTGCTCCGACCCCACCAAGCCTACGCGGCGGCCTACTTGGATGACGTGGTGGTACACTCCGAGACCTGGGAGGACCACCTGGACCAGCTGCGGAAGGTGCTGTCGGAGTTACGTCGGGCTGGGCTGACCGCCAACCCCCGGAAATGCCACCTAGGACTCGCAGAAGCCAAGTACCTCGGCTACCAGGTGGGACGGGGCCTGATCCGACCCCAGGAGAAGAAGGTATCTGCGATTCTCTCCGCTCCCCGTCCCACCACGAAGACGCAGGTACGAGCCTTTTTGGGGTTGGCGGGTTACTATCGGTGCTTTATCCCTGACTTCTCCTCCTTAGCCTCTCCCCTGACAGACCTGACCAGGAAGGGGCAGCCAGAGAAGATCCTGTGGAGCACCGAGGCGGAGGCGGCGTTCCACCGCATCAAGTCGGCCCTCACCTCGGCCCCGGTCCTACGAGCGCCCGACTTCAATAGCCCCTTCCTGCTGCAGACGGACGCCTCCGACACCGGGTTGGGAGCCGTCCTTTCCCAGGTCACCGACGGCGAGGAACACCCGGTGATCTACATTAGCCGAAAGCTGACCCCAGCAGAACAGCGCTACGCAACCGTGGAACGGGAGGCGTTGGCCGTCAAGTGGGCAGTCCTGGAGGTCCAGTATTACCTCCTGGGCCGCCACTTCACCCTGACCACTGACCACGCACCACTTCAATGGATGGCCCGGGCCAAGGAGACGAATGCCAGGGTGACGCGGTGGTTCCTGGCGCTCCAGGACTTCAACTTCACCGTCCAACATCGTGCCGGGACGGCCAACGGCCAACGCCAACGCCGATGGTCTTTCCCGGATGTGGTCAGCTTTCGCAGGTCTGTCAGGCTCCACTCCCCCCCCCCCCCCCCCCCAGTTTCCCCGCTTCTCCGCAGGACCAGGACGTCGCTTAGGGGGGGGGAGTGTGACAAGTGTCCCGAGCGCTCATCAGCGTCGCCCTGGAAACAAGGCGGGAACACCTGCACCCGCTCATCACAGGCTGAGCCGTCACAGCTGCAGCTCATCAGCGGGCGGCTTTATAAGCCTGCCCGCCGCCCAAAGAGGTGAGAGATATCTCCAGAAGACTCGGCTAACTGTTGTCTCCATTCTCCCTCCAGAGAGCAGCGTGTGACGGCCAGCACTCACTCTGAGCACGGATCCAGATCACCGCGAGCACCGAGGACGCAAGAGAGACCACACCGAGCACGGAGCACCCCACTCGACGCACTTCTCACTTCCACTTTCATTAATAAATCCACCCTTCGGGGAAATTCACCTGCCCTCCTGTGTCGTGTACTTCTTCACCCCGTCACAATATATATATATATATATATATATATATATATATATATATATATATATATATATATATATATATATATATTCCTCATTAGTTCCTGCTTGGATCAGCCAAATGAGGCATCCACTCGTGGTCACCCCCCAGCCCGTCAGGGAGTCATCCGCATCAGATACGCTTACACGGTGCCCCCAGGGACGGACCTTGGACCTTCAGCTGCGGAGTATGGTGGATCGAGCCAATGAGAGCATCAGACTGAGTGGAACAGCATCCTTCCAGGTGCACATAGAATTTGAATATATCCTGTGAGAATTAACTGGTTTATAATGGCATACACTATTGCAGGGGGTGTTGAACTCTGGGCCTGAAGTGCCTGAGTCCTGCAGAGTTCAGCTCTGATAAAACTCAACTGCATCTAGCTTCAAGAGTAAACCTTTAGACATTGATTAGCTTGTTCAGGTGTTTCAATAGGGTTGAAGCAAAAATATCCACACATGCATGGTATGATAAAAATATATAAATTGGGTGGATTTATAATTGGGTAAATTTTCACATGCACGCACAGAGGCACATGCACACTCTCTCTCTCTCTCGCACACAAATGCACACACACACACACACACACACACACACACACACACACACACACACACACACACACACACACACACACACGTTGTATTGGCATCTTTTTAGTGATTAAGCTTTAACAGCAAGTAACATTATATTTATAGTTCATCACCACGACAACACTCTGCGGGTCCATGATGAACGCAATTGTTGCATGTGAAAAATATCTGTCTGTAGTACTCAGAGGCGGCAATCACAAAAAAAGATTGATGTGTGCCTGTAAGAAATTACTTAAGATTTCTATTTCTGTTGTAGTTTCCCCTGTTGCAAGTCTGCGGTGTGAACTTTTTACACTATCCAAACGTGACCCTGTCATCATTTATTTATTTTTTTATTTTTTTATTTATTTATTTATTTATTTATTTATTATAACATTTTTTAGCATTGCAAAATTGCTTCGAGTTGTTTGAGTGATCTTTACAGTGTGAGCAGTCGAGACGACCTGCCAGAAAAGCCATCCATGCTAAAAATGAAAATGGTCAAGGAAAGAAGGTAAATCTGCTGTATATACACACCTCTTATCATTGATTAGCTTGATGTGCTCCACTCATGGTTAATTAAGTTTAATTATCTGCACATGCTTCTCCCGAAATTTGTTTAATAAAACATCACTTAAACTTGATGAGTTTAACCACAAAGGAATTTTCATAAAATTAAAAACAACAACAGCAAATCAACTTACTTTTTCTGCTCATGGACTATTATTTGTTTTTTATTTTATTTTAGCAGAAATGTAAAGATTATACACAGGCTCACACTCAAAATAATTGCATATTCCATACCCGGCTGTCTTTTTATTTGTCAGGTAATCATGCAATAAGCAAGAGGGATAAAGGGCAAAATAAAACTCAGGTAAAAAGTTATGGATTTGTATGAAGTGTCCTATTAGATCAGTGTACATTGTGTTACTTAGCTGGCTCAAATCCTAGATAAGTGTTTATAAGCTATTACTTATTTCCTAAGTGCAGAAAAACAACTCAAAACTGTGATTATTAATTCGGCTATGCATAAATTCAAGGATGATAGTGAACTTTGGTTAACTTAAGCTATTTTGATAGTGCTGTAAGAAATCTTGCATACAATCTCAAAAACCTGTAAGACAGCCCAAGAAAATAAATAGTTGAGGTGTGGCAAATCATTGTGAGTGTTCAGTTTTGCTCATGTAACCAAGCTATGTCAAAAGGTCATGCTTAATTCCTGACTATGCCACCAGGGACTATTGCCCATGGAACTCATTTGAAACCCATTCAGCAACACAAGTTCAACAGCCAGTAATTGAAGAACAGAGACTGGACCTTTGAGTAAAAAATATGGTTTTATTAACAACCATCAATAATAAAGTCATTAAACAATCAGCTTTTAATTTAATTCAATTTTGAAATTCTTCCTTCCCACACGCATGTTTATGTAGTAAAGTGTCACTGGACCACAGACTTCCACAGACCACAATTTCAGAAAATAGCATGTGCACTGATATCTAAATCACAAACCAATACATTTATTGTGATAAACTGTAACAAAGACATGCTCAGGATGCGAGTGCAAAGACGCTCTTTATTTCCAACAACTCACGGTTGAAACTGGTTACACAAACAACAACACAGGTGGGTCAGACGGTCACAAGCAAGATGGTAGATGACGCAGGGATCTCGGTAGACAGCTGGAGATAGTGCTACAATCCTGTGTGGTCATTTCTCGTGATCCCAGTGCTGAGTGGAACAACTAAACAACAGTAATCATCGATCAGGGAGTGATCCAGGATGTCTCTAGCAGGAACCCAACTTCTCTCCTCCAGACCGTAACCTTGACACTGGTAACAAATTGTGAGCATACTCCACCATTGAGAGCTGCTGACTCCAGGAAGAAGGATTCCTGGAAACCAAACATCGCAACACTCTCTCCAGATATTGGTTGGCTCTCTCGATTTTACCATTGCTCTGAGGATGAAACCCAAAAGATAAACTGACACTCGCCCCCAGAAGTTTACAAAACTCTTGCCAAAATTTGGACAAGAACTGGGGACCCTGTCAGACACCACGTCCATCGGGAGGCCATGTAATCGAAAGACGTGATCAATGACAGTAACCGCTGTCTCCTTAGCTAAGGGTAATATGGGTAAAGGAATAAAATGAGCCACCTTTGAGAACCGGTCCACAACAGTCAAAACGGCCATTTGCCCTGGGAGGGTGGGAGGGCGGTAATAAAATCTAGAGCGATATGGGACCAGGGTCTTGGAGGGCCTGCAACGGTTTCAAAGACCCCTCTGGAGGACGATTGGAAGTTTTACCAGTGGCACAGACCGAGCAAGCCAAGACAAAATCACGGATGTTGTGAGCCATACGTGGCCACCAGAATCGTTGCATTACCAAAAAACTGGTAAGGTGAACCCCTGGATGACAAGCTATGCTGGAACAATGTCCCCACTGAATCACGTCAGGCCGATTTCCCTCTGGCACAAACAAATGATTCGGTGTGCAGTCAGGCGGAGGCGTTACCCCTTCTAAGGCAGATATAACCTTCGATTCGACCTCCCACCTGAGAGTGGAGACAAAAAGAGTCTTGGGTAAAATACATTCAGGAGTAGACGGGAGTTCGGATTGGTCTAAAATGTGAGATGAATCGGGTTTGATGTTTTTGGAACCGGGGCGGTACGAGAGAGAGAAGTCAAAACGTCCAAAAAATCAAAAAATTGTTCACTCAGTCATTCATTGCGAAGTCTTGTTTTGTCTCACACTGCATTTCTGAGCGTTATCTCTGGTTTCAGGTTTCTTGGTTTTGTTGGAATTCTTACCTATGTCCTGGATTACCCTTTTGCCTCTGTCCCTTGTTTTGTTTGCCTGATTGGACTGCCTACCTGTTATGACTTCTTGCCTGTTTGTTGAATGCGATTGTGGATTACCCTCTCAATAAAGAACTGCGTTTGGATCCTACCTTCTGTTTTAGAGCGGTCGTTACACCACCAGTCATTTACCATTTGTTGTACAATATATATTTTTTACAATGTAAAAAATCTTAGGCTCCCTCTCAGTCAAATGCCTAACTCAAAGGTACATTCATTATGCAGTTCATTATGTGGTTCTTTTGCTCTCTCAGGTGTCAATTACAGCATTATTCATGATCGTTCACACCTCTTCCCATATGGGCTTTGTAAGCAAAAAGTGTCTTACAAAATTGAAATCAATATATTGTTTTATGTTAATGAATAGCTACAATTATTCTCACATAAGTTTGAAGCAAAAACTCTAGGCAACAACATCCGTTAGTCAAACATCTTTTGAACATTTATCTATTAAAAATGAAATTATTGATTAAGCTCTGGCAAATAGCAAAGATTAACATCATTGTATCTTGCAAAACATTGTATTTTGTTCCAGCATATCATTTAATGATAACAAATAATTTGATAAATATTTATCCATCACCAGTAAATAGGTACATTTTCAGCAGGCTCATTAGCATGGCTCAGTTATTTGATGTCACAACTACAATTTTCTGCATAGATGAGAATATAAGTGATAAACAAAATTATATGAAAATAAACATACAAATATATATTATTTATTTCAAATCAAATTATTTTTTTAAATTATTTCAGATTGAATCTTATCTTACACAGTTGTGCCTCTTACGCAATTTTGTTAAAGGAGGTTAATTTTTGTGTAAAAACACAAAAAAAAAAAAAGTACATTAAAAGTAAACAAACACTATCCATGCTCCAGCTGCTCAATGAGTTTCATGCAATAAAATAAGTCAGAAGTGATTTTGCACATTTTTCAGATTCATGGAATTTTTCACATTGTTTTGTTTTGTGAATTTACTTCTTCTTATTTAAAATTAAAGTAAAACATGTTATTTCTGTTTTGATTGTCAGGAGCGTCTGATCGCACACAGCTTGTGTGGACACGGATTCAACGTGATTCCGACAATTCCTTTGAGATCCAAATCTTCTCCGGACACTCCAGGTGGAGTTGTGAAGCGGTAGCTCTGAAGGAGGGAAGTAATGAACAGGAAGACTTCCATCCTGGCCAAACTCTCTCCAGGACAAACCCTTCGACCTGAGAGAGAGAGAGAGAGAGAGAGAGAGAGAGAGAGAGAGAGAGAGAGAGAGAGAGAGAGAGAGAGAGAGAGAGAGAGAGAGAGAGAGAGAGAGAGAGAGAGAGAGAGAGAGAGAGAGAGAGAGACTTTAAAATACATTTACTTTAAATACTTTAAAATACTGTGTGCTTAGATTTGACTGTACCTGCAGAAAAAGGCATGAAAGCATCTCTCTTGACAAACTGGCCCTTCTCATCAAGAAAGTGTTCTGGGTAAAAGCTGTTTGGTTTCTCCCATTCACTTCCGTCCTTCAATACAGACGTCAACAGAGGAACGACAGTGGTACCCTAGAGAATGGAGAAAAGACCCAATTAAATTGTCTCTAAAATTATAATTTTCATTTCTTTATATTTTCCATTGGTCATGTAATTATTTGTTCTTCTGACTGACCTTCTGAATGAAGTATCCATTGAAGTGAACATCACAACTGGTCTTATGAGGGAGATTCAGGGGTACTATATCACCCAGTCTCTGAGTTTCATGAATCACAGCGTCTGTGTACGGTAATTTCTTTCTATCTTCCACCACTGGCTGACGTCCACCGATCACTCGCTCAATCTCCTCATGAACTCGATCTGCACACAAATGCAATGCACATTTGTTCTTATGGACACCACTGGACTCTGCACAGGAAACTCTTGGAATTACTGTGTTTTTACCCTGTATATGAGGGTATTTTGCCATGAGCATCAAACCCCAGCGCAGAGTCGTTCCTGTCGTGTCAGTTCCAGCGACAAACAGATTTCCCACCGTCATGAGAAGATTCTCCTGGTGAAAGTATGTGTCCCTATTGCCGGATTGCTGGCAAGTACAAATGCACAAATTTATCCTTTTCACTAAAATACTACAATTTACTAAAATATTACAAAGTGTTGTACTGATTATAATATATTTAAAAAAACAATACAATTAATGTAGTTTAAGATCCAAAATCCAAAAGGATATTGAAGGGGTCATCTAATGGTACATGCACTTTTACAAGCTGATTGCATGTTAATGTGTGTTGGAAGTGCCTTTACACAACTATCCTATAATGATAAAATCCATCCAGTGTTTTTTTTTTTTTTTTTTTTTTTAAATCTCCTTATACGTTTTCCCCGATCTCAAATCTAGCCGTTCGACGGTGTGACGTCACACACACCCCTCTCACGATTGTTGATTGACAAGCAGCGTTTCACCTCAGACCCGCCCTGAGCGAGCTCTGTCATCATTATCATAAGCCCCGTTTCCACCGCAGGAACTTTACCCAGGAACTAGGAACTTTGGGTGGTACTTCGTGTGTTTAGACCGCAGGAACCAGGGTATAAATGAAGTTCCGGGTAAATATTTCTACCCTCCAAACGGCCCTGCTCGCGGGGTCGTACTTTTTCAAAGTTCAGGAACTTTCGAGGGCGGGACTTGGGCGCTGAACATGCTGATTGGTTGAGCTCGCAGCATTTAGGTTCAACTCGGCATTTTTAAAAGTCTTACACGCCGCGCTCATGTTGACAAGAGAGGAAAGTTAATTTTTCTGAGGGGTTAACTTTTTATTTCGTAAGTTATAAGATAATGAAGATAATGTTGGAGTAATGACACAGCGTATATTGCCCCAGGCAGTTTTTTACTTTAACTGCGCCTGACAGAAGAATTATTATTATTTTTTCTGAGATGATTATTTAAACAAATAAATAGCTTATAATAACTAAATCCACTAAATCTTTCAATCGGTACACACAAAAATGATTACTGTCCGCTAGGGCTGTCATTTTTGAAAAAAAATCTAATTCGAACGGATATCAAATATTCGAATATATTCAATTATCTACAACGCCGTCATCTCCAGCAGCTGGAATGTGTTTACGGATGCCATAGCAACTCTCAACGGCCACCAGGACTTTACGGTTTTATAAAAGCTATTCATTTGTTGTAAAGTGAAATAATCATCTCAGAAAAAATTAATTCTAATGTCAGGCGCAGTTGAAGAAGTTGATTGTTTGCTTACATAGGCTTAGGGACAGTGTCATTGTGCCAACATTATCTTCATAACTTCTTATGAAATAAAAAGATTATCCCTCAGAAAAATGTATTTTCCTCTCTTGTCATGCTTGGTGCATGAGCACGACGTGTGCTCTTCAGTGGGGCGCGCGCTGTTGTCACATAAGGACGCACACTCAAAAGTAATCCGGTCAGGTCATTTACATGGTGAAATGTTTCGTTTGATCGATTCATGAAAAGATTTATCCACCCATCTCAAAACGATTACAATTTCATTCAGTTTGGGCATTTTTATTACGATTGAGGTGTTTATATGGAGCATTTTCCTTCAGATTGGACTTTTAAACTGATTACAGTGCTCCATGTAAACGCACCGGCAGTAAAAAAAAAAATTGCGCTACATGGCACTTTAAAAACCGGATAGTTTATTTATAGTTCGATTACGGATATTTCACGTCATCTTCGAATGCATATTCGAATATCGAATAAAAAGTGACAGCCTTGTCCTTCACTGGCTCGGAGGAGCAGTCGCGTGCAGTCCTACATCACCGGACTAATTTGCCTAATCTTCTCGGAACTTTATCGCGGTCGAAACGCAGACAGCTGCAGGTCTGGGGGGGAGAAAAGTTCCTGTAAAAAAGTTCCTGGTACAAATTGTTCCGGGTAATTTTGGTGGAAACGGGGCTATAGTCTGCCATTTTTGTACACTGGAGCAGAATGGGATTGTAGTTTTCTGTCCTTGGGTATAATAATGAACACAGCAGTCATTCTGATGTTCCTAAATCCGAACCGCTGAAGACACAATGGCTGAGTTTTGTTTTCGTCCATGTTTTTATGTTTGTGCGAACCACAAAACAATTCTCACCAGACTGCTTTATAACCGAGGGTCAGTATTAAGTATGTATGCATGAATTGTAAGCATGCATTTCTATGTATGACGTTCTCAATATAATTCATAATTACATTAACCAACCATTCAGAAATGTCCTGTTTAGCCTTAAATGTTGCGAGCCATACGTGGCAACCAGAATCGTTGCTTTACCAAAAAACTGGTAAGGCGAACCCCTGGATGAAAAAATGAAAATTATGTCATTGTCAAAAAAAAAAAAAAAAAAAAATACTCACATAAGTGCGTTGCTTCATTCATTGATTAATGTAATCTCATCCTGTCTGCAAATCCAGTCTTGTTTACAAGCAAATCAGTGATCAGAAAAGAAGGAACAAACATGCAATGTCTTCCCCACGTGAGCTGGATATTCATTAAAAATAATGTGCATCCATGCATTCATAATTTTGGAATCCGAATTAAGCTTATGCGGTATGTTTTTTTTTTTTTTTTTAGTTGTATCATGTTAGCTCAATGTTGGCCTGTGTCATGTCAGGTACAAGTCAGTTGGCGGGGCTACAGAATCAGACGTTCTTCTTCTGTTGAGAAAGTTTCACCACACAATGACTTTGACAGCCTGGCATATTCTGAGATCGAGCGTTTGCTAGCCCTGGTGTCAATAGCTTTTCTTTGTATCTACAGTCACCAAACAATTAAGCCTAATTCAAGCTACATTTCATGTATGAGTATGAAAATTCTGTAGAAAATTTAATAGCCCAATACCTACAAAAAAGTCCCTGGATGCCAAATCTGAAAAACCAACAGGAAGTGAGATTTTCAAATTTTCTCTGCAAAATTGCTGCAAATTTTGCCATGTCCAGATGTTATACTTTAACAAACTCCTAGAGATTGAATCAGATCATAATCTTATTTGCACAGTCTAATCTAAAGGCCTTGGTGAAGTTAAATTGAGAAGATCTTGAACTTTCGCTGGAGGGCATGCCCGTGGAAAAAGGAAGTTGTTGTAATTCGCATACAATGTCCGATCTGCCC
This sequence comes from Pseudorasbora parva, assembly GCF_024679245.1. Lineage (NCBI taxonomy): Eukaryota > Metazoa > Chordata > Actinopteri > Cypriniformes > Gobionidae > Pseudorasbora > Pseudorasbora parva. The sequence continues at coordinate 14,053,064 of NC_090173.1, read as the reverse complement.
CAAACTTCACATGTTTGATAAGAGTCTGTGCCCGGTTGCATAAAACACCTTAAGTGAAAATTTCCCTTAAGATCGCCCTTAGGTTTCCCTTAAACTTAAGGGTGTTGCATAAAATAACCCTTAAGTGTCACTTAAGGGTTTCTTAAACTGAAACGTCATAAACCCTTAGAATTATCCTCAAATGTCTATTTTTCACTTAAGTAATCCCTTAAAAACCGTTAAGTGTTGCATAAAGCCCCTTAACTGTCATTTTCCTAAGTATAGTTTAAGGTTAGGAAAAGTTTACCTTAAGAATTGACGAACATTAATGAGAAAAAAATAGCTGAGTTTATTGATCCTGTTGAAGATGTAAATGTGCCAAAGCGAATTTTTCGCGATAGGGAGAATCCTCTGGACCATCTTAGCAATGAAAAACTGCTTCGCGAATATAGATTTGATCGCCGCGGGATATATGAGATCGCTAACAAACTGGAAGGCGATCTTGATCATGTTACCCAGCGCAACCACTCACTACCCTCTGTGTTACAGTTGCTTATAGCACTTCGGTTCTTTGCAACTGGGAGTTTCCAGTCTGTGGGAGATGTTTTCCATGTTCATAAATCGTCAGTTAGTAGAGTTATTCACCGGGTTACAGGGGCTCTCTGCCGTCATTTAAGCCAAACTGTGACATTTCCATCGCGTGTTGAACTGGATGCCATTCAAACCTCTTTTTTTCGGAAAGCGGGGTTTCCTCGAATAAGTGGTGTAATCGATGGCACACATGTCAGAATTCAGGCTCCCCGCACGCATGAAGATCTGCAGTATGTTAACAGAAAAAATTACCATTCTGTTAATGTGCAGCTAGTGTGACCATCTGTGCAGAATTAGAAATGTTGTTGCATCATGGCCAGGGAGTACACATGACTCTAGACTTTGACAGAGAGCTATAGCCTATTAACTTTAAAAAGTTGAAAATTAAGTAAAAACATATAGGCTATTGTCAACTTATTGATCATATTTTTTCAATGTATTAAAATGTATTTTGACTTGTTGATAATTATGGTCATCGTTTGATCCTAGGAAAGATACAACAATGTGTTGACACACACACGGTCAGTAATTGAGAGGACGATAGGACAGCTCAAACGGAGATTTCACTGTCTCCACAGCGAGCTGCGCGTCGAGCCTCCAATAACGTTACCAAGCATAGTATTTTATTTTGTCGTGATCTTCAAATCGTTTATCCTCAGCAGTGATCATTTTTATTTGATTTAAGACAATAATGTTCTCTCACTCCGTGTAATATTCCTCTTGTTGAATCTCAGCTTCACTCTCTAACCCGCCAGCGTAGCGTGTCTATGGCAACAATAGAATTTTATAACGGTAAAACCTGGGTCGCAGTCGTGAAACACTTAGCGGCGTCCCTTACCTAAGAGAACCGTTTAAGGGATTATATGCAACACCCTTAAATCATTCCCTTAGATAAGGGGAAATCACGCCTTAAGTATCATACTTAAGGGAAAAACTTAAGGAGTTTTATGCAACCGGGCACTGGAACTGAACACATTTGCATGTAGATGTGTTCAGTTCCGGACTCTTATCAAACATGTGAAGTTTAAGGCAGATTGGACATTGTATGCCGAGTTACAACAACTGCCTGTTTCATATTCTGCACAGCTCATCTGTAGGTATTAGGAAATGCCATGTTTTACATTGTGATTAACTTCTCATTGAGATTTAATCAGAACATGATGTTTGGTCAGTCTAATCTTAAGGCCTTGGTGATGTTAAATTGTGTAGATCTTCAGTTTTCACTGAAGGGCGTGGCGCCCTGACAAAGACTGATGTTTCATGTGGAAGTGTGGCACATCAAAATGACTTTACTGTATTTCTCCTATATTTACCCACTGTAAATATATGCACTTCCTCACGATTTGCTGTTTTCCTAAGTCCACCGGGTGGGGGTGACCCCGGGTGTGAGGGCCCTTTCATCCCTGCTTGTAGATTTAATTTGTTTTGCATTTAGTTTGTATTTATGTTAAGACAACTGCACTTGGGTTCTGCAACTTGCCTGCAGTGGATATGTTACACATTTTAAGTAATGTAGTTAAAGGCACAATATGTAAGATTTTTGGATTAAAATACCCCAAAACCACTAGAAAAATGTTTTAAATATTTTTTTTATTACTTTTGTACTTCCATTATCCCAACCGTTTCCAACACTGCATATATCCAGAAAAAAAACTTAAATCAGCATTTTGACTGTGTCCATGCATTGCCTATCAATGACATCAAACTCATATTACCCTCGATTTCTATGGAAACACCAAAGACGCATTAACATATGTGTTTTATTAGACAGGTGAGCAACTGTTTGGATGCATTAATTGACAGAAAAGTAATCTTTTTTATATAGCTCAACACAGTTAGTCTTGTTTGTTAGAATTTGAAGAAGTTAGAATTTTTTAATTCTTATTTTCATGATTTACTGTGAGCGCCATGTTTTACATTGACTAATATTGATCTACTCACTGCAGTGTGAACAAGTGTCTCATAGTAGCCACCTGTTACGTGTGGTTGCAGTCAGGCAATGATATCCAAGACATCCAAACTAAATGGGTTTCTTTAATAATAGTAGGGATGGCTGACGCGAACCTGACGTTTCGACGCTGTGTCGAGATCCCGAAGCGCAGATGTGTCGAAACACTGCTCCGAGCTGTGATTCGACTAACCCATGTCACGTGACTATCGCTAAACGAAGCACCGAAGTGTTTCATCAGGTGCCTGTCGAAAATGCTTTGATTAAAAGGGGCGGGAACAAACCACACAGTCACACATCTGAATGAACCTCATTCCCACAGTTTAAAAGTGAAGTTAATCCATCTTCACTTAATGGGATTTGTGAGAGAAGATACATTTTGTGTAGATTTTACAAGTGAGATGTATAGTGCACTTTGGTTAGTTATATTTAGGCTAGATTTAAATGATATATTGACTGATAGGTATAGACAGCGACAGAGAGTTAGGATAGATATAGGCTAAATTAGAATTATAGATAATATATAATATATAGAATTATAGATATAGAAGATATTCTTAAGTGATATGGAGGCTCCACATAAGAGATGTCGTAGCCTACAACATAGGTTAGGGTGTGGGACCGTTTCCATTTGGAAACACCACATAAAGTGAGATGTGTGTATTGTGTATTGTATTGGCCCAGAATGCATGATCTATTAACTTAATTTTCAGCTAAAAAATATTTGTGCATGCTAGCAAAAAGTGTCCCGTCTTGTAAGATATTTTTTTTCAAAGGCTGGAGAAATTATATATATATATATATATATATATATATATATATATATATATATATATATATATATATAATAAATATAAAATTGACAAACTAAAAGTTGTCCTTCACCAGCAGAGCAATTCAAATTTTTGAATAAAAATGTTATGTAACAAATGACACATTGTGGCTTTATTTCTTTTAATAATCTTAATTTTTCATGACAAAAAAACAAAAACTAAAAACTAAAGTTATTTACAATGAGGAGGCTACAGGTTACAAAACCAAGTAGTTGTGAGCCAGATGTTAAAAACAATGATGTTTTTGTTTTGTTTTTAACATACAGTAGTAGTAGTTCCCTTTCGTTCAGTCACTCCGACGTAACGTCAGTGACTGACGAATGGGGGTTTCGCCTAGAAGCCAATCATCTTCGAGATCTTAGAAAGCGCCCAATGGCAGTGCCAATGCCATGGGCATGCGAATTTGCATGCGTAACTCCGCCTACCCACCTGGGTATATAAGGAAGTAGCTGGCATGAATCGCATTATGTTTCTGCTTCGGAGCCAAGAGCATCTCTTCACTCCGGCAAGCCTGAATTCTGAAGTCCTCTCTTCAGTCTTCGAGACGAGCGGTTCTCCAGGGTGTTGGTGTAACGGCGCGTTCCAGCGATCTCACATTGCCTGCCTGCTGATCTGTGCAGTGATCTGCAACAGCTGTGTGTGTTTTCCCTGGGCGCTTCGGCACTCTGCAGAGCTTCCTCTCACAAAAAGAGCTTGCGTGTGGCACGTCTTTTTCAAGACGGGTTGCCCGCGCACTTCCGGGTGCGGTCGATATCTGTTGCTGTCTTTGGGACGCATTCACTGCTCGACGTGTTTGGGCCCAGCACGTTCGGACAGTGTTTGTGGATGTGCTGTGTTCCCTCTGTGGGAACATGACCATCGCGATGTTGTGGTCGAGACTCAATGATCTCTGTAAAGAGAGAGAGTCCCCTCTGCCACACCCCGATCTACCATCTCCGAGAGAGGTGGTACTTTGGCTGGTGGCCAGGGTGACCTGAGGGCGGTGCTGTGGTATTAAGAACCCCGACGATCATTCCTCGGGCCACTCCCGCCCTCTTGCACATCGCTTCCAGTGAGTGTTGGACTGAAACAGCGGGACCGTCTGCTGACGCCCCGTTCGTTTCGTTCATACTCCAGATAGCGGCGAGAGGTCGATTGCCGCATCTCAAGGTGGGCTAGAGTCCTTTGGGGATGACGATTCGGCTATGCTCCGCCTCCGGGTGTGGTAGCACTGTAGAATCTGACCTAGAGTTGACAGCCATGTTATCTCGGGCAGCCGCGAGCCTCGGGCTGGTGTGAATCTCCGCCCTGTCACGAGTGCTCGCGGTTGGGCGATTGGTTTTTGGGGGTGGCACCCGACAGCTGCGGGCCCCGCCCCCAATGCCATTTCGCTCCCGAGATGCATGAGGAGTGCACGCGGTCCGGGAGATCTCCGGGTCTTCCCGCGACCGTTTGGTGGCCTCCTCCGCCTTCTCTGCCCTCGAGGGGTCGCGGCCTAAGGGTACACTGGGGTCCCTCCCCCTCGGTCAGGTGCTCTGTTGCGCACTTCGGTGTCCACTGAGTGCTTTGACTTGACGCGGTGAGGCTATCCTAAGCGCCCTCCCAAGCCTGCTGGCTCGTCTACTTCGGTGGCGTAGTCCAGCAGTGCTATGGGGTAAGCTGCCGCCCCGATGCGTATGCACGAGGACAGAGCTGATCCAGGGCTTACGAGCCCCCTGGCAGAGCAGACCCCAGTGGAACGCGAGTCCTTCCCTGGTCTCCTCTGTCAGGGCGCAGTCGTTACCAGTGCCTCGACACCGGGCCGCTATGCCACCCGAGTCCGGGCCGGTAACACTGCCTCGAGGAAGGCGTGCCGCCACCGATCCCGCCCAGCGCGGCGTAGGTGACCACACGCCCCCTGGGTCAGGAGATGTCCACTGCTGTGGTCCGGGAAAGACAACTGGCCTTACTTGGTCGATGTGGGACGGCTGAGTGAGCCCGCCTCCTCAGCTCGCCCATATCCCAGGCCGGCCTTATTTGCGGCACAGTCAGGGACTGCGCCCAACAGTTCTTGGCTGTCCCCAGAGGCAGACTGAGGCCATCTGCCCCGGCGGCCCGCTGCTGCACCTAAGCGCCGCCGGCACAGTTGCCTCAGCCTCCTCGCCGCCTGGGCGACTTCCTGCGACCCCCTCCCGCGTGGCCACAGCAGCAGCCTTCACCCTGGCCACGCCACAGGGCGCGCTGCAGGAAGCCGTCCCAGTCCGCGCCAGCCCCGCAGCCTGCTGAAAATAAGGCCAGCGGCGCTCCGGACGCGGACAGCTCTGGGATGGGCAGTTCTTTCATGGGACGGTGGCAGGTCCGCCCCTTCCCCCGGTGGAGGGCCGGGGGAGAATCCTTTGTCCAGCTGCTGGCCCACGGGTCAGCAGCTACCTTTGTAGAAAGAACTGATTAACCCATCCCTGAGCACCCAGAGACCGGTGACGGCAGTGTGCGCCGCCCCCGGGCCACGCCGCTCTCGTCCCTCTCTGTCGCCAGCCCCCTCTCAGAGCAGACCCCAGTGGAACGCGAGTCCTTCCCTGGTCTCCTCTGTCAGGGCGCAGCCGTTACCGCCGCCCCGACACCGGGCCGCTACGCCACCCGAGTCCGGGCCGGTAACGCTGCCTCGCTGCCCCACCGAGGGTACGCCGGTGCTCCGCGTGACCCCGTTGGTACACTCCCTGGGAGCGTGGCTACAGCTGCCGGGTCTGTCCCGCTGGGTCGCACGGACCATCCGGCTCGGCTACGCGATTCAGTTCGCGCGAGCTCCTCCCCGCTTCCGGGGTGTCCGGTACACCGTGGTGGGGTCCTATGCCCCAGTCATGCGTGCGGAGATTGCGACCCTACTGGCGAAGGTTGCGGTCGAGCTCGTCCCTCCAGCCGAGATGAAGTCCGGCTTCTACAGCCCTTACTTCATTGTACCGAAGAAATCCGGTGGGTTACGACCGATCCTGGACCTTCGCGTCCTGAACCGATCCCTGTTCAGGCTTCCGTTCAGGATGTTGACTGCGAAACGCCTTTTCGAATGCGTTCGTCCATGCGATTGGTTTGCAGCGATCGACCTGAAGGACGCGTACTTCCATGTGTCCATCCTTCCGCGACACAGACCGTTCCTGCGGTTTGCGTTCGAAGGGCGGGCATATCAGTATGCCGTACTACCATTCGGGCTAGCTCTGTCCCCTCGCGTCTTCACGAAGATTGTCGAGGCAGCCCTTGCGCCACTCAGGCAACAAGGGGTTCGCATCCTGAACTATCTCGACGACTGGCTCATACTGGGCCACTCTCGGGACCGGGTGTGCGAACACAGAGACCTGGTTCTCCACCACTTAGCTCGTTTGGGCCTTCGGGTCAACTGGGAGAAGAGCTAACTCTGCCCCGTGCAGAGGATCTCTTTTCTCGGTATGGAGATCGACTCGGTCGCCATGTGCGCGCAGCTTACCGGGTTGCGCGCGCAGTCGCTGCTGACTTGCCTCAGGCAGATAGAGAGCAAGAGTGCGGTTCCACTGAAACTATTTCAGAGGCTCCTGGGGCATATGGCATCTGCAGCCGCGGTGACGCCGCTCGGATTGCTTCATATGAGACCGCTTCAGCACTGGCTTCGCGATCGAGTCCCGAGATGGGCATGGCAGTCTGGCACGCTCCGGGTCCCAGTGACTCAGGCCTGCAGACAGACACTCACCCAGTGGTCGAACCTCAGCTTTCTACGGGCAGGAGTGCCCTTAGAACGAGTTTCCCGGCATGTTGTTGTGTCAACAGATGCGTCCACCACGGGTTGGGGTGCCATGTGCAATGGACATGCAGCCGCCGGTTCTTGGTCAGAGAGCCAGAGCCGCCTGCATATCAATTGCCTCGAGTTGCTGGCAGTACGGTTCGCCCTGCACCGCTTCCGAGCGTTGCTGAAGGGTCAACACGTACTAGTCAGATCGGACAACACGGCCGTAGTAGCGTGCTTCAACCGCCAGGGCGGTCTACGCTCCCGCCGCATGTCTCAACTCGCCCGCCATCTCGTTTTATGGAGTCAGAAGCGCCTGAGGTCCCTTCGTGCTGTCCATATCCCGGGGATCCTGAACCGTGCAGCCTACGAGCTCTCACGGGTTCAGCCAATCCCTGGGGAGTGGAGACTCCATCCCCAGTCGGTCCAGCTGATTGGGATCAGTTCGGGGACGCACAGGTAGTTCTGTTGCCTCTCACGACTCGTCCCACTGCAGCCTGTACTATTCCCTGACCGAGGGCACGCTCGGCACGGATGCACTGGCGCACAGCTGGCCGCGGGGCCTACGCAAGTATGTGTTTCCCCCAGTGAGCCTTCTTGCACGTTTTCTGTGCAAGGTCAGGGAGGACAAGGAGCAGGTCATCTTGGTCGCCCCGTACTGGCACGGCCGGACCTGGTTCCCAGAACTAATGCTCCTTGCGACAGCCCCTCCCTGGCCAATCCCTCTGAGACAGGACCTACTCTCTCAGAGACGGGGCACCCTGTGGCACCCGCGTCCCGATCTTTGGAACCTCCACGTGTGGCTCCTGGACGGGACGCGGCAGGTTTGAGTACCCTACCACCTCCGGTGTTGGCTACCATCACTTCCGCTCGGGCCGAGTCCACGAGACAGGCCTATGCGTTGAAGTGGAACCTCTTCGTCAATTGGTGCTCTTCTCGCCAAGAAGACCCCTGGAAATGCCCGATCGGGTCCGTGCTCTCTTTCCTCCAGGAAGGGTTGGATCGAAGGCTGTCTCCATCCACCCTGAAGGTTTATGTGGCCGCTATCGCCGCCTACCATGACCTCTTGGACGGGAAAACGGTAAGTAAGCACGACCTGGTCATCAGGTTCCTGAGGGGTGCGAGGAGACTACTTCCTCCTCGTGCTCCTCTCATACCCTCTTGGGACCTCTCAGTAGTTCTAAGTGCTCTGCAGAGGGCCCCATTTGAGCCTTTGCGGTCAGTAGATGTTAAGTTCTTGTCTATGAAGACAGCACTCCTGACTGCATTGGCCTCCATCAAGAGGGTAGGGGACCTGCAGGCATTTTCGGTTGACGAAACGTGCCTGGAATTCGGGCCGGCTGACTCTCACGTGATCCTGAGACCCCGGCCTGGATATGTGCCCAAGGTTCCCACCACTCTGTTCAGAGACCAGGTGGTGAACCTGCAAGCGCTGCCTTTGGAGGAGGCAGACCCAGCCTTGGCATTGCTCTGTCCAGTACGCGCCCTTCGCGCTTACGTAGACAGGACGCAGTGTTTCAGGACCTCAGACCAGCTCTTTGTCTGTTATGGTGGGAAGCTGAAGGGAAGGCTCTCTCAAAGCAAAGGCTGTCTCACTGGATAGTGGACACCATTGTTTTGGCTTACCAGCAGCAGGGACGCCCATGTCCCCTTGGGGTCAGGGCCCATTCCACCCGGAGTGTGGCCTCCTCTTGGGCTTTAGCACATGGCGCTCCGCTGACAGACATCTGCAGAGCTGCAGGCTGGGCGACACCAAACACATTCGCCAGGTTTTATAACCTCCGAGTGGAGCCTGTATCCGACTATGTACTCGCCTCTACAAGTGGCCGGTAATGGATTGGCTCAGGTGTCTTCGCTTGCTCGCCATTCCACTCCACGGACTGGATACGTGCGATATTCTTCTCAGGTGAGTTCCCCGAGAGCCCTGAGCTCCTCCAGCACTGACGACGCCGACGCCAGTAAGTCTGCCCTTAGCCCAGACACTCGTGTCCGGCCAGGTGCCCCATGTGCATGGTTCCCCTCCGGCGACCCCCACATGTGTATTTCCACCGTAAGCCTCCCTGAGCGGGTGTATTCCCTTGGCAACATTGCCACCTCCTGGGGTTAAAAATCCACCTTCGGCTGGTACCCCAGTGATCTTCCGTATGCAGCCCCCCGGGGTCATACGTGTATCCCTAAGTCCTCCCTACGGGTAGGCATCTTGGCGCATATCTCCTCCTGGAATATGCCTCCCAGTGTACCTTGGTATTCCTGCGTTAAGTAGAGGCCTTTGACCGTTCTGCTTGCATCAGGGTTCTCACGCTTGCGCAGGGCACTGGAAGACAGCCGAGTGGCGTTATTGTATTGGGACCCCCATTCGTCAGTCACTGACGTTACGTCGGAGTGACTGAACGAAAGGGAACGTCTCGGTTACGTATGTAACCCTCGTTCCCTGAGGAGGGAACGGAGACGTAACGTCCCGCTGCCACTTCCGCTGTACCGCTGGAACGGCCGAGAGTTCAGTCTTGGCTCCTCAGCAGGTAACATAATGCGATTCATGCCAGCTACTTCCTTATATACCCAGGTGGGTAGGCGGAGTTACGCATGCAAATTCGCATGCCCATGGCATTGGCACTGCCATTGGGCGCTTTCTAAGATCTCGAAGATGATTGGCTTCTAGGCGAAACCCCCATTCGTCAGTCACTGACGTTACGTCTCCGTTCCCTCCTCAGGGAACGAGGGTTACATACGTAACCGAGACGATCACTGTCAAGGTTATTTCAGATTAATACATGCAAGTGTCCACTAGATGGCGTCATGGAGACGGGTGTCGGGTGTTGTTTCGAAGCTTCGGCACATTTGCTTCAACTGTTTCAGTGCTTCACGAAGCCTCGGTCTGCCCATCACTAAATAATAGATAACTCAAACAGATACATAGAACACGCTGGAGATAAACTTCAAACTAAACACGATCAACACACACACTATACAAACTTTCAGAACCGACAAGGAGTGAGGGAAGTTAGTCCAAACATAAAGGAGTGATAATGACGAGGACAAGGTGCTGGGAATCCGGGGAGAGCGGGAGAGATGATGAGGAAGTGCGATCAGGTGCGAGACAGGGAGGATCATGGGAAATGGAGTCCGGGAACAGGAGTGATTGTGACATCACCAAGCAAACACACAGAGTAGCATTAAAATGTTCAATACACTCAAATGTGTCTAATATGATAAAACAGCGCTGAGTTACCCCCCGTACACATGAGCAAAAGAAGTGGAAGCGTTGTCTATGACATAATAGCTCTGCTGCTCTCGAGCTTGTCTCTCATTAGCATTCAATGGCTTTCATTCATACTACAGTAATGGTAATAAACCTTTATTACATTAGCTCATCCGAGACAATGATTTCTGCCCCAGTCCCATTTGATTCTTGCCTACCAGCTGTAGAGGTGAAGACACTAGGGATGCCACAATTACCCGTACTTCGGTACCAAGATGAAGGAGAATTCACCTTCAACTCAATCTGGCAAAGACAGAACTACTTGTGGTCTCAACCAACGCAGCACTTCATCAAAATGTCTCCATTCAGTTCGGTTCATCAACCATAACTTCATCCAGGACAGCCAGGAACCTTGGGGTTGTGATTGATGACCAGTTGCACTTCACGGACCACATTACAGCCTGGTCCTGCAGATTTGCCTTATACACCATTAGAAAGATTAGACCCTTCCTACCAGAACAGGCCACACAATTCCTGGTCCAAGTTCTTATTCTCTCCAGACTGGACTATTGTAATGCTCTTCTAGCTGGGCACTCAGCATGCTTTATCAAATCCTTGCAGCTGATCCAGAATGCAGCGGCGAGAGTGGTCTTTAACGAGCCGAAGTAAGCGCACGTCACGCCTCTCTTCATCAGTTTGCACTGGCTCCCAATGGCTGCTCACATCAAATTCAAGGCACTGGTGCTCGCCTACAAAGCAACCACTGGCTCTGCACCAATATACCTAGACTTGCTTGTTCAGACGTACACACCCTCCAGAAGCTTGTGTTCTGCAAGTGAACCACGCCTTGTGCCATCCCAAAGAGGCATGAAATCACTCTCACTCAAAAAACATCTCAAGACACATCTTTTCCAGCTGCACCTGACCATTAAAGACTAGCACTTAACTAGCCATTACATTTTCAGTTTGTTTGTTCATATAAACAACAACAACAACAACAACAACAACAAAACATAGTTTGTGTACTGTTCGATTAACTGAGACTTCCTTACAGCACTTGCAGGTTATTCCCCTTGTTTGTTTAGCTGCTTCTATTGCTCTCCGCCTCTATAAAAGTTGACATTAAAGTTGAGTTTAATTCAAAGAATTTGACAGAAATATATTAGTACTCTGTTGTACATTAGATTTAAACATATATTTATGTCTCTAAGTAATAATAATAGACTACTGATACTAAAAATAATTATGCCTAGCTTATTTTTCACTCTTTTTTTATAAACAATGTTTACTTTTAAACAGCATGTAGCTTTTAAATGCTTATATTATTTACTTATAATGATTGTACCACTGGTGCTCGCCTACCAAGCAACCACTGGCTCTGCACCAATATACCTAGACTTGCTTGTTCAGACGTACACACCCTCCAGAAGCTTGCGTTCTGCGAGTGAACCACGCCTTGTTGTGCCATCCCAAAGAGGCATGAAATCACTCTCACTCAAAAAACATCTCAAGACACATCTTTTCCAGCTGCACCTGACCATTAAAGACTAGCACTTAACTATCATTACACATTTTAGTTTGTTTGTTTATGTAAACAACAACAACAAAACATAGTTTGTGTACTGTTCGATTAACTGAGACTTCTTTACAGCACTTGCAGGTTATTCCCCTTGTTTGTTTAGTTGCTTCTATTGCTCTCCGCCTCTATAAAAGCGTCTGCTAAATGATTAAATGTAAAATGTAAATGTAAGTCAGTACTGAAATTTAAAAAAATCTGACGATACCAGCATTTCTGCATTCAGCCGCTTCCGTGTGTATCTATGTGCATGGCTCCAGACTGTAGCCACACACACATAGATATATGCCATAACATGTGACACTTGTCTTTTTGGCCTCTGCTGTGTCACTTTATGATGGATATGAACGATATAAACCATCATCACTTCATGAAATTTTACTATTTAATTTAAGAAAAGGTCTTCCAGGCAACCCGTCAAAATTAAAGTTGAGTTTAATTTAAAAAAATTGACAGAAATATATTAGTATTCTGTTGTACATTAGATTTAAACATATATTTTTGTCATTAAGTAATAATAATAGACTACTGATAATAAAAATAATTATGCCTAGCTTTTTTTAAACTCTTTTTTATAAACAATGTTTACTTTTAATAAGCATTTAGCTTTTAAATGCTTATATTATTTACTTATAATGATTATCATCATAAATAATAAACTTATTGAATTATTATTATTTTTTTTTTTAAATAGTTAAATAAAAAAAATAAAAAAAACATTTAGCTGTGGTACCGAAATTGGTACCAAGGACCGTAAAATTGTTGTGGTATCGCTACTGACTACTGGAATTTTGGTACCGTGACATCCCTAGAAGACATAAAATCCAAATCAAGGCGTAATCAAGCTACACCTTTGTTTTGCATAAGTGACCACTAACGGAAAAAAGACAGCAGTTAAATGTGCCTTTAACTAATTACAGGCACCAGCCAGATAGTCTTTTTTTTATTATTATAGTCGCCAAATACTATATATTTAATTGCAGAATATTTTGTGCAAATTGAATAACTAAGTCCAATAATAATAAAAACGAATTACATTTAATAAACAAGCTGATGATTACTTTATACTTTCTCCCAGTGTTGGGCAAGCTACTTGGAAAATGTAGTGAGCTAAGCTACCAGTTACTCTACATTAAATTAAGCTTCACTACACTGAAGCTACTCCCCGGGAAATGTAGCAAGCTAAGCTACAGCAACATGAAAAAAAGTCGTTTACTACATCTAAGCTACTTTTTATTTATTTATGTTTATATCGAAACAACTTCATTCATATCAATGCTATCTCAGTGATCAATAAAAGTCAAGCATTTAGACACACATTTTTTTTTAGTTATGCAAAAACTGTCGGCAACAAAAACATGGGATCCATAATATTAACAAAAACGGGGGCTTATTGCACAAAACTAGGATAAGGGATTAAGCCGGGATATCTTGGGGATCTTGTCATTTTTATGCAAAATTTAGTACACACTGTGTGTTTGCATTTATGCTCAATTTAAACTTGGGCACCTTTGCAGGACAAACTGTAAGTTAATTTACAACTCAACTTGTACAAAAAAAGTCCAGTCCAGAAAGTACAGTAGCAAAATAATTAAGACCTGCTCCAAACAGTACCAAAAAACAAAACGTGAGAGAGAGAGAGAGAGAGAGAGAGAGAGAGAGAGAGAGAGAGAGAGAGAGAGAGAGAGAGATCCCCCCGACGCCCACACACATAAAACAAGTTTCATTCATTCATTCATATCAAGAGGTGGCCAGGCTGGACCCCAGATACTTTTAACAAGAGGTGTTTATTCAAGAGACACAATAGATTTTAAAACTTTGCAGTTTCTCTTTTGTCAGCGCGCGGATGAATTGAGCGCTAGGAGAAAAAAGATAGTGCGAATGTGTACGCGCCAATCCCGTCTTTACGTGCTCACTGCCAAATGAGTACTTTGAGAGGCTCGCATCTGTGCGCGTCTGCGCGAGGCAGAAAGGAACGTAGAAAGTGAAGTATATCCACGTTCTTATCAGTTGTGTTTCCAATTTGAGCTTGATTCTCAGAAATGCTTGGGAAATTGTAACGTTAGCTTGTGTGGACGCTACCGCACTACTTGGTCAACAGAAGAGTTTCGCTATTGAAAAGCTATTTCATTGAGAAAACAGCGACGCTACCACCACGCTACTGAAAAATGTAGTTAAGCTAGTAGCGTCACTACTTGTAGCGACGCTACTGCCCAACACATGCAATAAGGTGATTTCCATACCTCTTCACTCTGTTTGCGCATGAGAAAGGAGTCGACAAATCCTCTCTGGTCATCTGGATTCAGAGTCTCCAGCAGCCCAGTGATCAAATTAGTCATTTCTACTCTATTTTTCAAGACATTTCTTACAATAATCCTTTTGCTTTTAAGGAACGGACCCAACCATGGAAATGTATTATAAAGCTACAAGACAAAAAAATGCAAGTATTAATGATTAAACAATAATTAATTCACCAAAAATATACAGTAAACCATACTTCCATACCATAATAGAAAACGATCCACCATCCCGGACATTTGCATTTGCCCTGTCGACCATTTTTGTGAATTGTGGGTCTGTGTATTCAAACCTGCTGCCGTACACAATCGCTGAGATAATGTTTGACACAGCATAGTTCACAGGCTGGGTTGTGTCGAAGGGTTTCCCTGTGAAGAGCAAACAGAAGTCTCTCAACGGATCCTTTAAAGTAAGAGCATTATTGCAGATTTCCATAAATGTGTGTCTTCAGCTTCTACCTTCAAACTTATCAAACTCTCCTTTCAGGTAATGAATTTCCTCTATGATTTTCTCTTCCATTCCTCTCTTGCCCACCCCGAAGTCCCGCAGGTTGCTGAGAGCAAAGCGTCGCATTTCTCTCCAGCTCTCTCCATTGGAAAAGAGGATTCCTGATTGACAGAAGTCTAGAAATTAGAAACTCTTTCAAAAATTGCTTTTCCTTTGCACTTGGCTGCTATGAACTCCAATGGGTGAAGAGCAACAATAAGCAGAGAACTAACCAACACAATGAGATTTCTGCACAGCTTTCATTTTTTTTAAAAAGACATTCATATAATATATTGATTGTTTTTGTGGCCTTATTTTATTTTTTTAAACCATGCATAAACGTTATTCTCTCAAAAATCCAAGCATGCAGATACATTTTGATAACCTATTATGGTAGCCCAGTTTGTAATTAAAGGGTTACTTCAGCGATTAGCATATGGCTTTGTATCAGTAGAAACCCTGGAGTATATTCAAATTATTGTGCTTTCCCCCCTCATATCTCCCTGAGACAAGAGATTTATGCATTTTATTTCTGGAAAAATTCCTCCTATGATGCAAATTGACAATTTGAAATTGAATGTTTGCCCAAAGGCTAAAGACTACAGCCAGCAGAGGGAGCCATTTCCGCATGTTTTGGATCCGCGTATGGGGGATGGAGATCACACTCAGCTTGCAGGTAGAGCTCAGCTGGCAGCTACAGGCACTCATTTAAACGTAGCTATGGTGTACAATGTAAGTCTTTTAACTTCTTAAATTAATTTCTATGAAAGTTAAGCTTGTAAAGGCATGAACTGAAATGTGCCAGACTGAACTCGCGTTGTGAATGTATGCCACGAGTGTAGTCGCGATTACCTCAGCTCTCATCACTCGTGCAGTTAGTGCTCAGTGCTGTGATACTCGCGCGGTGACTCACTCCTTATATTGAATAGACACGTTCAGTTTTTAATTGTAGTGTCTTCTCTAACTCAGTCACTGTAATCAAGTTGGTGGCGTTGGGAATGGCACAGGGCAGCGAAGCATTCTGGGAATTGTAGTCTTTCATCCCCATGGGACAAAAATACATTTTCTGTCTTTTCTCAGTCTAGAAGGCACCAAATTCAAAAATAATTTCACATTTCTACTACATTGATGACCCAGTTTAAATACAGATTCATCTTCCCAGTGCTGAAGTACCCCTTTAATACAATGTAATGAGACTTTTGCCTTTAATATGTTTATAAGCAACTGGAAAAGAGCAAATGTCAGAGCCTATCAAAACTTCTAAAGGGCCCCAAACTGTACAGACCCACAAGATTTATGTTTCAGAAGATTGGGCTGCTCTTACCATAGCCTTCACTGAGATCATGGAACAGTGGAGTGATTTCTCGGTCTCCAAATTCGTCTGCATAATTAACAAGTGCTTGCTTCACTGTTTTGTAGCCAGCTAGCACAACCACTTTCTTTGGACCCAAGTAGACAGTGAAAACAGGGCCAAACTGCTTTGCCATCTGATAACATTTGAAAGAGACATTGCAGTCATTTAAAGGAGGATTTTTTAAGTGTTCAAAACTTCTGTGGAACACAGGAGTGTTGTTTGAAGTCTAAATATGTTATTTTATTGTTATTATTGTATTGTAACATAAATAAATTTTTCATAAATTAATTGTAATTTCTGAGTAAACTATCATTTATTTTTCCTGTAGTAAAACAGAATTGTTCTCTAGGAAAAAAAACTAGGACTGATATAATTTATACTTACCTCACATAGGCTCAAGTGTATTTTGTTGGCATCCAATATTAGCAGATTTCCCAAGAGTGGCAGCGGTGTTGGCCCTGGAGGTTCATTTCCATCTCTCGGAGACCTGAAGAATAGGAGATAAACAACCAAGAGCAGAAGCAAGCAATATATTAATGTTCCTGTGCTGGAAACCTGGAGAAATGCTTCAATCAAAGCCATATTCACAGAACAATGAACACAAACTTCCACATTTTAGTTTGGTCTAAATACATAAACAGGTAAAGTGGGAGTGGCTATGTCTGGTATTGGAGGTGGAGACTGTCAAAAACTATGGCACAATCCAAAATTGTTGTACGTACACAGCAGATTACAGGATGCA
The DNA here is from genome assembly GCF_024679245.1 of Pseudorasbora parva. Lineage (NCBI taxonomy): Eukaryota > Metazoa > Chordata > Actinopteri > Cypriniformes > Gobionidae > Pseudorasbora > Pseudorasbora parva. Next base: position 14,036,352 of record NC_090173.1, on the reverse strand, counting down.
AAAATGATCCAACTGCAGATTAATTTAATGTTGATAACAAATATTAAACAGGAACTAAAAAACACTGAGAAGAAAACAACAAAAACACAGAGAACTACTGACACCTGTATGACATTAAACATTAAAGGGGTATTCAGTCCTGGGAAGATGAATGTGTATTTAAATTTAGTCATTTATGTAGTAGAAATGTAAAATTATTTTTGAATTTGGTGCCTTCTAGACTGAGAAAATGTGGTTAAAAATAACTCCCAGAATGCACTTGCTTCACTACGAGGCCACTCGGCTACTGGTTATCACTTGCCCACTGCGACATCACCCCTACCGTTGTTTTCATTTTCACATAAAAAAAATGGGTAACGCTTTAGATTACGGCCCGGAAAGTACTGCATAATTAAAGTGAATTTACAGCATAACTTTCTGTAATTATAGTGTAACTATAAAGTAAGTACGTGTAGGTATAAGGGAACAATTTGTAATATTGGGGGAATAAAGGGGTACTATCAGGAAAATTAACAAAATATTTATACTGTATAAAGTATTTTTTTAATTAACGGGTAATTATCAGTGTAGTTACACATTCTTTTACTAGTAAAAAACACATTTCCAGGCTGAAACCAAAGTCCAGTGAAAAATCTGCAGATGTGGATAAAGGTGCTGGTCCAAGCAATCCACTAACATTCACAAGGAGTTCTGTTGTGACCATGAACTGGAATGCCTGCATGTTCTGCCAAGAAGTTAACTCAAAGGTAAGACTTTACCAGACTGTACCAGTGCAAGTAAGCTCTTTTGTGACTCAAGGTTAAGCACTTTACAGGCTCTCTTGAGGAACCTAATGTTAAAGTTCATGTCCCGACTTGATGAGTCTCAAAACAGTATTATAATGATGCTTACAAGCCCTAGGTGCAGCTCATGGCATGGGTGCCTGTTAAGGCTCTCATGAATCAAGTATGTCTGTATGTGTGTGTGTATGTTTCTATGCCTTTTTTTTTTTTTTTTGTATGTCTTGTCGTTGGGCCTAGAGCCTGTAATAAAGTTTATATACTTTCCATGGTCTAAACAATGAACATGAGTAATCGAATATTGTCAGCCTCCTTTCAGTCCATCTTGCTAGTGTCAGTGACCTCATTGCAGCAGAAGGAATGAGTTTAAGTTTTGTTTAAGTTTTATTATGTTTGTGTGGGCAGTCATCCGTGAGGGGCTGCCCACGTTTTATTTTGTGGGTATTTGTGGGCAGTCGTCTGTAAGCTGCCCGCGGTTTTACTTTCGTTTTGTTTATTTTGAATTAAAAAGTTGTGAAACGTTCACCGGTTCCCGCCTCCTTCCTTCCCATCTACAAACCTTGTTACAAACAGATACTGTGCTTTGGCAGAAATTGGCAAACTAACTATCCGCCCCTGTTACCCAAGCAGAAGGTCGACCTTCATAGAGAAACTTGAACAACAGCTTAGGAATACATATGACTTCATCAACCTAGAGCAGGAAATACTGCTTGTTCCAGTAGAATTTGGACATGTCCCTTTGACAACCCTGCTATAAGAACCTAAAGCACCTTCACTTATATCAAAATACACTGCCCCTGAATGGTTAATGAAATTGATCCACATTGCATTAAAACTGAGAAGGGACATACTTGCACAACCAGCATAGAAAGGTTTTGTAGTAAGCGAAGAGGAATGATATCATGTGTTCCAGAAATTGCACTTGCATTCCTTCAAGCGAATGATTCCTTTCTTCATGACACACGGGCACACCAACTATGCTCATTGGGGAACGTTGACCTGCAGAACATTGCAACTAAAGATGTTGCCACCAAGGAAATTGAGCAAGTCCTTTTAAGTGTTCAGACAAAAGGCAAGAAACAGCTGGATAAGTTAATTGAAGAAAGGCTTCTTGGTCCAGAGCCAAGAAAGGTCCAATTTCGAGATCCTCTGCCAAAACAAAAATTGTGTTCATTTGCTTCACTTAATGAAGTAACAAACAAGGATTCCAAGCACAAAAGTGCTGAAAAATCCATCACAGCAGACCAAAAAATTATGCAGAGACTAATCACTGCATACGAAAGTGGCTGACAGGTTAATCTTTCAGATATACTTAGCCACTTTTAACTGTTCCACAAGCTTTGGCATAGAGTGCTCCAAGTGTTGCAGTTGAGGACCTTGGTCCAACATCAACACCGTGTCAGGAACTCAGAGACTAGGAGGACTCAATTGTTATGATGATCATAAGAAAAGTTTATTAGAAACCCTGGAGAACCGAACATAAACAGTCTTAGTGTGACAGTGAAAAACTGTATATTTTCTGACGGCAGTTCCCATGCGCACAGCACAAATCTCAGAGAGTGCGCAGGAAGAGGAGACCACCAACAGGCAGAGACCAACAGGTAGTATCACCGAAAGACAAATCCCAGGCTTAGCAAGTGAGTCCTGCTACCAACCCTTCGTCTTAAGTTTCCTGAACACAAACGTCAGCAGGTAAGCACAGAAAAAACCCATGGACAGGCCCACAGAACATGAGACATTCACACAACAAAGTATATGATCAACTGACAACAAGAGATAGACACAGCCGGCCATATAAAGGGTAGAGGGAACGAGTGACAGGTGCAGGAGATAATCAGCTGATAATCCAATCACGAGCAGCAGAGAAATGAAGAGACAGTGTAAACCTAAACCTGTGACACACTAATCATCGATGGCCAAGTATTGGTCTGTTCAATTGGAAAACCACGATGTTGCACTTTCACCCAAGTGGGAAAACTTCATGGCACATCATGAGAGCAGAGCAGATTTGCCAAATTTCCTATCACAGCAACTAATTTTGAAAGCTCCTGAGGACAAGTCCATTGTTGTCTCTGGTAGTTTTACAGATGAGGAGAGGGTGGAGTCCTCTGACCCAACAGTGATTACAGAAAACCTTAGAGCTCTTAATGAAGAAGCAGATACAAAAAGTGTTCTTCATTGTATTGAAAATCAATCCTCAAGTATTGAGGTTGCTGCAAGAGATACAGATGTCCTTGTTCTGCTTCTGGCCCATTTTCCTAAGATGCCCTGTTCAAAGATTTGGATGAAGGCAGGTACAGCTACAAAAAGGAAATATATCCCAATTCACTCAATTGTGGAACAACTTTTGCTTGATGACAGTGCAGTGGAATACATCATTGCATTTCAAGCCTTGACTGGTTGTGATACAACATCATACCTTCTAGTACATGGGAAGGAAACATGCTGGAAAGTTTTCAAAAAACATCATCATCTGCTCACAGGCATAGGTCAAGGCGAACTGTCAAAGATGCTGAATTATTTTTGTACAAGGCATGTCACACACCCATTGTAACCAGCATGAACACGACAAGGTAGCTCCTGTTTGTACATTCCCAAGCTCCAGAAAGTCTACCGGCAATCAGTGATGCACATCGTTTCACATCCGTCGAGCACATTACCAAACTTCTTTGTTGCGCCAAGCAAACAAGCTGTATCATGTCCTTCCTCTGCCAGAGACAATGGGGTGTAGACTGGAAGATTCTACACTGCTGCCCATCTTGATGTTACTTCCTCCAGTCCCAGCCTACTGTTTGGAAATGATCAGCTGCAGTTGTGCATCAAGATGTATGAGTGCACGATGTAAATGTAAAAAGTCTTGTCTGCGTTGCTCTGCTGCATGCAAGTGCAAGGCAATTAATGCAAAATGTAGCAGTTGCTGAACTGAATAACATTGTTTAAATAACATTAACTTTTAAATGCCATGCAGTTCATATTTTAGTTATTATTCATAAGGTATATTTAGGCCAAGTTTACTGTGTTTATTTCCTTTATCTGTTCAAAGCTAATGTTAGTGTGTGGCTCATTATTGAGATATGTGTTGGTAAATTGGTAAATTTCAGTCCCTAAACTTTGTTTACATGGACATGTGAATGTTGAAAAGTAATACACACTTAACAGGCCTTTTGCTGTCGCCAGCATGATGTTGATGTTCATACATGGACCTACTCAAATAAACAAAATAACAGGTCAGTGTTTACCAGAAATATTATAAGACAGAATGACTAGTTCTGACTATTCAGTTTGTTTCCTTTACTCAGTAAATGCTATATCACAATAAAAAATGTTTATCATCTTGGAATTTACACTCTACTGAGTTTCACATACATCTTGGCAAACAGCAAAAATTGTTTCAGCATAAAATAATAGCCCTAGAATAGTCTATTTGTTTAGCCTGACAAGCCAGACCCACATCAAGATGTTTGGTCTGGAAACTCACCATAGACAGGGCTCAATCCGAGGGGCGGGATAAGCGGTTGTCTTTCAAACTCCCTCTGCACGCGATAGGATAGCGCTACACCAACCGGAGCAACGACGGTGAAGGGGAGCTTGCGGACTGATTAAACATTAACTGTATCCGGTCGGCTTAACTCCGAACACATCTTCCCTTTTTAATAATGACTTCAGTGCCGCTCTTTGTTCTTTTCTCAGAGGAAAGCTTAACTCCAAGTCTTCCGGAGGCGTGGGCAGAGCTGATTCGAAAGGCCGCCGCCGTTCGCCAGTTTCTGTGTTTACTAGAAGCACGCAAACGCAACTCGGCCGTCATCATTACGGCCCCGCCCGCCGACTCTATACACGATGTGATTGGGCCGTCCAGATTCTGAGGAATAAAGCTCAGATAGTAATTGAGAGTTGCTAGACCACACTTGTGGGCAAATTAAATTTGCTGCCGCTAGGGTGCGTCTAGATTTCTAGGCTAGTCTATTTGCCCACTTGTTATTAAAAAATGCCTGAGGATTTTTATTTAGGCACATTTTTGTGATCTTAACCTGGGCTCCATTTCCAGATAACGATGAATCTTTGCACTTAAGAGCATCTTCAACGAGTTATATTACTAACGTTCATGTTGCTTTCACATGTGTTTCACAAACACACACTTAACACGGTTGCATGCAGATGTGCTTTAAAGGGATACTTCACCACTTTTTCATATTAAACTATTATTCTTTTAACTAAAACGAGTTGATACATACTTCTCTCGTCTCGGTGCGTGCACTTAATTGCTCTGACGTGCGGTGATGATCTGATAGCATTTAGCTCAGCACACTAAGCCCAGTTCATTCACTATGGTACCAAACATAGATCAAGTTAGAAGCGACCAAACACCTCCACGTTTTCCCCATTTAAATACATTTACACGAGTAGTTGAACAATCAAGTATGGTGACAAAATAAAACGTGGCGCTTTTCTAAGCGGAATAAAAAGGAGAATTATAATGTATGGCGGAATAGCACTTCTGAGAGTACTTCGACTCGGCAGAGTAAAAATTCACGACTGAAAAATCCTCCCTCACCCCCCCCTCCCTCGCTCATTTCTGTAAATAGGGGGGGAGGGGGAGATGTGAGGGAGGATGTTTCACCCGGGACGTTTTACTGCGCCTAGTCAAAGTACTCTCAGAAGTGCTATACCATTTGGAATTAAAAATACTATGGACATTCAACATATCTTGTGCCATTGGGCTGAGTTCAGAGGTTCTGTTTGCAGACTGGGTTTAAGAGGAGATTGATCAGGTGAACAACTTACCGTATACAGATGCTGTTATCCATGAAACCCAGAGACTGGCTAATATTGTACCCATGAGTATCCCTCATATGACCAGAAGGGATATGCACTTCAATGGATACTTCATCAAGAAGGTTAACATACTAGCATGACATCATTATACTCAATTCTAATCAGAATATGAGTGATTCTGCTACTTTGGGCTGTAATTATGAGCCGTGTTTCAACCAAACTAGAATAGACATCAAGTGAATAGACCTATAACCAATCAGAGCAACAGAGTGTTGCATAATGTTAGTTGGTAAATGTCAACAGAACTAAAATGCACTGTGTTGCCAAGTCTGCGTTTTTCCCGAGGGTTGTTTTCCATGTCCGCAGTTTGAAGCAACCTCAGCTATGTGATATATATAGACCTATACCCAGGAATATGAATTTTAGCAGGCAACATTGCCAAAATAACATACATTTTACCCACCAAATGCAATCTCCCAGTAGTGGGGGATCAGTAGTGAAAAATGAGACCAAGAGTCAAGAGTGTAATTAATTAAAAGAAAAATGTACTTAAGAATAGTTTGCAGTTTCAACAGCAGAAGCCAGCTTTAAGTCTCACAAGGATTTCGTAGGCTGCGCTCCCTCGCTCACCTCGTTGCCCCGCCCTAACGTATATACAATTGTCCCAACGGTTATACTGTTTTCAAGGTCCATCAACATCATTCTTATTGGCTCAGATAAAATGCAATGTAAGCAACTTTTCACACATTTCGCCAAACTAGGTAGACTAGTCGTCGCCACCATAACTAGAATTACATCACAGTGACCTCAGAGCAAAGTCATAACTGGAAAGAATCATTATAATAATATAGGAAGATAAATATTGAATAAGGCTTTGATTATCAATTTAGTTAGGATATTAAGTGACAGTAGATTCATTGATCCTGTTTCAATACCACACCATATAAAAATATCAAGATGTGATCTTTTTCCTTGAGCAGGGCACATGCATATTTCCTCTTCTAATGTCTGTACTGTGGGATGAAGTTGAATGGGAAAAACCCCACACCTTTAACTGCGAACACTTCCTGGATGAGTGTGGACGACTTATCAAAAGAGACGTCTTCCTGTCCTTCTCTCCAGGTACTACTTTCCTTAATGTAGGGCTTGATTGTTTTCTTTATTCATGAAATAACCTTTTTAAATGGTCTAAAATGAAAGTTGATTATCTCTTCTTGATTTTCTCTTTTTCTTTCTGATAAAGACAAAAAGCTATAATATTCTCAAAAGTACTCAGGCATTACACATCACAAAAAAAGATATGTAGAAATGTGTGACTTTTTCTCTTTCTCAGGCTTCAGGGTTTGTGCTGGAGAGAGTTTGGCAAGGATGAAGATCCTGTTCTTCGCTTCCCTCCTTCAGCATTTCCGCTTCACTCCTCCTCCTGGAGTGTCTGAAGATGATCTGGATCTCACACCAGTTGTGGGCTTCACCCTGAACCTGAACCCATACAAACTGTGTGCAGTAAAGCGGTTGTGAAATCTCTTTTTACAATAAAGTTGATAGTTGTAAATCAGATTCATCCCTTGAATTATATTTGTGTTTTTTCTTTATATTCAAAAATCTCAGGAATCACTCATTTTCATCATTCACAAAGAATGGTGAACACAATATAAATATAAAAGAAGAAAGAATATAAATGCCTGATTTCACAGTCAGGGCCTAGATCAAGCCAGGATTAGGCCTGAGTTAAATTAGGACATTTAATTATCTTTTTTAAGTTTCACTTCAGCGCTCCTCCTTGCCATCTCTCGCTCATAGCAGACTAACGGTTGGAGGGGAGTGGTAAAGGATTTTCAAACCTAAGCGGTCAAACTGACGTAATTTAAGAAGGAATGCCATTCCAGACCAGAAGTTACTTGTCAGAATTTGATTAAAGATTACCACAGAAAACTGTTTTAATGTGTATTAACTTGCACAGATTAATTGTTCACTCTAAAGCCAGTGCTAACAAAGCAAATAGGGTCATTTTTTTAAGTAATGCAAATTTACTTTTTTACTTGTAAAGCGGTTTATGGGTATGTATACAAGTTGTTTCATTTATAAAATGTAATTAAAATAAGTAATTATAGAATTATGTAATTATAATTAATAACTAAATGGATACAATATGAGTGAGAATATATAAAGTCTTTAGAACATTTAGAACCTTTGGACCCTCTTTATATTAGGTGGCCTTAACTACTATGTACTAACATTTGTAATTAATCATTTGATACAATTCACTTATTGTGTACATACATGTTTTTACATTGTACTTACATTTTAAAAAAAAACTTGCATGTATTTACATCTGTAATTAATTTCTGTAGTTACATTTGTAATTACACAGTTGGTACTTCCCTTAAACCTAACCCTACCCTTAAACTGACACACACCACCACACCGGTCCCTAACTCTACCCGTATCCCACCTCAATATCAGCAGAAGTGTTTGGCAATACAATTTGAACACAGCAAGTACATTGTACTTATTTTTTGATGTAAGTACATAGTACTTAAGGCCACCTAATATAAAGTGGGGCCGAACCTTTAATTCTAAGAGTGTAGAAACTTTGGTTTTATCAGGTTTAGTTCACTTCTGGCAGAATATTTGTTTTTAAAATATATTTAAGTACACACACACACACACACACACACACACACACACACACACACACACACACACACACACACACACACACACACAGGTTGTTTTGGTTTAGAGGAGGTGTGAGGTAGATGTGAACTCTGGTCCACATGGTCAGCTGATGTCGTGTGAATTGTGGTCAGCTCCTCCCTTTACACTTTCAGCATGTAAAGACACCTTGATCTTAAAAATACCTTCACACATGTTTTATTTTATTTTTTTGTGAATACACAGTTGTGGAGATCTCTCGGACTATGGCTTTAGTGGAAACGCTTCTCATGCATGTATCCACCACAGGAGCTTTACTTGCTGTTGTGCTGTTGTTTTTGGTTGTCTATCTATTCTCCTTCAGCTCCAGCTCTCCTGGAGACCCTCCAGGACCCAAACCACTGCCACTGCTGGGGAACCTGCTCCTACTGGACCTCAGACAGCTTCACATGAGCCTCTGGGAAGTATGTTTCTGTATCTTGTGGTAATTTTTTGTTATAGTGGATCCTAACAGGATATATTCAGATTCCAGAAAGACAAGACCATTTTTTAAGTCATTACAAATTATGATAGAATCCCAGTAGAAATCCTGTACACATTCTTAGGATATCCAAAAGTTTTCTATTACTTTGTCTTTGCTTTCCATGTTTTCCAGTGCTTGTTTTTGTGACTTGTTTATTGAAAAAAATAATAATTATATATATATAATTATTTTTTATTTTTTTTCTAAAAACGAAAATGTTAGCATTTTGTTTTGTTATATAAACATTGATTTATCATCACTTTTGTCGCAAAACAATCTGATATTTAAGTCTTATTACACTGTTTTTGTTGGTTTAACTTAAAAAAGTAAGTAACCAGGTTGCCTTAAAATTTTGAGTTTTTTTAAATTAAAAATTTGAGTTGATACAATGAAGGAATTTTGTTTAATAAATAGAAACTCAAAATATTATTGTATCTGAACCACATCAAAAATTTGATAAATCATGAAAATAGCACTATTTGGCATGTTTCACTGCGTCATCAGAAATATAAAACAGACAATTACCCAATATGCTTACAAAATCTTTCAATAATATTTTAATAAAGGTTATCGAATCTCAAAAAATGTTCATTCACTCAAAATTTTAAGGCAACCAGTTAACTTTTTTTCTAAATATTTTTTTTTTACAGTGTAGGTGATTTTATTAGTTCCAACAATATTTAATTTTTGAAGGAAGTGCAACAAGTACTAAATTCCAGTGATCACATTTACTTGAAAGTTGGATGAATGATTTCATATAATATGACATTATATACTTTTCCTGTCATGTATATGATTACAATCTCTGTTAACTCTTAAAAATAAAGGTTCTTTATTGGTATTGATTGTTCCACTAAGAAGCTTTAAAATCCATGGGATCTTTCCATTCCACAAAAGTTTTTTTTTTTAATAAGTGCGTCACTGTGAAAACCTTTATTTTAAGAGTATATATCTAGATAAGCTTGCATTTGAAGTAAAAATCAATGACTAAGAAACTTTCCCATATTTTAAGTTCCACTTTCAAAATTTCAGTTGCTGACAGATAAAAAAAAAAAAAAATCAATGCATGAGTAAGTTATGCAACATTTTTTCACAGTTGTCCAAAAAATACGGCCCAGTGTTCAAAGTGCATATTGGACGCAAGAAGGTTGTGGTTCTGGCCGGACACAAAACAGTCAAACAAGCACTTGTGAACCAGGCGGAAGAATTCGGGGAAAGAGACATTACCCCCATATTCCACGACGTCAATCAAGGATTTGGTAAAACATCAGCCTGACTAATATGAGACAACATGATGTGCACTGATGCTTGAGATTAATTATAGAGCAAAAAAAAAAAAAACCTTACTAGTTTACTTTTTTTAACAGAGGGGAACTCATAAGGGAACTCTTCCACAATGTTTTATTGTTGTTAATGATTTATTTACCTGATCATCAAATAGGTTCTGGTGGAGTAGATCAGCACCCATCGTCCTCTTTGGTGATTTATGAATACAAAATGTTTCTCCACAGGAATAATCTTTGCCAATGGCGACAGTTGGAAGGAAATGAGAAGATTTGCTATCTCAACTCTTCGAGATTTTGGAATGGGCAAGAAACTGAGCGAAGAGAAAATTATTGATGAGACACGTTATCTGCGGGAAGTGCTTGAGAAGTTTCAGGGTAAAGCAACTGATAGAGTGAATGGCATGCTTTTCTAAATATTAGATTACTCTATGTAATGGAGGCCAGCTATAGTCGCTGTTCGAGTTAACCTCACTTCTCTGATCTCAAGAGACACTCTAGCAACTGATCCTAGAGGTTGCAGCCTTTAGCCTTCTTGGTAAAGTGTTTGAGTCTCATGCCAGCGGACCCAGGTTCAGTCCTTGCTCAACCGTCTGAACCCTGATCCCACACACCTGTCCTGGACTGCGGTTCCCATGATTCTCCCTGTCCCCCACCTGAACACACTTCCTCGTTATCTCTCCCTCTCTCCCCAGATTCCCTGCACCTGTCCATCATCCTCTAGACGCCTTTATTATGAAAGGCACAATTTATTTTGTGTTGAGTGAAGGAATGACGGTGAACTTTCAAAGACTCTGATGGTAGAAGAAGGTCCACATGAAGTGTTGGGGCCTGTGGGCACCCTCCTGGCCATGTGGTGGCATCCTTGCTGTGTGTGTAGGACTTAAGGAGTTTCTTTGTGGGACCATCAGGTCTCCTGTTCCATACACATCGAGTCAAATATGTGTGTGGAACAGGAGACCTGATGGTCCCACAAAGAAACTCCTTAAGGAGTTTGGTGGCCTGTTTGGTGGCCTGCAGGGCAGAAGCCCACAGGCGCGTGTCATGTCCATGAGGGATAAAAAGAAGAGAGGGAGTGGATCTGAGCTGTCTCTTTTTTAAGCTCTGGGAGTAGTCACAATCTCCTGGGGTAGACTTGACCAATGAGATTGTTGGGATTTCCTGGTTGGAAATTCCTCAGGAGATTGTATGGGTCCTTGTTTCAAACATGAATCAATAGGTCTAGGCTCATTTATCCTCTAATTAATACAACAAACACACACTGCATCATCTGAACAACATCATCTGGTTCATTATCGTGCGACGCTCCTCCAAACAAGTTCACGGAATGGAAACCTAGACGACAGAAAGCAAATCTTGTTTTCTTTATGATATTTTACAATAGCACAATGTAAGTAAACACTTTTGCAATTTTGAACAATGTACTTCTCTCATTATCTGGATGACCATTACAGATTTGATTTGTGTCGGCTCTGCGCAGGGGTACCTTACGAGCACACAACATGCGAACAGTCAGTTCATTATCAAAATAAAATAGCCAACCTAATAAATAAAAAGTTGCACAGCTCAGTTTAAATAGTCAGTAGTAGCCAACAATTCGTGCCATTCAGCATGAGCACTAGCCTAGAAATCTAGACGCACCCTAGCGGCAGCAAATTTAATCTGCCCGCAAGTGTCGTCTAGGAACTCTTAATCCCCTTCTGAGCTGTATTCCTCACAATCTGGACCGGCCAATCACATCGTGTATTCAGTCGGCGGGCGGGGCCATAATGACGACGGCCGAGTTGCGTTTGCGTGCTTCTAGTAAACACAGAAACTGGCGAACGGCGGCGGTCTTTCGAATCAGCTTTGACCGCGATTCTGGAAGACTTGGAGTTAAGCTTTTCTCTGAGAAAAGAGCAAAGAACGGCACTGAAGTCATTCTTAAAAAGAGAAGTTGTGTTCGGAGTTTAGCCGACCGGATACGGTGAATGTTTAATCTATCAACAAGCTCTGTTTCACCTTCGTTGCTCTGGTTAGTGTAGCGCTATCCTATTGCGTGCAGAGGGAGTTTGAAAGACAACCGTTTATCCGCCCCTCGGATTGAGCCCTGTCAATGGTGAGTTTCCGGACCAAACATCTTGATGTGGGTCTGGCTTGTCAGGCTACGTGAGCACTGCTCCACTGAGGTGTTTCCAAGTAGACACCCGCTCGCAACATTCATGTTTTGTCCCGCTCCTGTCCGCAAGTATACATAGTTTTTTTTCTTCTTTTTTTTCTTTACGTCCATGACACTATTTCAAGTAATTTAACGTAAAAGCTAGTGCATGCATGGTTTGGCGTGGCAGAATACGCGCAAAGTGCACGCTACCTTCATGATTCCAAAAAAGCATCTCAGTTCAACGCGATCTCACAAAGCCTTGTTATCAATAAAAATGGCTGCACAATGAATATTTCATAATGTCTAAACTTTCTTTGTTATAATCAGAGGATTTGTCAGCATACATAATTCAGCACTGCGTGAAAAACTCTCTTAAATGCATCGGTTTGGCCATTGCGTTCTAGAAATTAACATACTATGTTTAACCAATATATTGGTTGTATTGCACAACGCAGCAAAAACTTGTTATACTCTGCCTCCACCTGTAAATTGTTTTTTATTTTTTTATTTTATAACAATTTATTTGTTTCTTTTGCGGTAGTCATGCAAATGGTTTTATTCTCCCGAAATCCGCACACACACGAGTACCTTACTGCCCGACCTCAGCCATCAAATCCAGTCCCGCGCCGCACTCTATATGCGTTGGGTTGAGTGCAGGTCTCTATTTTCAAGTCAAGCACATTTTTGCGCATGTGAAGAGGATGATTTTTTTCCCCATCAATATTGGGACGCGAGTTAAGTAGCCAAAGCCTATAATAAATAATGGTTTAGCATCCAAATACATCACGAATATGAAAACATTTGGACTCCAATGAGGGAGTTAGGCTACGTGAGTCTAACGCTGGTTACTTTCAGTTACTCGTTAAATTATTTCAGCTTTATATAGTTATAGCCTACTGTTCTGAATAACATTAAATTTGAAGGATTTGTTGTGGAGTGAGGGGAACTAATATAACCTATGTTTGTAGTGTTAAATGTTTGTAGTGTACATTATTTCGCTTTATTTACTGGTATTATTTCTGAATGCAATCTTATGTATGAATAAAAACTTATACGTGACTTACCTGTTTTTCTCTCTCTCTGAAAACTCGGTTCATGGTTAACCAGTTAATTAGCGTCCCATAGATATGTCTAGCTATCAAATTAGTGCAGAATCAACTTTCCGTTGCGAACGCAATAAGGATCAAAAGCAGTTGTGTGGAAAAGTGCTGAATATGTGTGCCATCTAGTGGCTGAATGGAGAATACAGTCAAATTGCCCATTGTATACAAGGATTGTTATGATTGGCTTGACTTATTTGAATGTAAATGGTTGTAGGCCTGTATATGGGTTGCGAAATTTAAAAAAAAAAAAGAAAAAGAAAAAAGAAAAGTTTGAAAAAGTTTGAAAACCACTGATATAGGATGCATAGATGAAATAACTAGGGCCGGGACTTTAACACGTTAATTAAGATGAATTAATTACGGGACTTTAATGCATTAATTAATTACGTAAAAAAATAAATAACATAATTTTAACCACACTTATTTTTGCACCGCGGAACGTTTTACAATGAATGAGTTTCGACGGACCGATTATACTGGAACACCAGCTAGCGTTCACGAGTCACGACAACAACAAACCATAGTGAACATGAACGAAGAAGCTGATAAAACCGCTTTGCTTGGCCCCGTGGATGGGAAATTTTGTTTTAAAAAACGAATGGATGGAAGCGTCGACAAGAGCATGGTTGTGTGCAAGCTATACAACAAGGAATTTGCGTATCACCGCAGCACATCGAGCCTAAAATATCACAAATATGCTTTTGCTAAACTTAATGGCAAACATTGCACCGGTCTGCTGGACTGAAACAAATAAACAATATTTTGTTGATTAAGCTTATGTATTCAGTTATTATTCAATGGTATAGTAAAAATCCATGTGAAAAATTACTTCTCACTGTTCTCAGGTCAAATATTTATATGCAATTAAAATGCGATTAATTTCGATTAATTAATTACAAAGCCTCTAATTAATTCGATTTTTTTTTAATCGCGTCCCAGCCCTAGAAATAGCATTTAAACATATTGGACCCACTTTATATTAGGTGGCCTTAACTACTATGTACTAACATTGTAATTAATAATTTGGGACAATGCACTTAGTGTACATAAATGTATTTACACTGAACTTACATTTGAAAAAGTGCCTACATGTAATTACATCTGTAATTCATTTCTGTAGTCACATTTGTAATTACACAGCTTGCACTTCCCTGACACCTAACCCTACCCTTAAACTGACCCATATCACTACATATTACTGTCATGTGTGTTTAGCAAGTATTCACTGCGTTCATTTCCGGACGCATTTCTGAGTGGACCTCATGGAGATCCTTTATGTCTGTAAGGCATCTTTTATGCCTACACATCCTTTATGTCTGTAAGGCCAGAAAAGTATTTTAAGTTGTTTTACGCTGTTATGAGGAAAAATCCAGCAGAACGTGCTGACGTTGATAGAGTTAAAGTGAGCTGGCCGAACAGGGGGAGTTACATTGGTGCTGTGACCCGGATAGGAGTGAGATTTAGGGGGGGTGAGTGTAACGGAGGCCAGATATTAGTCACTGTGTGAGTAAACCTCACTCCTCTGATCTCAAGACATGCACTAGAGACTGACACTAGAGGTTGCAGCTTTTAGCCTCCTTGTTAGAGTGTCCGACTTTCATGATCCAGGTTCGAGTCCCGCTTAGAGCGGCCGGTTCCAACACAGGGTTACTATATCTTCTCTCTGTTCGTATATGTCTTGCAGGAAATCCCTTTGATACGACTGACCCAATGAATTACGCTGTCTCCAACATCATCTCAGCTATTGTTTATGGAAAACGGTTTGAATATGACGACCCGCAGTTTCAGGATATGGTGAAAAGGTCAAACCAGATCATCCACATGGCTGGTTCAGTTATGATACAGGTATTCAGCAGTGTTTTTGGTGCCGTTCCTATTTTTGAGTTTTCACAATATGCATTTCATGTACATGTACCTGTTTTTGGGGCCTGAAAACAGACTTTTGAGTGCAAGTTATTAAAAAATTTGTACTGTTATCGTCTCTTTGTAAACTTCAAAAATCGCATGTGTATGAAAATGATGACGTCATGTGTGTTACATGTTCAGTCTGTAGGCCCGTAGTTTCTTAAAAAAAAGTCATGTGAGTAGAATAAAAAATCCCTCTATGGTACCCAATATGATTTCAATGAGGAAAAACAATTTTGTGGTGTTTTTTCCTGCTTAAAATAGGACACTTTAACAATAGCAATAAAAAAAAAAAAAAATCATTATTATTATTATTTTTTTTTTTAAAGTTTGTTGCCTCAAGGCAACATTGTACCACAACGGAAACATTTAAACTTTTTACCTTTTTTATGTAGAAAAAAATAAATATATTCATTGAAAAAATCAATTTCTTTAACCAGAGACCTGAACAAACACATTTATCCAGTTTATAATATATTACAAATTTCATATTTAATAAAAAGTAACATTTCAAATTCAGCTGTTGCTCTCAGGCAACATTGTACCATTGTGGAACACAAGTACTACCAAACCATTACATCAAGCCATCACATCAAGTTATTACATCAAGTTATCACATCAAGTTATCATTATTACATATTATCATAACCATCTTCATCCTCATCTCTATCTTCGATCTCACCCTAACTCTCTCCCTGCCGGATTGTCACTATGGCCTCATCTTCCTCATCACACGATACCTCATCCTCACCCTCATCAGTTGTGTTTTATACCTTTTTTGAGTGCTATAGAAAATGTGCAGATCATAATATATGCAGTTATAGTATGTGTATTACTATTTTTATACATACATTACAATATTGTGCAAAAATGCAGATATATTTAGATAATTCTAACTCTTTTCCTTACAAATATGCTGTATTTGTATCCAACCTAGTGTGTCTGCTATGGCCTTACGCGATTCCATTGTGGTACAATGTTGCCTTGAGGCAACACAATTTTTTTTTGTTGTTTACTCTAAAACACTTGAAGATATATAATGTAAAGGTCTTTAAAATACTTTTTACTAACCAGTAAAGGTGACTAATATTTTTGTGGGTGATTATCTGGACAGGAAATTAGTGAAAAATGCCGTTTTCATTGGAGAAAATATGGAGCCATGTGACCTGTGCACATGACTGATACAGCACACAAAATGGACCCCTGTGGGTCATGTGACCCATTTTTTTAAAACTTTCATTGATTAGTATTTGAGTTCTTCTTCCCGGGGATAGGTTTGAACAATACATTGGTGTTTCATTTAATTAAGAATAATCTAAAATAGACTATGTTGCCTGGAGGCAACACCGTACCATAGGGATAGGGATATGGATGTAGTGATAATAATACGTTTAATTTATATAGCGCCTTTCCCAAGCTCAAGGACGCTTCACAATAACAGTAAATAACAAGTTTATACATAGACGGGCAGTGGACATTTGCCCAGTCCAAGTAATGAGTGATTGCATTTGCAAATCGCACTACATTTACAATAAAACATGAAAGAAATAGGTAACAAACATACTTACAGACAGCATGGTGGGCAGTTAGAAACAGATTATTGGTAGTGAGTTAACATTTTGATTTTTGTTATGTCAAGTTAACATTTTCATGATTGATAATACTGATTAAACAAATGTGTTTTGAGTTTACATTTAAATTCATGTAACGTGGTTGTTGTCCTGAGAGGCAGGGGGAGAGAGTTCCATAGTTTAGGGGCTGTAACAAAGAAAGACCTGCTACCCATAGATTATGAAAGAAATCTCCGCTCACAGAGGAGGTCACAGCCAGAAGATCGGAGAGTTCGAAGGGGAATATAAGGAGAAAGTAAGTCAGAGAGATAGGCTGGAACAAGACCATTGACTTAAAAAACCAAGTGACTTAAAACTAAGCAGAAGAATTTTGTAAGTGATATGGGATAACCCGGGTAGCCAGTGCAGTTTGAACAGAATTGGAGGGATATGGGCAGTTTTTTAGTTTAAGTTGGTAGTCTTGCGGCAGAGTTTTGGATATATTGCAAACGTGAAATAGAGTGAGCTGGTTGTCCGGAAAAAAGAACATTACAGTAGTCGAGGCGAGATGTAATGAACGCGTGGATTAGTGCTTCAGGGTCTTTTGGGCCGACAAAGTTTGGCAATACGGCGCAGATGAAAAAAGGACGCTTTACAAAGTTGACTAATGTAAGCGTCGAATGCCAGTGCAGGATCAAGAATGGTACCCAAATTTAGTGGGAGACGGAATTATTGAAGTAGCTTCAAGGTCAAGTCTGGGAATGTTATGAACATTCTTTGTTAGTGATGGACGACCAACGATTAATATTTCTGTTTTAGTCAGATTCAGACTGAGAAAATTGGAGTTGAGCCAGGTCTTTAATTCATTAACACATGATGATAGTGATGTGGTCTAGTAAATAGAATCCGGTCGGCAAGCAGTATATATCTGGATATCGTCGGTGTAGCAGTGGTATTGAAAACCATGGCGACGAATAATCTGTCCGAGAGAAAACATGTAAATAATGAATGATGATAGACATTGTATTCATATATGTTGGGAAACTGGAGCACTTTGCTAAAGGGAAAACTACCCAGTCAACATTTTGAACTCGCAGTGATCCTACCACGTGGTCTCAATGTGAGTTTAAAGTGATCTAAAAGTATAACCTCACAGCACACTCACTGTGTGCTCATACTGTGGCCAAAAATTATGTCAACCTAGATAGAAATGTTATTGTACTAATAATGTTCTTAGAACATAATGTTATGTTCTTGTGATGTGTTATTGTTACCAGAATGTTCTCCTGAAAGGTAAGATCATAATCTCTAAAAAAACATCTAAACCTGTTTAGTGATAAGAGAGAGATCATTAAACCCAGACAATAAACAACTCCCAAAACAACATTAGCTTACTTTATTTCTGGCATATTTGTTCATACATTCTTACTGAGATTAAAATAGTTTTAGATGTTGAAGTTTGAAATTAATAGTTTGGTCACTGTTATTGTTATGGTGATTATTATTTGCTTTAATTTGGCTCTTTAGACTTGACTTTTTTTGTTAGTTTTTTCCCTGACTTACTTAACTAACATTAGAAAGTCAAGGCTAAAGAGCCAAATTTAAGCAAATATCGATCACCATAATAGTGGTGACCAAACTATTGGCAAGAACTGTAAGATGTGAACTGTAAAAAAAGTGATCAATTATATTGGCTACTTGTTGATAATAAAGACATTTCTGTCAGGACCACTGTCGTCCAAGAGTATTGATTTACTATTAGCATACAGTTTGGATTAGCGGAATGGTCTGCTTTGGGCAAGAACTCCCTGCGCATCAATGCAGCCAAGAATGGAGAACAGCGACCAGTTTCGGCCAACCTGTCCTCCAAAAAAATACGACTCTATAGGTCATTTTTCAAGCACCTTATTACGACCTATATTTACGTTTTAAAGTCATGCGCCCTCTAGCTGGCGTAAAAATAATGACCGTGTCTTGTTACGTCTGACATCATGAAATGACCTATGACTATCATTACCAATCAAAATGCGTGTTCATTTTAACTTTTTACCACCATTTGTCCTATTTCCATTTAGCAAAAATATTGTTTTTAATTTACAACTACACTCGTGGAACGCTGGACCAGCTCTATATCCTTCACAGGGTGTTGGAGGGTTCGTGGGAGTGTGCCCAACCAGTCCACATGTGCTTTGTGGATTTGGAGAAGGCATTCGACTGTGTTCCCCGTGGCACCCTGTGGGGGGTGCTCTGGGAGTATGGGGTCCGGGGCCCCTTGCTTAGGGCAGTACGGTCCCTTTACGACCAGAGCAGGAGCTTGGTTCGCATTGCCGGCAGTAGGTCAAATTTGTTCCCGGTGCATGTTGGTCTCCGGCAGGGCTGTCCTTTGTCACCGGTTCAGTTCATAATTTTTATGGACAGAATTTCTAGACGCAGCCAAGAGCCGGAGAGTGTCCGGTTTGGGGACCACGCGATTTCATCACTGCTCTTTGCAGATGATGTTGTCGTGTTGGCAACCTCAGACCGGGACCTTCAACATGCACTGAGACGGTTTGCAGCCGAGTGTGAAGCGGCTGGGATGAGAATCAGCACCTCCAAGTCCGAGGCCATGGTTCTCAGTCGGAAAAGGGTAGCTTGCTCACTTCATGTTGGTGGAGAGTTCTTGCCTCAAGTGGAGGAGTTTAAGTATCTTGGGGTCTTGTTCACGAATGAGGGAAGGATGGAACTGGAGATTGACAGACGGATCGGTGCAGCATCTGCAGTAATGCGGGCGATGTACCGGTCTGTCGTGGTGAAGAAGGAGCTGAGCCGTAAGGCAAAGCTCTCGATTTACCGGTCAATCTACGTTCCTACTCTCACCTATGGTCATGAGCTGTGGGTCTGGGCGTCTCTGCTTAGACTGTTGCCCCCGCAACCCGGCCCCGGATAAGCGGAAGATGATGGATGGATGGACCCATCCCATCCCTAAACCTACCCAGTGATTTATAGTGCATACACACTTTATGAGCACATGTGTTCCCTGGGATCAAACTCACGATCATATGATCACGTTGTTGTTGTATAGTGCAATGCTTTACCAACTGAGCTATGCAAAACCTGAAATGTTAAGCAGATAAAAGGGAAAAATGCTTTTAAATGAAAGCGTCCTGCTGTCAATCGGAGGAAAACTTTAGAAAGCGCTCCTGTGCGTCATACTTAATTAATTAAAATATTGTCGATAGGGGTGCAACTTTTGTAAACGCTCATATGGGTCGTATTTCAAGGAAGTGACAAACGACCTATATAGGCGTATTGATTGGAGGACATGTTGGTTTCAGCACTGGTCTTAAACTCTATGTCTTTATGTCAGATAAACAGATACAGATGCATTTTACAGTTGTGGTGTTTCTCCACCTGCAGGTCTACAACATATTTCCAGCTCTCGGACCCTGGATTAGGTCGTGGCGGCTGCTGATGAAAATTCTGGAAAGCACCAGGGGAGAAATGCAGAAGAAGGTGAACGTGTTACGAGGAACTTTGAACCCTCTTAACTGCAGAGGATTCATTGACGCTTTCCTCATCCGCAAACAAAGCAAACAAGTAAATTATTATATGAATTTATGCCTCGTTTTTGCCCATTTAGATACTGCTAAAATTCTTCAACTGTTCTAAGGTCCAGTTCTATGCAGCTCCATACACAGCACCCAGCAAGCAATTTGGAGTTTAACAACGTCTAATAGCCGTCATCAATTACTCATTCATTCCAAACCCGGAAGGGACGTTCATTCATCTTCTAAACGCAAATAATGATCCTTTTGATGAAATCAGAGAGCTTTCTGTCCCTCAGTTGACAGCTTTGCAACTACCAATTTGATTCACGTAAAACTAATCCATATGAATTGAGTGGTAAAATCAACATTTTCTGAAGAGTGTTGATCACTTTAAACAGATTTAATTTGGGCTTTATTCACATATAAACATTGAACAAACGAACATTAAAAATATATATATTAACAAACCTGCTTAATATATAAGAACAAACCTCACTGGTTCTTGCAAAAGCTAAAACGTGCTGTGTAACACAAGAATGAACATTTAAAAGGTTCCTTCTCATTATATATATATATATATATATATATATATATATATATATATATATATATATATATATATATAAAAAAAAACATTAAAGATTATAGACATTTGCTTGATTGCAAAGATTAAGACATAGCTTGTTACAAGATGATCAGCGATATTGCCTTCACCTGTGACTCTTCATTATGTTTTGGCTCATCAGTGTAAATGTTTCTTTGTATTGGATCTGAAAGTCTCACCTTAAGAATGAAGAATGTGCTTTATGCTTCATGCAGGAATCTGATTTACATTTCCACGATCACAATCTACTCATCACCTTGTCAAATCTGTTTACTGCTGGTACTGACACATCTGGTATGACACTGCGCTGGGGTCTGATGCTCATGGCCAAATATCCTCATATACAAGGTTAGGTGTCCAAATTGAAAATTATGCTGTTCAAACCAACACCTTCATATTTATCTTAAAATAAGGTGTGCATATTTTTTAAATGGAAACCGGGGAGATTTCCCTTAGTTCAGAGTTCAAGTGTTTTTTGTTTTTTTTGTTAGCTATAATTTAATACATTGTTGTATGTTTCTGTTAAATAACAATAACAGTATACATTTGACAAATTATTATAAAATTATTTGATTGATGTTTGTAATCAAAACTGTCCCACACTAGTTTTAATACGATTTACCAAAAATAACAAATTAAAACGGTATAACAAAATTATGGATTTTTTCAAAAATAAAATTAATATAAAACTGTGTTTAACAAATATTTTAAACATGGTCAATTTGTGTTTAATATTTTAATTTTCACTTTTTTTTCTTGTTATTTCATATTTGTGGTTTTGTAAATGTTTCTTTATATATCCCAAATTATATTATATAGTTTTTATTTTTTATTTTAGGTGGCCTTATAATGTCTGTGTACTAACATTTAAATTAATCATTTGATACAATGAACTTTTTGTGTACATACATGTTTTTTTTACATTGTACTTACCTTTTTTAAAATACCTGTATGTAATTACATCTGTAATTAATTTATGCAATTACATTTATAATGACTGTTCCCTTACACTTAAATTTACCCTTAAACTAAACTACACAACACCTGTCCCTAACTTTACCCTTAAACTTACCCATACCACCACACCTGTCCCTAACTTTACCCTTAAACTTACCCATCCCACCACGCCTGTCCCTAACTTTACCCTTAAACATACCCATCCCACCACACCTGTCCCTAACTTTACCATTAAACTTACCCACACCACCACACCTGACCCTAACTTTACCCTTAAACTAAACTACACAACACCTGTCCCTAACTTTACCCTTAAACTTACCCATACCACCACACCTGTCCCTAACTTTACCCTTAAACTTACCCATCCCACCACACCTGTCCCTAACTTTACCCTTAAACTTACCCATCCCACCACACCTGACCCTAACTTTACCCTTAAACTTACCCACACCACCACACCTGACCCTAACTTTACCCTTAAACTTACCCACACCACCACACCTGACCCTAACTTTACCCTTAAACTGGCCCACACCACCACACCTGTCCCTAACTTTACCCTTAAACTTACCCACACCACCACACCTGTCCCTAACTTTACCCTTAAACTGACCCACACCACCACACCTGACCCTAACTTTACCCTTAAACTTAGCCACACAACCAGGCCTGCCCCTACCTTTACCCATAATCTAACCCATACTACCTGTCCATAACATTACCCTTAAAATTACCCACTACACCACACCTGTCCCTAATTTTAAAACTTACCCACACCACCACACCTGTCCCTAACTTTAACCTTAAATTTACCCATACCCCAACTCAATATCAGAAAAAGTGTTTTGCAATAGAATATGAACACAATAAGTACATAATAGTTAAGGACACCTAATATAATGTGAGACCTTAGCATTTTAGGCTCATTGCCTTTTCCAAATGTACTATAATTGCGGTAAGTGTAATCGTTTAGTTGATTATTATTGTTGTGATGGCCGGCAGAACTTTTGTAATGTTGAAAATGTGTAAAACAATCCTGCACGCAGATCCTGTTAACACATACAAACAATTTTTATGTAAGTGTTCAACTCTCATCCAGGTAAAGTTCTTCTTGGCTAAAGGTAAGCGACCACGTAATCACTATAGCTTGCAGCCACCTCTGTTGGTGAAAAAAATTTCTACACAACAGTCACTACACACAGTGATCACGGCACATATGAGAGATCTTACGGAAATCATAGCATTTTATGTGCTTTATATGTGATCTCATTGGTCATAGATCGGGTTCACGAGGAGATTGACCAGGTGCTTGCAGGCCATGAACCGGTAACAGAGGACAGGAAGAACTTACCGTATACGTGTGCTGTGATCCATGAAATTCAGAGAATGGCTAATATTATTCCCTTGAATATCCCTCATAAGACCAGCTGTGACGTTCACTTCAATGGATATTTCATCAAGAAGGTTAGTCCAGCTAATTTAATTAATTATTTGGTAGTTGCAACACATTGCTCAGATAAACTGATCTGTCAAGGTATTTTGTTTTTGTTTTGTTTTTTGTGTTTTTTAAACAATGCCTACATAATTTGTATAAGGCATCATCTGCTTAGGTTTGTTCTTTCTTTTGGCACCCCCTAGTTAGCCAAACTTCTACTTTCATCTACTTCAGTCTTGTATACAACCCACTAAGCATATCACAAAAGTAATATATAATTATTGTATTGCTAACTTTACCCTTAAACTGACCCACATCACCACACCTGTCCCTAAATTTACCCTTAAACCGACCCACACCACCACACCTGTCCCTAACTTTACCCTTAAACTGACCCACACCAACACACCTGTCCGTGACTTTACCCTTAAACTGACCCACACCACCACACCTGTCCGTGACTTTACCCTTAAACTGACCCACACCACCACACCTGTCCCTAACTTTACCCTTAAACTGACCCACACCACCACACCTGTCCCTAACTTTACCCTTAAACTGACCCACACCAACACACCTGACCCTAACTTTACCCTTAAACTGACCCACACCACCACACCTGTCCGTGACTTTACCCTTAAACTGACCCACACCACCACACCTGTCCCTAACTTTACCCTTAAACTGACCCACACCACCACACCTGTCCCTAACTTTAGCCTTAAACTTACCCACACCACCACACCTGTCCGTGACTTTACCCTTAAACTGACCCACACCACCACACCTGTCCCTAACTTTACCCTTAAACTTACCCACACCACCACACCTGTCCCTAACTTTACCCTTAAACTTACCCACACCACCACACCTGTCCCTAACTTTACCCTTAAACTTACCCACACCACCCTGTTTCAACCGAACCAGGAAAGACATCAATTGGATAGACCTACAACTAATTAGAGCAATGAAGCGACGTCAACAGAGCTTAACCGCACTGTGTTGCCAAGTCCGCATTTTTCTTCCGCAGGTTGAAGCGACTGTTATGTGATATACACATGGGCATCGGAAGCAAATAAAAAGTGGGTGGGTCAGTAGCAGCTAAGGCCAAATAAGATAGGTGGGAAATTGTTTTGTGGGGGGTCTGGGGGTTCTACCCCAGAAAAAAAAGGATTTCATAGATATATATGACAGTTAATATGTAATTTCGAATGAGTTACATAAAAAAAAAAAAAAAAAAAAAAACGAATGAGGAGATAATGAATTACGTCCCAGGTCGCTAAAGACCCGAGGTATGCATTTAAGGGTTAATCATGCTTTTGCACTTCTGAAATTTAGGGCACATGTGTTCTGCCGCTGTTGACATCTGTGTTAAAGGATGAGAATGAGTGGGAGACGCCCAACACTTTCAATCCTAACCACTTTCTAGACGAGAAGGGTCAGCTGATCAAACGAGATGCCTTCATGCCCTTCTCTGCAGGTGTCATGTTTTGATATTATTGACTTTAGACTGAATCTTTTACTCTAAACTTGATTTAAATGTTTAGACAGTGTTTCAGTACTTTTTAAATGACATAATTTTCCTTATGTCTTTTAAAAGTAGCCATGCTGAATTTTATCTCTTTTTCTCTCAGGCCGTAGGGTTTGTGCTGGAGAGGGTTTGGCCAGGATGGAGCTCTTCTTGTTCTTCACCTCCCTCCTTCAGCATTTCCACTTCACTCCTCCACCCGGAGTGTCTGAAGATGATCTGGATCTCACTCCAGTCGTGGGTCTGAATTTGAACCCTTCACCCCACAAGCTGTGTGCAATCATTAGACAAAAGACAACTAGACTGATCCATCACTCAACTGGATAAAGTTAATTTCTTTAATGTCGTTAGATGTATCTGGTTTGATGTTGATGTTGACACATTTTCCAAGTTAAATAATACTTACACTATCAAAAAAGACAAACAATTATTCTGTTAAGCACTTTTTTTTATTAATATACTTAGTTTAAAAAAAAATCATTTTAATTTACTCCAAAATAATGATAAGGATATAGTAATACATTCCAGATTACATATAAACTAGGTCTGTCAAAAGATATATATTTTTAAGTTATAAGTTTTAATCGCACCTGTATTGTTGCTATAACCAAAGTAAACTGTACACAAAACCTACGATTACTACACACAACCACGTCGCTCCCTCTGCTGCACGAATGCTTAGTTAATCATCGGATCGGCTGCTTGTGCTCATTTATTATCATCATCAGTTCTCTAACAGTAGGTTAAGTCAGTGTACTTTTAACTGAATAACTTTGGGATGTTGGTTTATTTCGAGTCAGAGAGAGAAAGAGAGTCAGACACGTCAAAAAGTGATTAACTTTAGAAATGTGTGGATTAGTGCTTACTAGAGAGACAACCATTTGGAATGATTAAGTCCAATTTGGTGAACCAGTTCAAATGGATGATTTGTTTGCGAACCGGTCCTCACTAACATTCACACATGACAAATCAATATTATCCTTCCTGAATGTGTGTGGAAACAACACGAATGTACTGAAATGTACATGAATGCTGCATAAGATGATCAGAGAACGAGAGTGCGCACACGTTCTCTGTGCATCAATATAACAGACTCTCCCGCGCTTACTGTACGACACCAGTTGCGCTCTTTAGAAACAATCGCAGAATATGATTTGTTTTAAAGCAAAGCACACACTGGAATGAACAATTCACTAAAAGTGTGCTGTGAGTCTCTATTCACTCTGATGTTGCCTACTTTACATTAGCACTGTTTTGGACTGTTTGAATGAATTAGATTCCTGGATCACTGAACACGTTCCCAGAGTTTAATGGCTTACAATCTCAACTGCGGTTCTCTGTTTGTGAGTTTAAAATCAGAAACGCAGAATCGGGTTAAATAAATAGAATGGAAATGTACTCCTACTAGGGTTACAGGTGCAGATGCTCAGTGTGATTGTGATAAACTCCCAACTTCTATGATTGACTGCGTGATGGAAATTACGTTAATGTCGCAGCTTCATGTACTTCTGTAATTTATTTGCGCTAATTGCGTTAAATGTGTTAACGCCGACAGCCCTAATATATACGCAACTGTTAACTGATGTTCAGCTGTTATTCCACAGAAGAAGAAGAAAAATAAATGTAAACTGTTTCATCATTTACAGACATCATTAATCAGCATATGAATCTCAACAATAGTGACAATCAACCAAATATTCAGATAAACCGCTTAAAGGGGTACTTCAGCTCTAGGAAGATGAATCTGTATTTAAACTGGGTCATTAATGTGGTAGAAATGTGAAATTATTTTTTGAGTTTGGTGCCTTCTGTGACTGAGCTGGAGAACAGACACTAGAATTAAATACTGAACGTGTCTGTTCAATGTAATGAGTGAGTTGCCGCGTGAGTGTCACAGCACAAACTCAGCAGGAGTCAGATTACATTTACCGTCATGAATGAGCTGAATGAGCTCTTGTGATGAGAGCTGAGGTAATCGTGACCGTGCTCACGGCATACATTCACAGCGAGTGTTCAGTCTGGCATAGTTTCAGTTCATGCCTTTGGAAGCATAACTTTCATAGAAATTAATTTGAGAAGTTAAAACCCTTCCGCTTACATGAATGCCTGCAGCTGCGAACTGAGCTGTGAGTGTGATCTCCCATCCCCCATGTGCGGGTTGAAAACATGCGGAAATGGCTCCCTCTGCTGGCTGTAGTCTTTAGCCTTTGGCCAAAAATTCACCAGATGACGGAAATATCATCAATTTGCGTCATCTGGGGAATTTTTACATAAATAAAATGCATAAATCTCTTGTCTCAGGGGGATATGAGGGGGTGGTGTAGGGGCACAATCATTTGAATATGCTCCAGTCTTTCTACTGATACAAAGCCATATGCTAATTGCTGAAGTAACCCTTTAACAACTTAACAGAAAAATTGACTAAAATGCTTAGACATTTAGTCGACTCAAACTTTACTGAACGAAAACAGGACAAGGTTGACTAAATATGATTCAAACTAAAAAGCACATTTGACACAGGACTAAGACTCCTGAGAAGAGAAACTTCAGAGATTGAATGTGTTCATTTACCTTCAGTTGATTTAATCTAAAGCTATGGCTAAAGTCAGTTGTAGTTCTTGTGTCTCTCTCTCTCTCCTTTAGTGATTGTGATTGTTAACAGCAGGTGTCCATCACCAATGCTCAATCATCACTTAATTAATCACTTATTTATCTAATTAACTTTAACACTCTTGATTGTGGACTCAAATAAACTCTGAGCAGGGCTGTGTTCTGGAAAGCAATGTTAACATATGCCCTGAACTTTTGGATGATTACACAAAATGTTGCCTACTCAAGGTATGCAGGTTCCAGTTGACCCGGAGAATGAAACTACCTGTGTCCACATAAAGACATTCTTAAGCGAGTGCTGAATCCATTATTCACCTTGGAAGTGGACACTAAGAGGAAGCACACCATACCCATTTGGCTTAATGTGGATTTATATTCTTAGGGTTCCCACTTGTAGTTCAGTTCACTTGGTTAGTTTGGCCCGGACCAAAAATTCCTTTTAGTCCCGGTTTGCTTAGTGTCCACATTGGCATTTCAACATCAAACCTTAAAATACCGAAGCTCAAGTCACATGGATGTGTTCACAACCTGATTATTCAGCTGAAATTACATATATATTTCATGATGGAACTTAACAAACATTTGAAACAATGCTGGGTTCTGGGATAAATGTGCTGGCTGTATGTGTGTGGCCTACATATGGTATTTTGACCAGCTGAGAACTCATGTGAAATGTGTAAAGGTATCAAAACAGCAACAGGAATCCCTCCGTCACACACAAACCAAGATCTGCGGCAAGGAGATGCAGTTCTGATGCCTGTACCAGTACTTCTGCCTGTACTTCAGGTGACCATCACCTGCGAAGAGATGACTCCAACTCCTGCAAGGAATCCAGATGACGTAGCTCTGCATTAATACGCACCAATGCTCAAATTTCTATATATCCTAATCATTGTTAACATCATGTATTCTTACTTCACTTAGCCGATTGTTTGTGCCTTAAATTGTTACATTGATTAATAATACAGTGTTTGCTAACTGTGTGCTTTGTATATGTACCTTTGTGAAATACAGACCTTGGACATAGTTTTTTCTACAAATCACTTTAAATTGTAATGTAGACACATGCGTTTTCTATGAAGCTTCTTGAAATAAAAATGTATTGTGAAAAGCGCTATAGCCTACAAATAAATGGAATTTAATTGAATTGCACCAAACTGTGTTGGGCAACATCATGACTGAGAAAAAAAACAGGTATGCTTGAATATTTTGACCTTTTTAGGGACGCATCTTGTGACATCATGTCCCAATTTGGTTTGTTTACATGTTTTGGTCCGTGCTGCATTCATATTTGATTCCCAGTCAACAATATGTCTCACAGGGAGTTAAAGTGTAACCTAACAGCACTCATATTATGACCCCAAACTGGAGGTCACCTGAGCTAGAAATGTTATTGGACGTGGACCCCAACGTCATTTAGATGTCCAATTTTGGTTGAAAATAAAAACTGGGTCGAAATCGAAACATTTGTTTGACGCCAGGCTCCAATGTCATTAAAGAGCTCTACAAACAGCATTTCCAGCTTTACTTGTTACAAACCAGATTGACTTGATTTCTGTCAGATGTCTACATAAATTCTTACTGAGATTAACAGAGGTTTAGATGTTGATCATTCACTGAAAATAATAGTTTGGTTTGATGTCACCATTATGGTGGCCAGTATTTGCTTTAGTTGAGCATTTTGACTCTTAAAGTTTTAATGCTTTAATGTGAAATCTGTTATACTCACTTGAGCCTCAACATGCTTTGAATACCTCTGAAACAAACTAAACCGGGAACAACCTGGTCCAGAGGTTATGCAAGAGGAAATCGTCTCAGGTTACGTATGTAACCCTAGTTCCCTGAGGGAACGAGACGCTGCGTCGAAACGCTGTGAGAACGCCTCTGCGTTAATGCGTCGTGAAGCGCCTGTAGAACCATTCCATCGGAAAAAAGATCGATCGTCGGCGTGATGACGTCATCGACCGGAAGCTATAAAACGTCCGTGAAAACAAACAGGAACTAACTTCTGATAAAGCCTGAAGTAAGTGATCACGGACACGCCGGGAGTATGGCAGAGCGACGCAGCGTCTCGTTCCCTCAGGGAACTAGGGTTACATACGTAACCTGAGACGTTCCCTTTCGGGGAACTCGAGCTGCGTCGAAACGCTGTGAGAACGCTTATACCCACATCGCCATAGGACCAAGTGTCTCGTATGTGTGAAGCCGAAGCGCACACGGTTACGAGAGTACCTGTGCCCCTACTGTAGATGCCAGGTCTAGTTCATAGAACCTGACGAAGGTAGAAGGAGACGACCAACCGGCCGCGTTGCAGATATCGTGGAGGGAAGCCCCCGACAAGAGTGCTTTAGAAGCAGCCATACCCCTGGTTGAGTGCGCCCGGACAGCCAGTGGAGATGGCTGCCCGGTAGCTTCATAAGCAAGTGAGATGGCCTCGACCACCCACTTGCTCATCCTCTGCTTGGATACTGGGGCCCCCTTCTTAGGGGGTCCAAAGCAAACAAACAATTGTTCGGATTTTCTCCACAGGGCAGCTCTGTGGACATAAGTATCCAGTGCCCTCACAGGACACAGCAGATTTAACCTTTCCTGGTCTGACGTCATAAATGGAGGAGGACAGAAGGCTTGTAGAGTGATGGGGCCCCGTGGGCTCGTAGGAACCTTGGGGACATAACCCGGCCTGGGATGTAGAAATGCTTTCACCATCCCTGGCGCAAACTCTAGACATGAGGGCCCTACTGACAGGGACTGAATATCTCCTATCCTTTTAAGAGATGAAATGGCCAAAAGGAAGATGGTTTTTAGGGTGAGGAACTTATCCGAAACCTCCTCCAGAGGTTCGAACGGAGGTCCGGACAAGCCCCTCAGAACAATGGCCAAGTCCCATGCCGGGACCCTCGAGTGCATAACTGGCCTCAACCTTAAAGTGCCACGAAGGAAGCGTGTAATTAGAGGGTGTCTTCCCAAAGACACTCCACTGCAAGGGACGTGGAAGGCACCCAAGGCCGCCACGTACACCTTAAGTGTGGAGGGGGTCAACCCTGCCGAGAACCTCTCCTGCAGGAACTCCAGCACTGTACCAACCGGGCAGTTAACTGGGTCCCACTGGCGTTCTCTGCACCATGCTGAGAAAAGTCTCCATTTCAAAGCGTACAGCTTCCTTGTGGACGGAGCTCTGGAGTGTAGGATGGTCTCTACGACCTCGGCCGAGAGACCTTCCTCTATGAGCCTAGCCCCCTCAGAGGCCAGGCCCACAGTTTCCACATCTCTGGGCGTGGGTGCAGGAATCTCCCGCCCGCCTGAGAGAGTAGATCCCTCCTGGTCGGAATCTCCATCGGAGAGCCTTCCAGGAGAGATATCAGGTCCGAAAACCATACTCGGGTCGGCCAGTTCGGAGCCACTAGAAGTACCTGGGCCCCGTCCCGGCGTACCCTCTCCAGAACTCCTGGAAGCAGGACAATCGGGGGGAAGGCGTACAGAGGCAGCCTCGGCCACTCCTGTACCATGGCATCCAGCCCCAGAGGGGCCGGATGGGTCAGAGAAAACCACTGCGGGCAGTGAGAATTCTCCGCCGAAGCGAACAGGTCTATCTCTGCTTTCCCATAAACCTTCCAGAGGAGCTCCACCACCTCTGGGTGGAGTCTCCATTCCCCGGGCCTCGGCCCCTGTCTCGACAGGCTGTCTGCTTCCTGATTCAGGGCCCCCGGGATATACACTGCCCTGATTGACAGCAATTTCCCTTGGGCCCACAGGAGGATCCGATGTGCCAATTTGTCCAACGGACGAGACTTCAGACCCCCCTGGTGGTTTATATAGGCCACCACGGACGTGTTGTCTGTTCTGACTAGTACATGGTGGCCCCTGAGGTCGGGCAGGAACTGTTTCAATGCAAGAAACACTGCGAGCATCTCTAGCCGATTTATGTGCCAGTGCCGCTGATGTTCCTGCCATAGACCCTGGGACGAGCGACCACTCATGGTCGCCCCCCAGCCCGTGAGAGAGGCGTCTGTCGTTAGCGTTACGCGACGAACATGAGCCCCCAACACGGGACCCTGAGATAGAAACCCCGGGTTTTTCCACATGACCAGAGCACGTAGGCATCGCCGCGTGACTTTGATCGTGCGGAGCGGATTTCCCCTCGGGGAGAACCCTTTTGTTTTGAGCCACCACTGCAGTGGCCTCATGTACAGTAGGCCAAAAGGTATCACGTTGGACGCTGCTGCCATGAGACCTAACAGTTTCTGGAACTGTTTCACAGTGACGGCTCGGCCTAGCTTCTGTTCTTTGGCGGCTGCCAGGATCGATGCTATGCGTGTTGGCGATAATTGCGCCCGCATAATTACCGAGTCCCAGTTCACACCTAGAAAAGTGGTTCTCTGAGCCGGAGAAAGCACACTCTTCTTGGCGTTCAGCCTCAACCCCAGCTTCGACATGTGGGCGAGAACAGCATCTCGATGCTGAACCGCCATCTGCTCTGTATTCGCTAGAATCAGCCAGTCGTCGATATAGTTCAGTATGCGGATGCCCTGTAGACGCAGCGGCGCCAGAGCTGCATCCACACACTTGGTGAACGTGCGGGGTGACAGTGCTAGACCGAAGGGAAGTACACGATATTGGTATGCCTCTCCCCCGAAGGCAAACCTCAGGAACTTCCTGTGATGTGGAAGGATGGAGACATGAAAATACGCATCTTTGAGGTCTATGGTGACAAACCAATCCTCCGATTTGACCTGCGCTACAATCTGTCTGAGTGTAAGCATCTTGAATTTTAGCTTGGCCACCGAGCGATTCAATAGCCGCAGATCTAATATCGGGCGTAAGCCCCCATCCTTCTTGGGCACGATGAAGTAACGGCTGTAAAAGCCAGACTCCCTGCTGGGAGGGGGAACCCTCTCTATAGCCCCTTTTTGCAGGAGTGTCTCTACTTCCTGTGCCATTACCAGAGCCTGCTCCGGGCCCACCTCTGTAGGTAGGACACCGCAGAAAGGAGGTGGCCGACTTCTGAATTGAATAGCGTACCCCCTTTCTATTATCTGCAGGACCCAACGAGATATGTTTGATAGACGTTTCCACTCGTCTAGAAAATCTACTAAGGGAACCAGCCTCTCGAGGCTGGCCTCTGGTGTATTTTGAGCAACAAGCACAGTGCCCTGAAGCGGCGGACCGGCAGGAAACGACTGACTTGACTGCTCAGGGCCCCCCGAAGGGGGTGCGGACCACCCTCGGGTGGCCCGCGGAGACCGACTGCGCCCCGGCATTGCGGCGGGGTTGGCAGCGCGGCCCCCCGAGGGTGCCGTAGGGAAACGGGTACCGTTAGCAGGGGTAAACACCGTTTCCCTACGGGGGGAACCACCCTCAGCGTCCTGACGCTTCTGGCGTCAGGAACGCTTCGACGAGGCCTTCTTGGCGATCAGGACTGTCCGCAGATCAGCCCTGCCCCTCGAAGGCCTCGTCTGAGAGCGCCGCCCCTCGTCCCCACGCTGAGGGGGAGCTCGGGCAGCGACGCTCTGCTTCTGTTGAGCCCTGTGTGAAGAGCTCGTACTCGGTTTGGGCTGCTTGGTGGTATCAGCAGCAGCCCCAGGGACCTGGACTCGGAGAGGGAGGAACTGCTTGAGCGCCGCAGCTTGCTTTTTCGACTCCTGGAACCTCTCGGTGACAGTATGGACTGCGTCACCGAAGAGGCCTACAGGAGAAAGCGGCGCATCAAGCAGAAAGGCTTTCTCCCTCTCCTTGATATCTGTGGGGTTCAACCATAGGTGCCTCTCCGTAGCCACCAATGCTGCCATGGAGCGGCCAACACATCTGGCCGTCTCCTTGGTGGCCCGGAGAGCTAGATCGGCTGAAGATCTTAATTCAGCTACAATATCTCCCCCCACAGCATCACTACCGTCCAGATCCCTCAGCAGGTCAGCCTGGTATGCCTGCACGATAGCCATCGTGTGCAGGCATGCAGCCGCTTGACCCGCTTCCGAGTACGCTTTACCCACCAACGCCGACGTTGTTTTCAATGGTCTGGTGGGTAAAGTCGGGGCCTTAAGGGACGATGCCGAAGAAGGTGAGAGATGGCTCGCAAGCGTCTCTTCAACCTTTGGCATCGCCCCATAACCGTACTGTCTCAGCCCGCTGATGTTGCTATAGACCGAAGTCTGCGGGCTGAAGACACGATATGATGCCGGTCTCCTCCACGATCTTGCCACCTCGGTGTGCAAGTCGTGGAAGAACGGCAGGCCCCGTCGCTGAGGTTCTGAAGCGCGAGATGGCAGGAAGCGTTCGTCTAGCTTGCTATGACGTTTTCTTCCTGCCTCAGATCTTTCAGTGGGCCAGTCGATGTTTAATCTGGCCACTGCTCGCGTCAAAACCTCAACTAGCTCTTCACTAGCAGGGGACTGAAGTGGCGAATCTTCAGTATCGATACTTTCAACGTCCACCTCCTCAGAGCTGGACAGATGAAGTACCGGCGACTCTCTCGGGGGGGAAGAAACCGCCATGCGTGCTTCCATGCCCCGAGAAGAGCCGCTGGATGGAGCAGGTGAGGGCAGAGATAAGGCAGCGCCCGTCTCTAACCCCTCTGCAACATCCAGTTGTGATCCCCACGACTGCAGCCTTCGCTCCGCCTCGGCGGAAGCGGGACCAGAGCCGCGGGGAACACGAGCCGAGGCACCCTCCTCGAAGAGTGCCCGGCGGGAGCGCAGCGTTCTTAATGGTAAACGCTCACAGTGCTCACAAGCAGCCCCCTCGAGGGCTGCCTGGGCATGCTGCGCTCCCAAGCATGCAACACAGAGAAGATGTGTGTCCCCGCCCGTGATGTAGCGTGGGCAGGGAGGAACACACTTTCTGAAATTGCTGCTCTCACTCGCCATTTCTATCTATTTTATTTTCTCTTTTCTCTGTTAATATATGGAATATTTAACAAAAAGGGTGGAAAATCTCTGATAATAGACAGACAAAAACACCAAATAGACAGACAGGTTCACACAGATCGCTTGCTGAAGGCTCAGAAGCTAGTTCCTGTTTGTTTTCACGGACGTTTTATAGCTTCCGGTCGATGACGTCATCACGCCGACGATCGATCTTTTTTCCGATGGAATGGTTCTACAGGCGCTTCACGACGCATTAACGCAGAGGCGTTCTCACAGCGCTTCGACGCAGCTCGAGTTCCCCGAAAGGGAACACTTTATTACAGTAAAAAACATTCATAGAATTGTTTAATCTGCATAAGTCATAGTTTTGAAATCAAACAAACAAAACAGAAAAATATATTTCCAATGAATACATTTAACTATTTAAAAATCCCACTCACATCTCATTCAGATTGGTTGCAATTGTGCCTTGTCATCCAGCAGTGTCATATTCAGGGTCAACCAACAAATTGCTTTTCGCATTATACCTGCACTGTAAACCCTAATGTTGTCTTTACTTAAACAAATCAAGTAAACTTGACTAAATATTACTAGTTTAGTCTAAAAACTCAGTCATATAAGTTAGTATAACTTGTTAACCTACAAAATGGTACACTGTACACTTTTCGCTGTATCGCCTTAAAACTCCCACAGCCAATCTCCGTACTATGGGAGATCGAGCCTTCTGCTCTGCAGCCCCCAGTCTGTGGAATGCTCTCCCTGACCACCTGCGGACTCCACAGACTATAGATGCTTTTAAGCGTGGTCTTAAAACCCACCTTTTTAGCAGAGCTTTTAATTGACTTGTTACTTCTTTATTTTATTTTATTTTTCAGTTTTATTTATTTTATTTCATTAATTTACTTATTTATTTATTGTTGTTGATTGTTTTTTTTAAATTCTGTAGCACTTTGAGATTTTGTTTAATATAAAGTGCATTATAAATAAAATGTATTATTATTATTATTATTATTATTATTATTATTATTATTATTATTATTATTTATTCTTACACATATAGACCTCATCGGGCTGAACAACCTTCATGCTCTAAGTTATATGTCAGCCCAACAGGAAGTCAGGTATTATGGGTTGTTTGGAAAAAGCATGCTCTGGAAATTGATATAATCCTCAAAGGTGATTCACCCGATCAGTGCCAGACTCAGTCAGAATGAAATCAAGACATTGAGGATGCTAAATTGAGAGCGGATTTTTAATATATTTGGCTGTAGCAAGGAAACAGATTTATGGCTAGAAAAAAGAAGTAGGAAGTGTGTTATAACTAGCTGTGTCTCATTTCATTAAATTTCGAAGGCTGCATCCTCCGGAGGACACATCCTGTGTAGGATGCAGTATACGGAGTTTCCTCAATCAGAATTAAATGAGACGTCTTCGTAGGACACAGACAGGAAGTATCACGTTGCTATGCCAACACCTTCAACCTCGTTGCGCTCTCACTTATATGAATGAAAATTATATATAACTTGAAAATGACTATGAAATGTTTCTTGTCTTGACAATGTACTGTTCTAAACATAAAAAAAAAAAAAAAAAAAACACTAAACAGTTGTAATCCGGTTTACCACAACTATCTGTTGGAGGTAATAGAGCTTAAAAAACAAAACAAAAAAAAAAAACAAGCTTAAACTACTTACAAAACACAAACACACCTACGCTTGCATGTATATCTGGCAGTAGTGCCATTTTTTCGGCCTTATGTCGTATGCAGCCTTCGAATGCGACCACCGGAGGATGCAGCCTTCTGAAATGAGACAACTACTAATGAAAATTCAGCTTGGTGTTCGTTGTAAGAGGCCGATCACATGGACGTGACTATTGTGAGTCAACGTTATAGCACCACCAACTGGCAGCAGGTAGTGTATGACTTTGAAAATGCTTTGAAATCACCATCTTACTTTTACCATATTTGCTTCAAACTTAATCAGTAAGATGTCAAAACATAGCAGATGTAATTCTGGTAAGCACTTCTTAATATTGTAAATATTGTTGCCATGGCAACACATCAAACTATAATATTATTTTCCGATGCTTTTGAGACTGACTTTTACAATGCTTCAAATTGCATGAAACTCAACACACACATCCATCCAATAGATATGGGCAAAGACAGGAGGAGGCACAATCTATTGGCAAAAGTGGGTTGGTTAGTTTTATCTGCAGACACTAAACTCGGAATACATATTGGTTGCTTTGAGCTGGACAAATTTCTAATTCACAGTCATTAGCTCCGACCAACAGTAAATCAGATATTTATGGCCCGATGTGTGAGGACCATATTGTAATTGCTCAGCCTATTATTCTTCTCCAAAATGAATCGCATTTTTGAGGGCCTAAACATGGTCAAAAACTCAGGAAATTTTGCACATGCCTTAGTGGTGAAAATGTATGTCTGATATGGGTTTCAGAATTAGCCGTGGCAAAATGGCTTGCTCGTGCCACTTACATAATTTAAATTAAAGGTTTAGTTCACCCAAAAAGGAAAATTATTTAATTAATTACTCACTCTAATGTCGTTGGACACCCGTAAGACCTTCGGTCATCTTCGGAACACAAATGAAGATATTTTTGTTGAAAGCTGATGGGTGAGAAAGGCTTTCAGAAAGGCCTCCATTGACATTCAGTACATTCCCACTCACAAGACCCATAAAAGGCACTAAAAACATCAATACAAAGTCCATCTCACTACAGTGGCTGTACAATAATTTTACGAAGTGACGAGAATAGTTTTTGTGCAAAAAAATAAATAAAAATAATTCATATATAATTAAAATAATTTGAAAAATATTTATCCACCAGTAAACAGGTACATATTCAGCATTTTAGCAACAAAGAAAACAGGAAACAGAAAACAGGATCAGTATATACTAACCAAAACAGGAGCAGTGCATGAATCAAACAATAAACGACCATGGTAACAAAAGCTAATAAAGGAAACTGTACAAAACCAACAAGAATACAATGGAAACTCAGACAAAAGGTGAAGGTAACACTTTAAAATAAGGTCTCATTACATCAACTAAGATTAATAAATGCTTTAAAAAAAATTCCATTTTTAGTTCATGTTAACTAATGTTTACAAATGGAACTTTATTGTAAATGCTTTATATGCTCTCCTGTATTTATATGCAATAAGGTGATTTCCATACCTCTTCACTCTGTTTGCGCATGAGTAACGAGTCGACAAACCCTCTCTGGTCGTGTGGATTATCCAGCAGCCCAGTGATCAAATTAGTCATTTGTGCTCTAGTTTTCAAGACATTTTTTACAATAATCCTTTTGCTGTTGAGGAACGGACCCAACCACGGAAATATATTATAAAGCTACAAGACGGAGACAAAATGTTTTTTTTCAGCAAAAAAAAAAGTCAGCAAAAATATAACTTAATTCCATACCATCATAGAAGCTGATCCACTAACTCGAATATTTTCATTTGCCCTGTCCACCATTTTTGTGAATTGTGGGTCTGTGTATTCAAACCTGCTGCCGTACACAATCGCTGAGATAATGTTTGACACAGCGTAGTTCACAGGCTGGGTTGTGTCGAAGGGTTTCCCTGTGAAGAGCAAACAAACATCCCTCAACAGATCCTTTAAAGTAAGAGCATGATTGCACATTTCCATAAATGTGTGTCTGCAGCTTATACCTTCAAAGTCATCAAACTCTCCTTTCAGATACTGAATTTCCTCTATGATTTTCTCTTCCATTCCTCTCTTGCCCACCCCGAAGTCGCGCAGGTTGCTGAGAGCAAAGCGTCGCATTTCTCTCCAGCTCTCTCCATTGGAAAAGAGGATTCCTGGAAAGGAATTGAAATTGGGATAATAAATGCATAAGAAAAAGAATACAATGTAAAGAGAATTAAAAATAATAAAATGATGATAACCAAAGAAAAGAACAAAGGTTAACTAAAACAGAATTATTTTTAACCAAAAAAATTTAAAAAATGATGCATAGATAAGGTGCAATCAGTTCATTCATTAAATGCACAGCTGAACAGATGTGTTTTGAGTCTGGATTTGAATGTGGCTACTGTTGGAGCACATGTTTATCAGCACATGTTTATCAGCATATCTGCAATGTATTGAGGTCCTAGCTCAGGGCTATTCAAATCTTACCTCGGAGGGCCAATGCACTGCAGAGTTTAGCTCCAACCCTGATCAAACACACCCACTTGTGATTTTCTAATGATCCTGGAGACATTGATTAGCATGTTCAGGTGTGCTTGATTAAGGTTGGAGCTAAAGTCTGCACTGCATTGGCCCTCCAGGGTAAGATTTGAATAGCCCTGTCCTAGCTCATTGAGAGATTTATAAACAAGTAGTAGTACTTTAAAATCGATCTTAGATGTAACTGGAAGCCAGTGTAAAGACCCAAGGACTGGTGTGATATGGTCATATTTTCTGGTTCTGCTCAGAATCCTGGCAGCAGCGTTCTGTATGAGCTGCAGCTGTCTAATGGTCTTTTTGTGAAGGCCGGTGAGAAGGCCATTACAATAGTCCACCCTACTGGTGATGAAAGCATGAACCAGTTTCTCTAAGTCTTGCCTGGAAACAAAGCATCTAATTATTGCAATATTATTCAGATGATAGTATGCTGATTAAGTTATTGCTTTGATATGACTACTAAAACTCAGGTCTTACTCCAAAAAATCACTCCAAGATTCCTGACTTGATTTTCTGTTATCAGACCTTTATCCTCAAGATATGCGTTCACCTTGAGAATTTCATCTTTGTTTCCAAATGTAGTGATTACAGTTTTGTCTTTGTTTAACTGAAGATAGTTTTGGCACATCCATTTGTTAACTTCATCAATGAATTTGCACAGGGAGTCAATGGGGCTGTAGTCATTAGGTGACAGTGCTTAGTAGAGCTGGGTGTCGTCAGCATAGCTGTGGTAAGCAATATTGTTATTTTTCATTATTTGGCTCAGTGGCAGCATATACAGGTTAAACAGGAGTGGTGCAAGAATTGTGACTCTGTATGCCATGGATGTCCACTCAGACTTATGGTCTCCTAATAACCTCTCCCTTCTAAGTATGACCTGAACCATTTGAGGACCATCCCAGAATGCCCAACCCAGTTTTCCAGCCTGTCTAGAAGTATGTTGTGGTCAACAGTATCGAATGCAGCACTGAGGTCGAGTAGAACCAGAATTGATGTTTTGCCTGTATCAGTATTTAAGCGAATATCATTTATAATCTTTATGAGCGCTGTCTCTGTGCTGTGATGCGGTCGGAAACCAGATTGAAAATTGTCAAAGAATCCGATTGAGTTTAAGAATTTGTTCAGTTGATTGAAAACAACTTTTTTAATGATCTTGCCAATGAAGGGGAGATTTGAGATTGGTCTGTAGTTGCTAAATATGGAGTTATCCAGATTTCTCTTTTTCAGAAGAGGCGTAACTATTGCAGTTTTAAGGGCGGTTGGAAAAGTCCCATAGAGAAGTGAGGAGTTCACCACTTCTAGGAGATCCGCTTCTAAACAGTTAAACACACTTTTGAAAAAAGAAGTGGGGAGTGGGTCAAGGGCGCAGGTTGATGTTTTAAGGAGCTGTACCGGTGTCTTCTAAAATTTTACCGTCAATTGTTTCGAAATCAGACATAGTAATTTTCTGAGGTTTTGGTCTGATCTGTCTGACCCTAGAGCAACTCAAGGATGTGCTGATCGCCTTTCTGATATTTTTGATTTTCTCTGAGAAGAAGGAAGCAAACTCGCTGCATATGCTGTCTGACAGCATTTCTCTTGAAATGTGAAATTGTTGTTTATGTATCTGTTTATAATATTTGAGAAGAAGGTCTGTCTAGCTTTGCCTAGTTCAACATTGAAAGCATGAAGGCTGTCTTTATAGTTTTTATAATGGACAACAAGTTTTGTCTTCCGCCACTTTCTTTCAGATTTTCTGCATTGTCTTTTCATTATTTGAACTGCTGTTGAGTTTCTCCATGGTGCCTTTTTAAATTTACATGAATGCTTGCAGCTGCGAACTGAGCTGTGAGTGCGAACCTACCCCCTATGCACGGGTTGAAAACGTGTAAATAGCTCCCTCACCTGGCTGTAGTCTTTAGCCTTTGGCCAAAAATTCTTCCGATGACGCAAATTGAAGATATTCATGTCATCGGAAGAATTTTACAGGAATAAACTGCATAAATCTCTTGTCTCAGGGGGATATGGGGGGGGGGGCACAATCAATTGAATATACTCCAGGGTTTCTACTGATACAAAGCCATATGGTAATCTGTGAAGAAACCCT
Source organism: Pseudorasbora parva (assembly GCF_024679245.1). Classification (NCBI taxonomy): domain Eukaryota; kingdom Metazoa; phylum Chordata; class Actinopteri; order Cypriniformes; family Gobionidae; genus Pseudorasbora; species Pseudorasbora parva. The sequence goes on along the minus strand of NC_090173.1, from coordinate 13,995,811 downwards.
TTAAAAATATTTTTGTAGCTAACAAGTGGGTAACACTTTACATTAAACATTAATAACCTGTGAAAGTCAACCTTAATGTAAAATAAACACCTGGGAACCCTTTATTAATGAGTTACAAACATGAATAACCTGTGAAAGTTAACCTTAATGCAAAGTGATCACATTAACCATTTATTAATAAGTTACAAATATTAATAACCTGTGAAATTGAACCTTAATGTAAAGTGAACACATGAACCATTTATTAAGGAGTTACAAACATTAGTAACCTGTGAAAGTGTACCAATGCAAAATGAGCACCTGTGAACCATTTATTAATGAGTTACAAACATTAATAACCTGTGAAAGTGAGCCTTACTGTAAAGTGAACACCTGTGAAACATTTATTAATGAGTTACAAATATTAATAACCTTTGAAAGTAAAACTTAATGTAAAGTGAACACATGAACCATTTATTAATGAGTTACAAACATGAATAACCTGTGAAAGTGAACCTTAATGTAAAGTGAACAAGAACTGCACAGATACTGCTAGATTAGATATGGCGCGTCTTCCCTTCCTCTGCTTTTAAACAAACTTCTTCGCTTCTGGGTCAGGTGTCCGAACGGCAGACTGCGTCAAATTCTCGCGCATGCGTCGTGGTGCTTTGTGAGTTCACGTCCGAGGCATACGCGGAAGACAATAACTTAGTGGATAAAGTAGTTATTTCGATTTTTTTGCGCACAAAAACTATTCTCGTGGCTTAGTAACATAACTGTGCAGCCACTGCAGTGAGATGGACTTTGTAACGACGTTTTTAGTGCCTTTATGGGTCTTGTGAGTGGGAATGTACTGAATGTCAATGAAGGCCTATCTGAAGCCTTTCTCAGCCATCAGCTTTCAACTGAAATAGTGCTGCAACGACGCGTCGACGTCATCGATGACGTCGACTATGGAAACACGTCGACGTTCGTGAAATGCGTCGGCGGGTCGTGTCACACATTCATCTCGCGTAATGTTGACTTCTGCTCGTGGGAATGGAGAAAGTTCTCCATTCTATCACAAAAACCTAGACCACGAATATCAAAAGTATGGGAATACTTTAAACAGAGGCCAAACAGTGTTTTCCACACATAGACTAATTTGTGGCGGACCGCCACATTATCAATACCGGCCGCCACATATTGATTCATCATTCATTCATTTTTACGCTATTTAAAAGACACACGCATATTCATTTAGCTGCATTTCCTTAAGTTCTCTCTCCGCCCTTTTGCGCGTCTCTTACTCACTCACACACACACTCCGTGCGTTGCATTCGATCGTAAAACAAGTTTTATTGCATTTTGGCGCATTTAGCGTGACAGCTTTTAAAACCAGAGCAGTTGAATAACAGAATTGCGACACGCCTTCATCACGCGGCAGGGCGTGGTCACGGCGGTCATTATAATTCTAAACAAACCAGCACGGTGTCAATCAATACAGACCAGTGTTTCCCAACCGGGATCCCGAGCAAAAGGTGCCGGGACGCACTTACACCGCGGGTCATCTCACACCTGATGACGCATCTTTAATATGGGTTGTAACTTAAAGGGGGGGTGAAACACTCAGTTTCAGTCAGTGTCATGTCAATCTTGAGTACCTATAGAGTAGCACTGCATCCTGCATATCTCCGAAAAGTCTTTATTTTTTTTATAATTATATAAGAAAGATGCGCTGTTCCGAGTCTTTCCGAAAAAAGCAGAGCGGGTGGGGGCGTATCGTGTGAGCGGAGCTAAATAATGACGTGTGCAGCAGCGCGCTGCTATTGTGTTGAGTCGAGTGCGTCGTAAAGCTGTGTCATCCCTAACAGCGGGAAAAAAAACTTTATTCAAAATAAAAATATGGCTTTTAATCAGATACAGCCATACATCTATGATCCGGAATCAGACCCAGAGGCTGCAGTTGAACAGGAGCAGCAGCAAAAACGACTAGAGCAGGACGTCTGTATGTGGTACAAGTTATACACTAACTATATAATATGCTTAGCGACTTGTGTTATTTACATATTTATACTTGAATTATATCGTCGTATTTTTGTCTTTGAAGGTGTACATGTGGGAAGTGCAGTTGTGCACGTGTGTTTGTGTGTTTACGCGTGGTTTGTGTAGACAGTAAGCGGACTGGTTTTGCACGGCAGGTTAAGTTAGTGTTTACATAGAAAGACACGGAATAGTAGCGCATTTGAATGAAGAAGCGTGCTTATTTAGTTCAACATATTTCCCCACTCTTTGTGTATTGTTGTTTGGAGTGCTTTTACAATACACAAACATAAAGTTACACATATAGTGGCCAGCTAAACAAATGTACACGCACTACACATCGCATGCTCCATTGATCAATTAACTATACGTGATCATGTTTGGGCTACTTGATGAGCATAGGCAAAGACACAGACATTTGAAGCAGTCTCACTCACCGCCTGCGGTTCTAACGTTGGGACTGCTCCATCATTCAGCATTAGGCGATCGGGAAAATCCGGCGTCGAGCTGGGCCTTGTTTATGAAACAGTCGGCACCGAAATGCAGTGAACAGATATAAACATTCGCGCAACTCAGTTGCTGATCCGGAAAAGCAAATTACATCCACTGTTGCCTTAACGCTGGGTTTTTGGGGAATCTGTGCAGGACTGTCTTGGTCTGGCAACCAAAAACGCACTTTTTTGGTGACATTGTTATGTGCACATCACCTGTCCAGCATCCTACAAGCCAGCGCTTTGACGGGCGTAGCCTGTTACTTTCGCTCTCTCCCTCTCTCTCTCTCTCTTCCGGTAGAATTGTCCGTAAGGCCCACACAAGGAAATTCCGCCCCCATTAACGTCAAAGGGGACACATGATCTCAAAAAACTTGCCGAAACTTATGACTAACCGGAAGTAGTATTTTTGACAAAGAAATACTCCCATCAAACGTCCACCTTAACTTTTGAAACTTTGTCTATGTTTAGTATGGGATTCCAAGTCTTTAACAGTGTAAAAAGATCAGTATGCATGAAACAGCATTTCACCCCCCCTTTAATAATGCTGTATGTATGTTTCTGTCGATGGATACACATGCTGACTCCTCAGGTATACACTACAACAACAGCGATAATAAAAGAAAAACGTGGGCAAAGCGGTCTCTCTTTGTAAATTTTATAAAACGCATGCGAGTGCTGCCATACGTCAGATGAGCAGTCATTTTCACTGTCATCACCCCCGTAGAAAGGAGACTCGAATGAGAAGATTTGTCTCTTTCAAAAGTTATCTTTCAAATCCTGTGCTTAAACGGACAAACTCACACAAAAAGTATGTCAAAATGTCATAGCTTACTCTGTATATGCCTTAAGTGAACTTTATACAGAAAATACGACGACTATCCTTGGGTCTTAAAGGAGCAGTAGCCTTCACTGCTGTCTGTTTAATGTCAAACAAAAGATAGACATCACTCACTGCTCCTGATTGAATAGCTTTTGTAAGTTTAATAAGGATTATTTTTTAATTTTAAACAGTTAAATGTGCAGTTATTTTACATTTGATTACTTTATTCCATTTCTCTACCTAAAAACTAATGTTAGACCCACCTGTTAGACCCTGCATTGTTTATTTTATTATCATCTTTGCTCAATAGTATTTTTGTGCTGCTGGTTCTATTTAAGTTATCTGTTCTTATTTTCATTTGACAGTAGTCCTTTTTTCCCTGAACATAGCAAATACCGAACTGTACTGAAACGTGAACCTAAAACCGTGATACAAAGCGAACCGTGAGCAGTCTGTACTGTTACACCTCTAGTGTAACTTATGCGAGGGGGTGCCACAGAATTTTGAAAAATTTCAAAGGGTAAAAAAATAAATTGTTAGATTAGTCGACTAATCGAAAAAAATAATCGTTAGATTAGTCGACAGAAAAAATAATCGTTAGTTGCAGCTCTGAACTGAAATATCTTATTTTGTGTTCCGAAGATGAACGGAGGTCTTACAGGTGTCTAATGACATGATGGTGAGTAATTCATGAGATAATTTTCATTTTTGGTTGAACTAACCCATTAATGGGAATGGAGCTTGACCTGATTCTCACTTTCAACCAAAAGTTGACATCTGAATGACGTTGGAGTTCCAAGTCTGCTGGGAAACTTTATGTTAAACTTAACAAGAAAGTTTGGGGATATTGTTTTATAAATCTTATCAACTAAACTGATTTAGAATGTTTTAGAGAATGTGATCCTACCTTTTAGTAGAACATTTTGGTAACAAAATAAAACTATATACTGAAAACAATAACAATGTTCCTAGAACTTTCTTAGAACAATAACATTTCTGGCTGAGTTGACCTCACATTTGGCCATAGTTTGAGCACACAGTGAATGTGCTGTGAGATTATACTTTTAGATCACTGTGAACTCCCATTGTTCACAGTGTGACCACGTGGTAAGATCACTGTGAGTTCAAATTGTTGACTGAGTTTGAACCGCACCAGTGATTAGAAACTGACTGACAACCACCACCTAGTAGGCGGCTTCGTAATCTTTTTTTTAAATCTCTCTTTAATAATTTTATAAATATAGTTTTTGATGCTAAATATATAAATAAAAATACAGACCTTGTTGCCCCTTTAAAAGTGAAAGTGCCCTTTTGCAATATTGGAAGAAGGCAAGCTGGTGGAGGCAGTGCTATGCTTTGGGCAATGTTCTGCTTGAGTCTGCTTTTGAGATATGTTGATGTCATGAAATTTAAAATCAACTTTTTTTTTTTCTTAAAATTATACATTTTCCCATCTTCTATGTTGTATTCTGAAAAAATGATATTGAAATTTGAAACTTTCACATCATTGCATTCTGTTTTTATGCACAATTTGTACAGTGTCCCAACTTCTTTGGAATCGGGTTTGTATTTCATTCTCTTATCTTAAACAGATCTTCTTGATGAGGTTTTTCATTAAAAAAAAAAAATGTCACAGCTGGTCTTATGGGGTAGTCTCTGCATTTCATTGAATACAGTGTCTGTTTAAGTTCTCCCTGTTTTCCAACACTGGCTGACTTCCATTGATCACTTGGTCAAGCTTGTCTTGGATCTCGACTTTTGGCTGAAATTAACAAGCAGCAAGAGTATAATGCATTGTTGATTAACTTTAAAAATTAAATGCTGATTCAGCCCCTTTAGTCATGATTTTATTTACAAAATATAACAAGGCCTAATATTTTATATATATATATATATATATATATATATATATATATATATATATATATATATATATTATTATTATTATTATTATTATTATTATCAAATATATATACAATTTTAACATTTCAGGGCTTGTATGTTCTTGCATGCAAACGGGTGAGGGGTAAAAAAGGTGAGAACACTGCGTGATAGAGAAAACATTCTCCAAGGTCAGGACACTTATATATGTTGGAAATCATCTTAGCTTCTTTATTAACACTCAAAACTGAAAACTGAAGATCCCACTGGTTACACATGCATCAATATGGGATACTTTGTACACCAAGTTAAACCCTATTTCTTCTGATGTTTAGCCACCAGAATTTCAAGGGCACACTTCTTTTGTTTTGGTGCATGCCTCAGCCTTGCCGGTTTTTATTTGACGCATTTATTTTAACTAAAAAAAATAATAATAATAATTAAAAAAAAGATTACCTTGTAATGTCACACTTTACTAAATGAGAGAGGAAAAAATACTACGATCAGCCTGAACAGAAATTTTTACAGAGTGCTATTGGTGTCATCATCAGAATCACTCAGTCACCATGAACATAATCCAAAATAATGAAATTATGAAGCTTTAGAATAAATTACCAAACATATACTGTACGTACAATACATCTCTTGAAATGTGTTTCTCATTTTATACCATTCCCTTTGATTAAATGTAGGCTATGTGACTTTGGCATGTACCACACATCTAAATTCAGTGAAAGTGGTTATATGACACAACGTTGTGTGTGTATATATATATATATATATATATATATATATATATATATATATATATATATATATATATACATACACACACACACACACACACTGTATATTCTTGATCTTTGTTAAAGTCTGTACATGGAAAATGCAAAGGAACATTTTCTAATTTACTAAATCATTGTCATGTAAACAAACCCTTAGTAAGGGAATATTGGGAAACTGGAGCACTTTGCTAAAGGGCAAACTACTAGCTAGAAATGTTGGACCCACTTTATATCAGGTGGCCTTAACTACTATGTACTAACATTGTAATTAATCATTTGATAAAATGCACTTATTGTGTACATACATGTTGTTGCATTGTACTTACATTTGAAAAAAATGCCTGCATGTAATTACGTCTGTGATTAATTTCTGTAGTACTTAAGTACTATGTACTTACATCAAAATATAAGTACAATGTACTTACTGTGTTCAAACTGTATTGCAAAATACCTTTGCTGATACTGAGGTGGGATACGGGTAGAGTTAGGGAGTGGAGTGGTGTGGTGGTGTGAGTAAGTTTAAGTGTAGGGTTAGGTGTAAGGGAAGTTCCAGCTGTGTAATTACAAATGTAACTACAGAAATTGATTTCAGACGTAATTACATGCAGGCATTTTTAAAATGTAAGTACAATGTAAAAACATGTAATTACACAATAAGAGTATTGTATCAAATGATTAATTAAAATGTTAGTACATAGTAGTATATATTTTTTATAAAGTTTATAAAGGCCACCTAATATAAAGTGGGTCCTGGGGCTGAAATGTTACTGTTCCAAGAATGTAACGATTCGAGAAGGAAGGAAGGAAGAGGACAAGGGGTCGGCTTGGACTGCTGACGTCTTTTATTTTTTATACTCAAAACAACAGTGTTCACACTTCAGTGTGTATCTTTTCCTCATTCACGCAATAACAGTTTCACTTCCGGGTTACAGTCCTTCCGGTATCCGGGCAACTCAGAGTCTCAGGGGGTGCGTCAGCAGTCCGTCTCTCTCTCACATGCTTCCGATTCCTCAGGCGTTTTATCCTCTCCCCACGCCCATTACTGGAACAAGATACACGTGTTATTAATCTGCGTCCAACCCACTCACTTACCGCTCGTCCCGCGGCTCTCCCTCCCGCTGCAGACCTCGCTGAACCACGCCCCCCTTGCCACATACCCCCACCGCCCGACTCAGGACGGGGAGCCGTCTGGCCTACACCCCCCCCCCCACCCCCCAATTTCTGGAGAGGAAGTCGGCCACAGCCATCTGAGCACCCGGCCTGTGGACCACCTTGAACTTAAAAGGCTGGAGAGCTAGATACCAACGGGTTATCCGCGCGTTGGTATCCTTCATGCGGTGGAGAGGAGCGTGGTCCGAACAGAGGGTGAACTCCCCCCCCAGGTAGTAGCAGCGGAGGTAGTAGCGGAGGGTGAGAACGGCCCACCTGATGGCAAGGCATTCCTTTTCGATGGTGCTGTACTTAGCCTCCCTCTTGGAGAGCTTGCAGCTAATGTACAGCACCGGCCACTCTCCCCCCTCCACCTCCTGGGTCAGGACTGCGCCCAAACCCCTGTCCGACGCGTCAGTCTGCAACACAAAGGGGAGAGAAAAGTCAGGGGAGTGTAAAAGCGGCCCGCCACACAGAGCAGCCTTAACTCGGGTGAAGGCCTACTGGCACGGCTCCGTCCACTGGACCGTATCTGGTAGCCCCTTTCTAGTAAGGTCAGTCAGAGGGCTGGTGAGGTCCGAATAATTGGGGATAAACAAACCGAACAAACCGAATGGAAGTGTGACAAATTGGTGCAATCCAAACAGCGTGGTGAAAGCTGTCTTTTCTTTGGACAATGGAGACAAGGGGATCTGCCAATAGCCCTTTGTTAAGTCCAATGTCGAATAAAATCGAACCGTGGCCAGCCGATCAAGCAACTCGTCAACCCGCGGCATTGGATAGGCGTCAAATTTCGACACAGCATTCACCTTGCGATAGTCCACGCAGAACCTGACCGAGCCGTCGGTTTTAGGAACCAAAACTATCGGGCTCGCCCAGTCACTGTTGGACTCCTCTATTACTCCCATATCAAGCATTGCACCCAATTCTTCCTGAACCACGTTTTTCTTGTGTTCAGGTAATCTATACGGCCGGCTACGAACTACCACGCCCGGCTCGGTCTCGATATGCTGCTGAATCAGGTCGGTACGTCCCGGTAGGGGCGAGAACACGTCGGCAAACTCCGCCTGTAACTTAGATAAATCAGCGAGTTGGAACGGTGAGAGGTGATCTCCACCAGGGGCCAGCGCGACTGATTGTGCTTTGATGCTCGCCTCTGGCCCGAGATCACCCTCTCCCCCGATCACCGTTGCCAACAACACTGATTCAACCTCATTCCATTTTTTAAGGAGATTGAGGTGATAAATTTGACGAGCCCCGTTCCTATCGGACCGTATCACCTCATAATCGAGATCCCCGATTTTTCGTGCGACCTCGAACGGCCCCTGCCACTTTGACATTAATTTGGAGCTTGACGTAGGGAGTAATACAAGCACTTTCTCTCCCAGTGTGAATTTGCGTAGTTTAGTACCCCTGTTATACGACCGGCTCTGGCGGTCCTGGGCTTGCAACATATTCTCCCTGGATAGCCGCCCCAGTGTGTGGAGTTTTGTTCCAAAGTCCAGTACATACTGAATTTCGTTTTTCGCCAAGGACGGTCCCTCCTCCCAAGTCTCTCGCAGGACATCCAGCACCCCCCGAGGCTGGCGTCCGTAGAGAAACTCGAAGGGGGAAAACCCCTTGGAGGCTTGCGGGACCTCCCGCACGGCGAATAAGAGGGGTTCTAACCACTTGTCCCAATTTTTGGCGTCTTCCTGTACGAACTTACGGATCATGGATTTAAGGGTGCGATTTAACCGCTCGACCAAGCCATCCGTTTGTGGGTGATAGACGCTTGTTCGAATGGATTTAATGCCCAATAATCCGTACAGTTCGCGTAATGTACGTGACATAAACGCCGTGCCTTGGTCGGTGAGGATTTCTTTCGGAACCCCCACCCGGGAGATAAGACGAAACAGTGCGTCCGCAACACTCTTTGCCAAAATGTTGCAGAGGGCCACTGCTTCCGGGTATCGTGTTGCGTAGTCCACGATGACTAACGCAAAACGATGCCCGTGTGCGGATCGCTCTAATGGCCCGATGAGGTCCATCCCAATTCTTTCGAAGGGGGCCTGCATTAATGGGAGGGGGCACAATGGCGCTTTTGGAGCGGCCAGTGGATTTACCAACTGACATTCCGGACAAGACGCGCACCACCTGTGCACGTTGTCATGAATACCTGGCCAAAAAAATCGGGTCATGAGGTGATTCAGCGTGGCCGCCTGTCCCAAGTGGCCCGCCATCGGATTGGCATGAGCCGCCCGGAAAAGCATTTCCCGGCGGCTCTTAGGAACTAACAACTGGGTTGTATCCATTTTTGTCTGAGTGTCTTGGGTCACTCGATACAACCGATCTTTTAGTATGGCAAAATAGGGATAGGTGACGGGCAAGGCGGGTTGGAGAGACTGGCCGTCGATGGATCAGACCTGTTGGAAGGCGTGTTTGAGGGTCTCATCCTGTGACTGCTCCAGAGGAAAATCATCGCGGTCCGAGAGAATCAGTCTCTCGACCCCGCTCAGTTCCTCTGGAGCCGTCCCCAGTGGTCCCGTCTCAGTCTCCCCAACCTGCACTCGCGCTGTCCCTATCCGAGCCTTTTTTCCCCAAGTGGCATCCGCACATAACGACCCCAATAAAACCGAAAATGCGGGCCAATTTGTCCCCAAAATTAGCAGATGCCGGAGGTGAGGACTAACCGCCACCTCTACGCTATGCTTTTCTCCCCTAAACTGAATCGTGATTGGGACAACCGGATACTCCACCACATCCCCGTGCACACACCGCACCTTAACCACGCGGCTTGTATCCAATGCCCCCGGCTGCATCAGGCTTTGATGGATCGAGGTTTGGTTACATCCTGAATCCACCAAGGCCTAATATGTACCCCCCTTGATACTCACGGGTATTTGGTACTCTCCTGCCTGATCGGGGGTGGCCTGCGGGACGTCCGGAACCCGGATCATTGTCCCGATGTCCATCATCAGACACCGGTCCACAAAATGATCCGGGTCCCCACAACGCCAACAGGCCAGCCCAGGCCTACCCGCCGCCCCAGTGGCGGGGAGTGGGTTGGACAATGGACGTGGAGAGAGGGAGGGACCGGAAGCATGGTCCCCTCCCGCCCCCATCAGCCCCGCCCCCCTGGGCGGGGCCCTCGAATTCCCGAACTGCCCCGGGCCCATCCCGCCCCGGTCTCGGTGGGGAATACGAGGGGGGCCCGGTGGGCAGGACCTAGGGAGAGGGACAGGGCGAGACAGACAGAGGGAAGAGAGAGAGAAGCAGAGGGGGGAGAGAGAGAGGCAGATGTTAGTGGGGGTTCGCCGACCCCAGGGCACGCCACCATGTGGTCCTCCGCCAGGTTGATGGCCGTCTCCAGTGACGTGGGCCGGTGGCACTGGACACACTCGGCTGTTCGCTTAGGGAGCCGAACGATGAACTGCTCCAGCACCACCAGATCGACAATGTGGTCCACGTCGCTTCCGCCGGCCAATAGCCACTTGCGGCAGGAGTCCCGGAGCTGCTGGGCCATCGCGAAGGGCCGGCCGGTCTCGCCCCAGTCCAGGGAGCGGAAGCGTTGACGGTGCTGCTCTGGCGACTGACCGACCCGCTGGATGATGGCCCTCTTCAGATCTTCGTAGACCAGGAGGTTCGCCACCGGCAGTTGTTGGGCAGCCGCCTGGGCTTCTCCGGTTAGCAGGGGGATGAGTCGCACCGGCCACTGTGCACGGGGCCACCCGCAGGCCTCCGCAGTCCATTGGAACAATTCCAGGAAGGCCTCGGGATCGTCCTGTGGCCCCATCTTGTGCAACGGCACGTGAACCGGTGCGCCGGTCTGCCCGGCGGCCTCGGCGCGAGGCTCCCGGTCGAGCCAGCTCCGGAACCTCTCGCGGTCCTCCTGCTGGCTTTGGACGATCGCCGCAAATCTCCGTTCTTGATCCATCCTAAGGTCCAGCAGTGCCTGATATTGTTCGCGGTGTAGGACCGCGAGGGATGAGATGATCTTTTTTTCATTTGGTTGGTTTTCGATGGTTTTTATTTCATTCTCTTATCTTAAACCGACCTTCTTGATGATGTTTTTAAATTACAGTGAATGTCACAGCTGGTCTTATGGGGTAGATTTTTGGGAAATATGTTGGCTAGTCTCTCCATTTCATGAATCACAGTGTCTGTGTATTGCAAGTTTTTCCTGTCTTCCACCACTGCACTGGATGACTTCCATCGATCACTCGGTCAGTTTCATCTTGGATCTTGACTTTTGGCAGAAATAAATGTATAAATAAATAAAAAAATAAATACAAATATATGGAAATAAATACATAAATAAATATGTAACAAATGTCCACTGGAGGTGTCAGGGGCCGCCCCATACATAACCAAAACATTTGGAGCCGGAGTGGGCTCGTGACCCTGGCATGGCAGGGACGGGCCTGGGAGTGTGGCCGGGCCTGGACCTCGTGGCGTGGGGGGACCTGGACCCTCAGGTGAAGGCATGGGTGGCCATAGCAGTAATGCCAGTTCAAGGGGCCATGGCGGTAACGCCAGTTCAAGGGCGGCGTGGCCTTCGTGGCCTTGATGTGCCCCTTGCCCCCCCAAAAAAATATTGGGGGCTTAAAAGCTTTTATTAGCTTTAATTATTACAAGCTGTGGGCTCTTGTGGGCCGAAGCTGGAGCGGGCTCTTGGAGGACTGGAATGGACTCATGGGCCCATGGGCTGGAGCCTGGACATGGGCTGGAGCTGGAGCAGGCTCATGGGCTGGAGCCTGAATGGGGGCTGGAGCTGGAGCTGGAGCTGGAGCCAGCTCATGGGCTGAAGCCAGAGCGGGCTGAAGCCTGGACGTGGGCTGGAGCCGAAGCGGGCTCATGGCCTGGAGCATGGACAAGGCCTGGAGCTGGCTCGTGGGCTGCTGTGGTACTGTGAGGCTCCTCTTGGGGGAGGCTTGTCCACGGACTCCATGGACATCGCTGTTGCCATAGATATGTATATAAAGATACATATCTATGTACATAGATTATAAATCAGTTGAAATCAGGCTCATAAAAATGTAAGTAAATCACAATTCCTGGCTGCATGTCATTATTGATGGATCACTGAATCTTTGGTAAGTTGTAAGGAACGAGCCCAACCTATAGTTTAAACTGATGATCGTGTGCTCTATACTCGCGGTTTCCTCTATTAACTCCAGTCATGCAGCAGCTCTTCTGCCACTCAGCCCTGGCTGAGGGGGTGTGTTCCGGCGGGTCGGAAGTGACGTCGATGCATACCATCTATACAAAAGGCCTAATGGCAAGACAAGGGGCACCTGTTAACAACCCATAAACCAATGACAACATGAGACAGGAACACATGGGGGCATGGAATCACATGACAATAGACCACATGACGAAACCAGGAAGTGCATGACAAAACATGGCAGTGGCCCTGTCCCAAATGGCACTCTTCATGTGCACTTTCGATCTTGTGGTCGTGCGCATTACCGTTAAGTCCACAAGACCGTAGGGTGTCCCATTTGTCATTATAGCTTAAAGAAGGGTACTTGTGAGCGCCCCCTTTGCGGCTACTATGCGCCCTCAATGCGCACTTCAGCTGAACCTGCAAGGGGCACCTGTTAACAATGATCAACCCATAAACCAATAGCTGTGTCTCATTTCGTTAAATTTCGAAGGCTGCGTCCTCCGGAGGACACGTCCTAAATTAAACTAAGCTGATAACATCACTGTTTTCTCCAGTACGACTGTACAGCCAAATCTAATTTTGTCGCAATATTATCCTGTTTGACACTGTGAAGCTGCTTTGACACAATCGTGATTGTAAAAGCGCTATATAAATAAAGTTGATTGATTGATTGATAGGATGCAGTATACGGAGTGTCCTCAATCAGAATTAAACGAGACGTCCTTCGTAGGACACACAGGCAGGAATTATCATGTTGCTATGCCAACAAGTTCAGCCTCGTTGCGCTCTCACGGCAGTTATATGAATGAAAATTATTTATAACTTGAAAATGACTATGAAATGTTTCTTGTCTTGACAGCAATGTACTGTTCTAAACGTTTAAAATGCACTAAACAGTTGTAATCCTGTTTACCACAACTATCTGTTTGAGGTAATAGACCTTAAAAAAACAACAAAAAAGCTTGAACTACTTAATTTAAACACCACACCTACGCTTGCATGTATATCTGGCAGTGGTGCCGTTTTTTCATATATTTAAAAAAAAAAGATGGTTGTTAACGGAGACGCAAAGAATTGTGGGTTATCTCCAGCCGTGAAGGCTACACCTCATGCACACTCCGAATAACTGTAAAAGAAGGACGCATTTGAAGGTCGCATTTGGAGAGTCCTACTCACTTTTTTATAATGAGACGGCCTTATGACGTATGCACCCTTCGAATGCGACCTCCGGAGGACGCAGCCTTCTGAAATGAGACACAGCTAATGACAACATGAGACAGGAACACATGGGGGCATGGCATCACATGACAATAGACCACATGATGAAACCAGGTAGTGCATGACAAAACATGGCAGTGGCCCGGTCCCAAATAGCACACTTCATGTGCACTTTCGGACTTGTGGTCGTGCGCCCTCAATGCACACTTCAGCTGAACCTGCAAGTTTGCGAGCTACGCAGAGGACTTCTTCCCGGCAGTCAAAGCGGCATTACGTTTGGACTCAGAGGAAGACCACGAGGGTTTAGGGTGCCATGAAAACCTTAAAACATGAAAACCGTAAAACATGAAACATGAACCCAACACCAAAACACCCTGTGACAAATATGGAAATAAATGTATATATCTTTTTTTTTTTTTTTTTTTGCTTTTCTATATTTATTTATTTATTTACATTAAAGTACATAAATATTTAAACAAATACTAAGTATTTTATGTCTCGCACTGAAAAAAAAAAAAAAGTGAGGTTAAGTTGCTGGCATCTTTTCAGACATCAGAGTTAATGGATTACAGTGAACAACCAAAACAATTGTTAGCTGGCTAGTACTAAAAAGTCTAACTAGTAACAAGCAAGCTGAAATTGTATTAATTTTGTAACTAAGCCTGGAGGAACTTATTTTTGCATAAAGGCTTTTCTGCTTTACCTGATGGCTCCTCCTGCTACTTGCAAAGTACTTAAGAACAAAACTATACGACCCATAGCAAACCTAATGACTGATCTCTGATAGCTGTGGAGAGATCTCTGACTCTGACTATGGCTTTAATGGAATCAATTCTCATGCATGTGTCCACCACAGGAGCTTTACTTGCTGCTTTGCTGTTGTTTTTGGTTGTCTATCTATTCTCCATCAGCTCCAGCTCTCTAGGAGATCCTCCAGGACCCAAACCACTGCCACTGCTGGGGAACCTGCTCATGTTTGACTTAAAGAAAACCTACATGAGCCTCTGGAAGGTGAGCTCTTTAACAAACAATTAAAATCAGATGATTAGCGACCTCACAGTAGAAGTAAAAAGGCATTCTCATTTCTAATTTTTTGAGAAGGACCTGTATACTTTGTTTTTTTTTTGTTTTTTTGCATATTTTGCACATTCTATACAATTTTTTTTTATTAAACAAAAACTACAACTATTAAAAGAGTAAAATAATAGCCAAGTTATTTTTATTTATGCATTACGTTTTGTTTTAATATAATGCAAATATATGCATGTTTAAGAGTTGAATAATTTATGTGGATTATACTTGTAGTATAACATAAGCATTAAACACGTTCGACGTACCTCTCTGTTCCCTCCTTCAGGGAACGTGGGTTACATATGTAACCAAGACGTTATTTACACTGAATAATGAATAACGAGTTTAAACAAATGTAATTAAAATGAAAATAATGATAGATGGATATTCATGCTTGTTGTAAACAGCTTAAAATATTATGTGAATGTTTGATAACAGGTATTGGACTTATTATATTTTGATGTGGACAACATTGATGAAGAGTTTGATGCATCTGCAAAGCATTGACAGACTTTTACAGCTTTTCTTGATCTTTTCTCTCTTGCAGCTGTCAAAAAAATATGGTTCAGTTTACACGGTGCACTTGGGCCCCAAAAAAGTGGTAATATTATCAGGATACAAGACCGTCAAACAGGCACTGGTGAACCTTTCAGAGGAGTTTGGAGACAGAGATATTACCCCCATATTCCATGATTTCAACCAGGGATATGGTAATTGTTTTACATATTTTGTCGTCAAGTTTAGTCAAGTTTTATTTATAGAGCACAAATTTACCACAACCAAAGTTGATCCACAGTGCTTCACAACAGGGGTTTTCAAATCATTCCTGGAGCCTCCCCCGCACTGCACATTTTGGATATCTCCCTTATTGGACACACCCAGTTCAGGTCATGGAGTACTAAACTAATCAGCTGATGAGTTAATACAGCTGTGTTAAATAAGACACTTGTCCAACATATGCAGCCCACTAAGAAATGCATCTCAATAGATATGTTTACTTGCACTACTTTTGTAATGATTTGAAAACCCCTGCTTTACAATACCAACAGTAGATTAAAAATACAAACAAAATAAAGAGATCAAGTATCAAAATCAATCAAAATGTATACGCATTCATACATACATAACATAGAACACCAGCTAAAATAAAAGTACATACACAGCATCACTCGGACATGAGAGAGTAAACTAAGTCGGTAACAAAGGTTGCAATAAGGTTGTATTAGTTGACACTAGTTTGTTTGTTTGTTTGTTTGTTTGTTTATTAAGATCCCCATTAGCTCCTGACAAACCAGTTGCTATTCTTTCTGGGGTTTCCTCAAATTCATCGCAGTATATATATATATATATATATATATATATATATATATATATATATATATATATATATATATATATATATATATATATATATATATCTGCACAACATAAACACACACGCAAACACACACACACACACACACACGATACACAACAGTACACAACATTTGATAATTTCTGCAAATAGGAAGCAAACCTTTTGTGTTACTGCTTTGTCGTGTTGCATAATTATGAGTATCTGAGAAAAAAAGTCATTTTGTAATGAATTGTTTCCGGAATTTAGGTTATAATGACATTATAGTTACAGTTAATGCATTGGTTAACATGAACTAACCATGAACAACTGCGTGGTTGTTCAGCATTCTGTTCAGCATTAGTTAATATTTCTTAACATTAAGTCACACATTTGTTACTGTATCTATTCACATTAACAGTGCAATTAGTTAACATTAGTTAATGTAACTAATTGCATTAACAAATGCAAATTGTTAATTTTTAACAAATATTAACTTTTTACATTAGTTTATGTAGCAGTTGACACACACGAATGACGAACATTTCTAACTCACCATCTGACTCTAAAAGTAAAAATGTGTTTGTGTAGCTTATCAGCATTATTATACAAAGCATGTATTAATGGTTTTTGAAAACCTTATTATCAAGTGTACACTATTTCAACAATAACTAATGTGGTCAGGTAATTGTGAAATAGTGTAAACTTAACAATAAGGTTCAATAAGGTTCTCAAAAACCACTAATACATTTAATAAATCATTTGTTAATGGTAAGTCATTATAATAAAGAGTCTACAAATGTTAGTTACACATCAGGTAATGTTGAAGTTAACAACCTATCTGTTTATGTTCAGATGGTTTCCACTGTATAATTGTTTACCGACAGTCCCAAATCAATGGCTTATTAAATAATGTTAATAAGCTACACAAAAGCAAATGGTCAAATGACCTTAGAGTCAAATGGTGAGTTAAAAATGTTCATCCTTAGTGTGTGTTAACTGCTACTACTAATTTGCTAATGTAAATATGTACAGTAAAATAAAGCTACAGGCATTGTTCATGGTTAGTTCATGTTAACTAATGCATTAACTGATGTTAACTAATTCCACTGTTAATGTGAATTGATGCATTAAAATATATGAAAATATGTGACAAGATTAACTCATGCTGAAATGAGGTAAGTTCATGGTTAGTTCATGTTAAAGGGTTAGTTCACCCAAAAATGAAAATTATTTCATTAATTACTCACCCTCATGTCGTTGGACACCCGTAAGACCTTCGTTCATCTTCAGAACACAAATGAAGATATTTTTGTTGAAAGCTGACGGCTGAGAAAGGCTTCAGAAAGGCCTCCATTGGCATTCAGGACATTCCCACTAACAAGACCCATAAAAGGCACTAAAGACTTCTTTACAAAGTCCATCTCACTACAGTGGCTGTACATTAATGTTACAATGCGACGAAAATAGTTATTGTGTGCACAAAAATCAAAATAACGACTTTATCCACTAAGTTATTGAAGTGAACTCGACGCATACGCGAGAATATGACGCAGCTCCACCATTCGAATACATGACCCAGAGTAGGAGGAGCTCCGGTTTCGCGTGAGTTCACGTCCAAGACATACACGGAAGACAATAAATTGGTGGATAAAGTCATTATTTTGATTTTTTTTTTGCGCACAAAAACTGTTCTCGCCGCTTGGTAAAATTATTGTAAAGCCACTGTAGTGAGATGGACTTTGTAAAGACGTCTTTAGTGCCTTTTATGGGTCTTGTGAGTGGGTCAGTGGAAATGTACTGAATGCCAATGGGGGCCTTTCTGAAGCCTTTCTCAGCCATCAGCTTTCAACAAAAATATCTTTATTTGTGTTCCAAAGATGAACGAAGGTGTTATGGGTGTCCAACAAAATGAGGGTGAGTAATCAATGAAATAATTTTCATTTTTGGTTGAACTAACCCTTTAACTAATGCATTAACAAATATTAACTAATGCTGAACAGAGCATTAGAACAGAGATGTTGTCCATGGTTAGTTCATGTTAACTAATTCATTAACTAATGTTAACTAACGCAACCTTATTGTAAAGTGTTACCAATGAGGGTATAAACTGGACTTAAAAGCATCTACTGATAGAGAGGTCCTGATGTTCAAAGGTAAACTTTGACTACAGAGACAGCTCCATCGCATCTTTTTTTACAACGGGAATGAGGGATTTAGAGGCTATGTATGGTGTAATAAGAACACACAAATATAATCCAGGGCCGAAGTGTGCAGTGCCATTTATGTGAAATCAAGGATTTTAAAGTCGACTCTTGATTGTAATGGTAGCCAACGAAAAGAGACAAGGACAAGGGCGATAACTGTTAAAAACCTGGCTGCTGAATTTTGGACCATCTGTAACTGAGACAGCATAGATTGAGCTAGGCCAATGTACAGAAAGATAAAGTAATCCAATCTAGAGGAACTTTTATTTTTTGTAGATGTAAAGAGAATTGTCTTGTATATAGTTGCAAATCATTATTCTAGTTAGAAATGTGAGGTCCACATTTGAGTAATGGATACATTATTCCTCTATAGGGATTCTGTTTTCCAATGGTGAAAACTGGAGAGAAATGAGACGCTTTGCTCTCTCGAACCTGCGAGATTTTGGAATGGGCAAGAAAAGAAGTGAAGAGATTATCATTGAAGAAACACAACATTTAAAAGAGGAATTTGAGAAGTTTGAAGGTAAGATTGTAAACCACAAGGACAAGATAATAATGTGACTGAAACTCAGAGCCGGCCAAGCCACTAAGCGACCTTTGCAATTGCAATGGGCCCCGTGGCCAGCAGAGGGCCCCCTAGAGTCACTGCTAACTAGTGGGTGAAAAAAAATCATCAAAAGTAACATAAAATAAATAAAAAGAAATGGGCCTACAGCGCTCATTATCAGGCATCATGATAAGCACAGTTGTTATTAATTTAGCTCTTTATTATGGCGAGTTCCCCACTAATCTTGACCCTGACTGACCCGATGATGTCACTCGTCACCTGGGCAGTGTCTGTCAGACTGTCAGTCAGTCAGTGACTCCGACGTCGACGATGTCTGACAATAAACAAAAATATCTTTCTGGCCATGAAAAAAGACAAAAGAAGAGGCTGGAAGATGAAAAGAAGCAAGAAGATAAAGGTACGTCTTATATTAACATTAGCTTAAATCGTGCTTGTATTGCCTTTTATTATGCTACAGTTGTTTACGTAAGTGTCAGGATAATATATACCGAGGCGGATGTTATAGCGAATAACAACCGCCACACAGATTATCCCGCTTATTACATGGATACTACCAAATAAATAAATAATTTGAATCAAAATACTGATTTAAAAAGGAGTTTATTGATTTAAAACCGATATATTGCTAGGTCTGTCGCGATAGTCAATAAATCAATTAATCGCACGATAAAAAGAAAATGTGCTGGATATTTTTTCAGGCCGCAATCATTTCCATTTGCATGCTTGTGTGGTGTCCATGTCTCTCTCGCTGACTGCGCGTATGCCTCGTTTATACTCGATGCTCAGACTGAGGCGTGATGAGACATCAGATGAGATGGAGCTCATGGCTTTTCAGTTGCAGAGCCGCATGCAAATGTAAAAAAATTGACGTGCAAACCGCCAAGCGAAATGGGGTCTCGCGCACTCCGTGTTGACGTCATTTTTGCCGCGCGCGCCCTGATGCTCGTACGTACGCAAGCATCGAGTATAAGCAAGGCTTAATAAAGTTACACTGAAGTTGGCCGTTTGATAAATACAACTTAATTTTTCAGTTCAATCTCTGTGTGCTAAAAAGGCACAAGTTCCTGTAGAGATAGCAATAAACATTTTCCTTTTTTTTGGCAAATAAATGAAAAGCAGGTCATCAATGTCTTCTTAAAGATAATTAAAACATAATTTAATAGACTATTTTTTTTTTTAATCAAAAAACAGATATAATATTTACAGTATAGTTATAAGGTAGTCATTGCTTTTTTTAGGCCTTACTTAAAACGGTCAAAGGGGCCTCCAACCAAATTTTGCTTAGGGCCCCCAAAGGTCTAGGGCCGGCTCTGCTGAAACTGATTTAAGTATTAACATCTTGTTCACCCATGTGCAGGAAAACCATTTGATACAACTCTGTCAGTTGCCATGGCTGTTTCAAACGTCATCTCAGCCATTGCCTTCGGCACCAGATATGAGTACACCAACATTAAGTTACATCACATGATCAAACGAGCTTATGAAAATATGAAGATGACTGGATCAGCTTCCATTCAGGTACTCAGACATTGCTGTACAATCCACCAATAATTCATAGAAGGATTGATATTTTTTTGATTATTCAAAACACAATAAATATGTATTATTTTTAATGCATGATTTTGAGTGTTAGTCATGCTGTATGTACAGTGTTCAATTATTACATTATGATTATTTACAATTCTGCTTGTTTGCAGCTCTACAACATGTTTCCCTGGCTTCGTCCTTTTGTGCCAAATCATAAACGTATCGTGAATAACTTCAGAGAAACAGTCAAACAAAGTGAGGAAGTAATAAATGGTCTGAAGAAGACTCTGAACCCTCAGGAGCCCAGAGGAATCGCTGACTGTTTCCTGATACGACAGCAGAAGGACGAGGTACTGTTTATAGTTTTAAATCAAATGGCAATAACCTTTTTAATATTCTGACATCTTAAATATTTTGGCTTTCATTGTCATGGTTTCTGCAGGAATCTGGCAAAACAGATTCTTTGTACCATTCAATGAATTTACATTACACAATCAACAACCTGTTTGCTGCTGGCACTGACACTACGGCCACAACACTTCGCTGGAGTCTTCTGCTCATGGCCAGATATCCTGAAATACAAGGTATGGCTGCAAATGCCCATCTGAAAGCATATCAATGCAACAACTTTAATTTCACAAATAATTACAAAAAAATGGCTATAAAAAAAACATGTAATTGAACATAACTTTTTTAAGTTCAAGGAAAGTGTAACGATGTTCGTAGATGGGAAGGAAGGAGGCGGGAACCGGCGAACGCTTCAAAACTTTAATTTAAAATAAATAAACAAAACAAAAGTAAAACCGCGGGCAGCCCCTCACGGACGACTGCCCACACAAACATAATAAAACTTAAACAAAACTCAACATAAAATCCAGGCCTGGTCCTCTCTCATCTTCCGCTGCCCTTGCTCCTTCTTTTATGCTCCCGTCACATGGCTGTGAGACGAGACCGTTGTGTCATGCAGCTGGCACTCATTAACACTCATCACCGGCCTGCTCTCGCGGTCCCTCGCCCCGCTGCTGGTCACACCACATACCCCCATCGCCCCTCGCAGGCCGGGGGGTACTCCCGAGACTGCGCTTTGGACGCTTGGTGGACAGCTCGATCCTCCTCCGCCGGTGGTGACTCCTCCTTCTGAGGGACCCGGCAGCGAGCCTCGCGCTCTCTGCTCCTCCCCTATCAGGCAGACGGCAGCAGGCTCCGGCGCACGGCAAGAACGGCGACTCCTCCGTTCCCTCTCGGACGGCAGCCACCCCAACTCGACCCAGGGGCACGGCAGCGAGGTCTCTGTCCCACCTTCCTCGCTCCAGCACCATCGCCTCGGGCAGCCCTCGCGCTCCTCATTCATCCGCGCTGCCCGACCTCCTCAGCACCGCGATCCCCCTCAGTAGCGAGGGCTCTTCGACAGCATGTCCCTCCTTCCTCCTGGGTTTTGGCACCAGTGTAACGATGTTCGTAGATGGGAAGGAAGGAGGCAGGAACCGGCGAATGTTTCAAAACTTTTTTTTAGGCTGCCCGCAAATACCCACAAAATAAAACATGGGCAGCCCCTCACAGACGACTGCCCACACAAACATAATAAAACTTTAAACAAAACTCAACATAAAATCCAGGCCTGGTCCTCTCTCGTCTTCCGCTGTCCTTGCTCCTCCTTTTATGCTCCCGTCACATGGCCGCGAGACGAGACCGGTGTGTCATGCAGCTGGTACTCATTAACACTCATCACCGGCCTGCTCTCGCGGTCCCTCGCCCCGCTGCTTGTCACACCACAGACAGAAATAAAGAATACTCCCATAATCTTTTTTTATTTTTTATTTCCTACCTCCCTAGCCACTAGAATTATTGTGCTATTTTTTTTTAAATCATTAATTGTCATAAATCAATTATATGAATTGCACAAGTCTGAAAATATAATTATTAACCATGAAAAGTGTCAACCACAGTCAAGTATTCAGTAATGCTGTATACTTACATACTGTGGACTTTCTTGTGAATTTAACTAAGATGAGGTCCAAGGCGAGATTGAGCGAGTGATCGGTGGACGTCAGCCAGTGGCAGAAGACAGAAAGAACTTACCATACACAGACGCTGTGATCCATGAAACACAGAGATTTGCAAACATAATACCCCTTGGTGCCCCCCATCAGACCACCTGTGACGTTCACCTGAACGGATACCTCATCAAGAAGGTCTGGCTCCAATAAGAGCATGCTGTGTTCTTGATTATGTGTTTTCACCATTTACCATTGATCAGTTGTGTTTTGTGCAGGGAACCAGTGTGTTTGCACTACTGGTATCTGTATTGAAGGATGAAAATGAGTGGGAAACTCCTGACAGCTTCAACCCAAGACACTTCCTAAATAAGCAGGGACAGTTTGTTAAAAATGACGCCTTCATGCCCTTCTCTGCAGGTGCAGTGGACTTCTAAATCACCAATTATATTATGCCATCAGATGTGATTTTTGTTAATACTCTCCTTATGTTTTTTTTTTTTTTCAGGCCGCAGGGTTTGTCCTGGAGAGAGTTTGGCCAGGATGGAGCTCTTCCTGTTCTTCACTTCCCTCCTTCAGCATTTCCGCTTCACTCCTCCTCCTGGAGTGTCTGAAGATGATCTGGATCTCACTCCAGTCGTGGGCTTCACCTTGAACCCGAAACCATACAAACTGTGTGCAGTAAAGCGGTCTTAAAGTTATATACAATGTAAAATATTACCTTTTATTGGACTGACACGGCCATTTAATGTGTGTGTGTGTGTGTGTGTGTTGCATGTATTATCTTTGGTTTCTATTGTAAATAGCTTAGTTCCTTTGCTAATCTTATGTAAGAAAAATATATAAGAATTTAAATATGTAAATGTATTTTTCACATTAAAATAATTAGAATCAAATGTTGCTATTATAGTTTAAACCCAAGGAAAAAGTTAAAACTTAAATTGCTCCTATGGAAGCACTTTGGAAATAGTTGTATGCAGATGGGTAAATATGAGTGTACGGTCAATCTGTTAGCCCAAAGACGGACTCTAATGGCCGTGTGGAAGTGTAACCCAGATTGATTACAAATAAGAATTAAGAAAGGAAAAATATAGTAAGCCAGAGATGTTACTAAAAAGAAGAGACAAGTAAAATAACTGCATTTGGAAATGCAGAGTTAAAACTTTTATTTTATATAAAAAGTGTTTTTCTTTTTGCTGTTATTTTTCTTATATTGTGAATGCAACATGTATACTGTATTTGAGTGTTGTGTTCCCTTTAAGAGAGTGTCGACTTATCAGGCAAAGGGAACACAAAGGATGACGTCACCAGCACGCGGGGAAGGAGAGACGGAGATGCAAGCACAGAGAGATCGGCAGCGATATTTTTAGAGTGAAAACAACAGTGATTGTGAGTTTAATTAGACAGCACGTCTGGAAAGATCTTTATTTTGTTTAGACTGAACTATATTTTGTTGACACAAGTGATTTTGAGTTATTTTTGAGTGTTTTCATTGTGAACACGGCGATGACGCAGACTGAATTCTTCACCGTGTTGATCAAAATGGCGAGCCTCCCAACGAACCTTGATTAAAATGAAACGGATTTCCCCTAAATTCACTGCTCATTTTTCCCAGGATGGAGAAAAAATGCCTGTGCTGGATGGCAGAGTGAACTGACATCACACTCTGTTCCCTTCTCATGCCCGTTTCACACATACTCCGTCTGCAGTGCGTGTCAAAAAGAACTTAGCTTTTCACCTCCAAGTATACGAGTGCTATCCATTATGGCACTTTTTTTTCCCCTAAATGCCAGGTAAGGTGTCGTATTGTTGCTTTACTTGAGAAAAAAAAGCCCTGTGTTGACTTTGAAACAAGAGTATATTTTAAATTATATGCATCTGTGGTGAAATTACTAGATTTTCGTGTCAATACATGTTTATTTTAATGCAAACAATGTTCTATCACTTTAATGGAGCAACGCAGCGCAGCAAAAAATAGACTCGGTACGAAAACGATCCGTGCACTGCTGCAGACGCAACGCTCCTGGAACGGACTGACGGACAGCATCCGCGTGCAGTGTGAAAGCATTTATCCGTTAACATGGGTACGGGAAAAAAAAAAACGCATCGCACACGCACTGCAGACGGAGTATGTGTGAAACGGGCGTCACTCAACAATTTTCTGTTCTTTTCCGTTCAACCCAACGGTAGGCCTGAACTATTCCATCTAATGTCTCACTGGTATGGACGATTGTTTTCCCCCTTGACTTCAGAAACATAGATTGGTATTTGAAAATACACTTCTAAAGCTTTTCATCATTGAACTGTTGAATTATTTCTTTATCATCTATTCATTGTTATTGCCCTGTACTGGTTTATTTTGAAGATAAGGGGTTATTGTGTGGAATAATTGAAATGTGATTTTTGTTTTGTTTAATTTCTGTGAGTTGAATTGTGAATTTAAAGATCATTATTCAAAGTACTGAATATAAAAGAGTTATTAAACCAGTGTAGATTTTAATTAAGAAACCGAATACCTAAAATTTGTTAAAATAATTAGAAAACTAAAAGATAAATAGGTGAAAAAAGAAATTAAACTAGGTGTCAAACTTGAAGTAATACTATACATCTAGCTTTAAAACAAGAAATTAAAAAGGAACAAATAACTAAGAAAGAAAAGGAGAACCCAGAAACCAGTTCAATTGTTTTTTTTATTTATTGACAGTCAGTAATTTCATTGTATTCCATTGATCAGATCAAATCAAACCTTATTTCTATAGCCCTTTACAGCAGCCACAAGGTGTCCAAAGTGCTTCACATCAGATATAAATAACACATCATTTGAATACAATATTCGAATAAAATTAGAGAAAATACAATGTTATAATGTTACACCGCTACTGCGTATCAAATGCCAATTTGAACAAATAAGTTTTAAGTTTGGTTTTGAAAAGTACAAAATCTGTTTCAGTACACATATCAGGGGGGAGCTTGTTCCAAAGCTTAGGGCCAGCAACAGCGAAGGCCCTATCACCCCACTGTTTATGCCTCGACTTTGGGACCTGTAAAGTGCATCGATCAGAAGACCGCAAACGCAGATTTTGTCCACCCAGAGTTAAAAGCTCAGACAGGTACTCAGGGGCTAGCCCATTTAGAGCTTTAAAACAATAAAATCTTAAAATCAATCCTAAAACGCACTGGAAGCCAGTGGAGAGTAGCTAAAACCGGAGTAATGTGTGCTCTTCTAGGAGTACTGGTTAAAAAGCGAGCAGCAGCATTTTGTACAAGTTGCAGACGGGAAAGAGATGTTTGACTCAAACCGACATAAAGAGCATTGCAATAATAAAGCCTTGAACTAATAAAGGCATGTAAAGCTCTTTCCAAATCGTGCCTTGTAAGAAAAGGCTTAACTTTACTAAGCAGACGAAGTTGGAAGAATATTTGATTAATGCAGTTTTGCAAGCGGTTTAATGCAACACTGTCATTTGATTTTAAAGGCAGGTAAATCTGCAGATCAACTGCATAACAATGAAATGACAGATTATGCTTGTTAATTATAGCCCCTAGTGGCAACATAAAGAAAACAAGGTGGGGCCCAGAATTGAACCTTGGGGCACACCACAACTGAGGGGGGCGGACGATGATGAGCAACCTCCCATTGTAACAGCGAAACTCCTATTTGTTAAATATGACCTCAACCATTTAAGTGCGGAGCCTTTAATGCCTACACAATGCTCAAGACGTGCAAGAAGAATTGAATGGTCCACTGTATCAAATGCTGTCGTTAAATCCAGGAGCACTAATACAGTAGGGTCCCCTGAATCTACAGATAGTGCTATATCGTTTTGAACCCTTAGCAGTGCCGATTCGGTGCTATGACGTGATCTAAAACCAGATTGAAACTTCTCAAACACAGAATTATGTTGTAGAAAAGCTTGTAGCTGATTAAAAACAAGCTTTTCTAACACCTTCTAAATGAGAGAGAGAGAGATGTGAGACTGGTCTAAAATTCGACAAAACATTAGGATCAAGATTTGTTTTTTTAAGCAGGGGTCTAACCACGGCATGTTTTAAATGCATCCGGGACTGAGCCAGGACTGAGACAAAAATTTAAAAACGTGAGTAAACTCGGCCCAAGAGTGCTAAAAACTTCCTTGAGCAACCAGGCAGGAACAATATCTAAACTACAACTGGTAGGTTTCATATGTTGTACAACCCGAGAGAGCAACGACAAAGAAATTCCCCAAAGACAGCTGAGTGCAAAGGATCATCAGGCACAAACTCACTAAGATCAACACTGGCATTTTGCCTAACTATCAACAAAGTAACATTAACACTTTTCACACATACTGCTTGAAGCCTCTGTCAAAGCTAACGTACGTGGATTTAAAACAGAGTTTATAGTGTTAAATAAGACCTTAGGTACATGACAGCTGTTAGATATGACAGATGACAGATAATCCATCTTTGCCACCTTTACTGCCCTCTGATACTCTACAAGACTATCCCTTAACATTCCCAGAGAAACTCTCAATTTGTCCTTCTTCCACTTCCTTTCAGCTTGTTTGCAATGTTGCCTACTGGCTCTTGTATTGTCATTTAACCAGGGGTCCGGTTTAGGTTTAATAGACTTAAGCCGGTAAGGGGCAACTGTGTCTAGAATTTCTACAGTTGTTGAATAGAAAGCAGAGAGATTGTTATCTGAGGACGATGGAAGAACCATACCATTCTTGGCATAAAACTGAGAGCCCAAGAACATCGAAACAAGCTCTCCTGCTGAAGAGGGTGTGAAACAGCAACGCTTAAAAACTGAAAGTGCAAGTTTAGGAGGTTGTGGAACAGTGATCTCAAATTTAATGGGAAAGTGATCTGAAAAACCTGATTCTAATATTTCTGTGACTGAAACTGAAAGACCAAGGGAAATAATAAGATCCCAGGTATGGCCTAGATTATTTGTTGGCCTGTTTATACATTGGTTAAGGCCAAAAGAGTTTATCACATATTTTTAAAACATTAGCAAAGGCATTTAAGGGGCAACAAACATGAATGTTGAAGTCAAATCTCGTAACATCTCCCTGAAGCCTGTCATATCATTCATCTGTAGAATAAGTTAAGTCCATTTATTACTGATGAAAACAAATACAAAACAAATGATGAAAACAAATACAGCACATATAGACTATC
Source organism: Pseudorasbora parva (assembly GCF_024679245.1). Taxonomy (NCBI): domain Eukaryota; kingdom Metazoa; phylum Chordata; class Actinopteri; order Cypriniformes; family Gobionidae; genus Pseudorasbora; species Pseudorasbora parva. The sequence goes on along the minus strand of NC_090173.1, from coordinate 13,968,451 downwards.
CAGCAATTAAACTGGTTTAAATATAAAAACGACGTTACAACCTTGCACAACCTTGCATGACACGCTATGTTTGTGTACTTTCCATTATCTTCCACGACCACATCATCAGTGAATATGAAAGCATGCACACAGAAATACTCACCTCAAGGTGTTTTTGAAGAACAGAAAGTCCATGTTGTTCTCTGCTTTTCAACCAAAAGACCAAAGAGCTGTCAAAGGACACCAGAAACATATGTAGACAGCACCAGGCTGGGAAGACTGAATCTGCAATAGGTAAGAAATCAACTGTGGGAGCAATTATTAGAACATGGAAGACATGCAAGACCACTGATAATCTCCCTCGATCTAGGGCTCCATACAAGATCTCACACCATGGGGTCAAAATGATCACAAGAACAGTGAGCAGAACCACACAGGGGAAACTAGTGAATGACCCGTAGAGAGCTGGGACCAAAGTAACAAAGGCTATCATCAGTAACACACAACGCCGACAGGGACTCAAATCCTGCAGTGCCAGATGTGTCTCCCTGCTTAAGCCAGTGCATGTCCGGGCCCGTCTGAAGTTTGCTAGAGAGCATTTGGATGATCCAGAAGAGGATTGGGAGAATGTCAGATGAAACCAAAAGAGATCTTTTTGGTAAAAAACTCAACTTGTCATGTTTGGAGGAGAAAGAATGCCGAGTTGCACCATACCTACTGTGAAGCATGGGGGTGGAAACATCATGCTTTGGGGCTGTTTTTCTGCGAAGGGTCCAGGACGACTAAGCCAAGTAAAGGAAAGAATGTATGGAGCCACGTATCGTGAGATTGAGTAAAAACCTGAGTTGTTGCTTCGAGTAACACATGAATATAGAGTGCTAAAAGCAAGTGAAAATGTAGAGTGGGAGATGTGCCAAAATAAATACGGCGTGAATTGGTCATATGACTGCATCACATGGCTAAAAATGCGTCATCGTATTAAAAAGCCTCCGTTTTTTACAGTCCACACTACGACGCAAAGACGGCGTTTTCAAATTTATCCACTTTGGAGAGCTTTTTCAAAACGATACGTTTTCATTGACTTAAAATGCTGTCTCAGTGTGGACGGAAGGCCAAAACGGAGAGAAAAATATACGTTTTCAAAACGTATTAGTGTGGACATGGCCTAAGACGCAAAATCAGCAAAATGTCGCATTTTCTGCGATCCTGCATAATTTTTCATTTCACCACAAATTAATCTTTTCAAATTGATTAATTAAAAGCTGTCATGCTTTGTTTTCATGAGGATACAGTTGTGGTGCATGCACAGTGTGTGGTCTTTGTAAAAGCGAAAATGAATCTCTCAACTGAGTGCCCAGGACCAGGGCGAATTGATTACTTAAGATGGATGAATGACCAAATAAAAAGTATGATATGCCCGATAACACCATAAAAAGAGCTGTATACCACAAACTCAATTCACTGCTATCAGTCTATCGTTTCATGTTTTGGATCGCGCGTCAAACCGCCAAACTGCTGAAATCATGTGACTTTGGTGACCTGAGCCGCTGATTTGATACACCGATTCACAACGGTTCAAAGCTGTTTTGAAATCGGCCCATCATTATATAAGTCGTTATTTAGTTTTTGTGCACAAAAAAATATATATTCTCGTCACTTCATAAAATTATTGTAGAGCCACTGTATTGAGATGGACTTTTATCGATGTCTTTGCCCTGTGTTTTGGATGAAATCTTGTTTGTTGGTTGGTTTTGGTTTACATTCTCTGTTGGCATTTCGAGCAGTTCTTGTTTTTCTTGTGTTTGATTTCTGCCTGAGTCTTTGAATCCCTGTTCCTGTTGGCCCTCCATGGAGTGTATGTCGTGTATTTGGACTGATTATATGTGCTTGACCCTCTGCCTGGTATGGACTAAGACCTTTGGATAATGCTTGTAAATAAACTGTTTTTGGAGAATATTTTTTTTTTTACTCCTGCTGTATGCTGCCACAACACCAAATCATTATTATTATTTTTGTTTAAGCATAAAGTTCAGTGAATTTTACATACTTTACAACAATTTTTTAAATACACTGTATAATTTGCATAGGCAAACCAATCACAAATACCACACAAGAAAAAATAAGATTTCATTCTGTTTCAAATATATCAAATTCAATATATTAAATTTCAGGTTTAGACAATTTTCTTAAATCTGTAAATTGAAACATTGAAAACTATGTCCACCGTCCTCATTCATCGACATTCTATCTGAATCAATATACAATTCTAAATCTGGGAAATAATCTTCCGCTTTCACCCCTTTCATTCACTTTGAATTTTCTGATTTTATCAAGTGTATAAGCACCTTAAACAGATCTATTTATTTTTTTGTGACTGATTTCACGGACCTGTACGATTCACTTCCACTTTCTGGGGAAGTCTCGTCAATATTGCTCATATCTGATTCGATCTGAATCCCAGGATTTAACACCTTTTCCTAGCATTTCATCTCCAGTAAATTTCCTAGTTATTTTTTTCCCCTACAATTGTCTTTTTTCTTAAATTTCTGTTTTATAGCAGGTGTTTTAAAAACACTTTCATCAACTATAATTTATGTGATCAAGTTGGCATCATAGATAGATAGATGTGCCAAGAAGACATTCACTGGTAGTGATGGTACATCTAAAGCGAGGCTCTGGAGCTTGTGTCGAGCAAAAAGGGGCGTTCCAGATGAAGCCCCGATTCGAGGCTTGTATCGTTTCCGTGAAAATCACGTGACAATGACAAACGAGGCCTCGTTTTCTGTTGAATACGTCGTTGCTTCATTCGGAGTATTGCTTTCGGATAAAAGTGGTTCGAAACCTCGCGCCTCTTGTGGAGGTTTGCAGTAGGCATTTGCATTGGTGTTGAGGTGTTGGTTGTATGTAGTAGCAATATCATTATATATCATAGCTTGTATTATATATTATATTACATTATACTTAGTTTAGTAGATTATTAGAGTAAATTAGCATATATCTAGTTGTAGTACCTATACTACGTAATTATAATATATATATATATATATATATATATATATATATATATATATATATATATATATATATATATATATATATATATATATTGTATGTGTGTGAGAGCAGACTGTATATTTATGTATGTGAAAGGAGAATGTATGTGTGTGAGAGTACCAGGATGAATTATGGCTTGTACGGCCCCTCATATATATTAGTAGTAGGCCTAGTGTTATTATTATATATATTATTGCTATTATTATTATCATTATTATTAATAATATTATTATAAGACTAGACTGTATTAGGGAAAGCTTTTCCCATCCCTGTTGCAGTTTGCTGTTCCACAATTCCAGTCCCATAAGCACTGCACTCACAATAATTTATTTACAATCATTCTGGGCATTCACTTATCACTAACCCAAAGAACTACTGAATAGTTGAACCCAAAGTTGTGTGTTTGTGTGAGTTGTGTGTGCATAGGTTATAAGAAGAGTAAAATACTTTATTAATACACAGGCAATAGAAAAAGGGTGTGCCCACACTATGACAATTTGGTTGCTGAGGATGAATAGATTTGTGTGCGATGCATTGCTTTGCACAGCAGGTGTCACTAGGGAGCACACTGTTTCACGAGGCTTCAGGTAAATGAACCTTTTGGTGAAGCAATGGGCTGGAAAGCCTCAGTGGTTCAGGAAGCCTCATTTGGCCATCACTATTCACTGGCAAGCTTATTATGTTTAAAGTTGACAAAAGTAGGTCACCTAGTTCTCACACACACTAATGTTTGCCCGGGAAATCATGCTAGAGGGCAAATGCACAAAAAGAGAGTCAACAGATAAGCTGATTCCAAATTGGTTGGTTAATTGATTGATTGATGCAATAGCCATTTATGGCTTGTCTTGATCTTTTCTCTCTTGCAGCTGTCAAAACAACATGGGTGCAACTTTTGTAATGACACGTTTGGACATTAACTTTTAAAAGCATCATTAAACTGCAAACACACAAGGAGAGTCTCTGCATTAAAGACCCACACATGGCAAATCAACGTGTGGCCGATACGGTAGGAATTTAAACTGAATGTGGAGAATTTGAACTGCGACAGATCTGATGATGATTGTATAGGGCAATGCACAAAACTAAGCGACAGAGACGGTTAAAGATGTCGAAGTAGTACGTCCCAAAGCTTGCATACTTTTCTGCTACACACTCAAAAGTATGTACTTTTTCTTCACAAAAAGAGTACATACTCGATGTTATAGGTTTATTTGTTGAACTTTATTCTTGTCCAAACAGACGCTTTATTAAACAGGACATCACATATTGAATGAAAATGTCATCTCAAACATCTGTACATTTTAGAAATATTGCATTTATTTAACTTCAGCTGTGATAATGTTTGCAAACACAGCACAAGCGTCACTGCGGGAAGCAGAAAGTGTCCGACTTTCCGTCTCCGTTTGCAGCTCCTCCCCGCCTGCACTCGGCTACTCTCGCCGATCGCATGCATCCAGCCGATGTCGAACACACTACATGGTTTATGGATTGATCATTGTTCACAGGTGTTCCTTGTCTTGTCATTAGCACTTGTGTATTTAAGCCCTCATGTTACCATAGTCTTTGTCTGATATTAATTGAATGTGTAACCCAGTGTTGGTAAGTGGCAAGGCAAGGCAAGGCAAGGCAAGGCAAGGCAAGGTGTAACAGGAGACTTTATAACAAAAACAAAAATAGTGCAACAAAACCTGCTGGCTCCTGACAATGCTGAAGGTTATTATATTTAGGTCAACACCTCACTTTTTCAGTCTCAGCATGAGAAATACACAAAAGCAATGTTTTTGACATACGATACTGTATTTGTTTTATATATCATGCTATTGCGATACACCAAATCATACTATTTCTAAAATGGTTAACCATCTAACAGGGAATGTTCTCATAAGTTTAGGTAACTTTCTGCCAAAGTTCTCTTAAAGTTATGAACAAAACATTATTCCAGTAATATTAATAGTGTTTGTTCAATGTTATCTGGTCTTTAATAATGATCTCAAAAGGTTAGCACAAATATGTTCTTAGAACAACATTATTGGTACATCCTTTAAAAATTTAGAATGACAACTATTTTTAAATAAAAAAGGTTGTGTTCGCTGTTATATAGAATATCCTTGGAACGTGGGAAAATGTTGTAGCTTGTCCCATAGTTACTGTTCCTAACTTTTCTCTTAAAGGTTTTGAAATCATTAGAATTAATTTCTTTCGAAACAATGTCAATGAAATCACTACATATTGTCATTCTTATTTTTATTTTATTTTATTTTTTAATTACTATATCTTTACGACTGTTTTAACTATGCTTGTTTTTAATTTTTTATTCGTCCATATGGTATTTTTTTTTTTTTTTCTCATGCATTTGTTACCACTGTTTTAATTAATTTCTATGTAAAGCACTTTGAATTGCCATTGGGTATGAAATGTGCTATACAAATAAACTTGCCTTGCCTTGCCTTGCCTTGCCTTGCCTTGCCTTCATATCTGATGTAAGGAATTGATTCGGATCAAATAACAAAAGGGTATTGAATTAAAGTGAAAGGAACCGTAATACATATTAAATTATTCAAATTTAATATTTAACACTTTATCAACTATTCGTCCAATGATACGTTAAAATTAGAGTACATTATCAATCTTGATTCGGGATATTACCCATTACAACGGCAATAATAAAGAGCTCTGGGTAGCTTGGAGGATGCTGCATGCAGGCGGGAAAGGCCCGCATGATCCATGATGCATGTCCCGCCCACTTTCCTGTTTGTGCATATCATTAGTGTAATGTCCGGTTAAACACTTTTAAGAAACCAACTTTCCTATTGTGATCAATTGTGATCAATTGTACCCGCTGTTACGCTTGTATATTTATAGGGGAAAATAAATCTAGCATTAATTCAATGTCAAACGGATTCATTAAAATAAGTTATTAATCCACCACCGGCGTGACATCATTAACAAACGTGATTGAACGACAAATTTGCGAAAATACGGTCTTGATACAGTTGTGATAGTTGATTTCATCAACAATGCATCGTACTATGATACCCATTAAGCAGTATGTTAGGCCATTGTATGGAAAAAGCACCCCTGACCAGCTGAAAAGTATCCAAAACACTCACCAGTCCAGACTGAGATTTTTTTTTTTCTGTTGGACTGATCGTATTGCATAAGTTTAAACCACAATAACAGATCAGATCAAAGGTGATACTTCTGCACACAGCAAATCAAATAGGCATTTTTTTCTTCAGCAGGGACTTCATAATTAACATGTATTCTAAGATAAGCAGGTCATACAAAAGCGGTTTCAAAATGTAGGACATGATGGACAACTTGTTCTATTGAAACATATATACTGTCATAACAAATTCGATGCACGTAGCGCTGTTAATATCTAAACTATCTTGTCATTGTCCCAGAAATGTAGGTTGGTGTCCAAAGTGCATTGTGGAAGAATTCTTTTCTTGGCAAATGCTGTTAAAAAACGTCTCTGTTACGTATGTAACCCTTGTTCCCTGAAAAGGGAACGGAGACGTAACGTCAGTTACTGACGAATGGGGGTTTCTCTTAGAGGCCTATCATCTCCGAGACTAGGAAACGCCCAGTGGCAGTGCCAATGCCATGGGCATGCATGGTTTGCATGCGTAACTCCGCCTACCCACGTGGGTATATAAGGAAGTAGCTGTCATAATCACATTATGTTTTACCAGCTGAGGAGCCAAGTTGAACTCCGTTCCAGCGGTACAGCAGATGTGGCAGCGGGACGTTACGTCTCCGTTCCCTCCTCAGGGAACGAGGGTTACATACGTAACCGAGACATTCCCTTTCGTTCAGTCACTCCGACGCAATGTCAGTGACTGACGAATGGGGGTCCCAATGTAATCATGCCACTCGGCTGTCTTCCAGTGCCCTGCGCAAGCGTGAGTGCCCTGATGCAAGATAGGACGGTCAAAGGCCTCCACTTAACGCAGGAGTACCAAGGTACACTGGGAGGCATTTCCAGGTGGAGATATGCGCCAAAATGCCTACCCGTAGGGAGGATTTAAGAATACACGTATGACCCGAGGGGGCTGCATACGGAAGAACACTGGGGTACAAGCCGCAGGTGGATTTTTAACCCCAGGGGGTCGCAAGCATGACAAGGGAAGACACCCGCTCAGGGAGGCTTACGGTGGAAATACTCAGAGTGGAGTGTGCCCTGACCCCAAGGGGGCATGGGCGCCCCTGCTGCTGGTAAGCCAAAACAATGGTGTCCACTATCCAGTGAGACAACCTTTGCTTTGAGAGAGCCTTCCCTTTCACCTTCCCACCATAACAGACAAAGAGCTGGTCTGAGGTCCTGAAACACTGCATCCTGTCTACGTAAGCGCGGAGGGCGCATACTGGACAGAGCAGTGCCAAGGCTGGGTCTGCCTCCTCCAAAGGCAGCGCTTGCAGGTTCACCACCTAGTCTCTGAATGGAGTGGTGGGAACCTTGGGCACATATCCAGGCCGGGGTCTCAGGATCACGTCAACAGAAAATGCCTGCAGGTCCCCTACCCTCCTGATGGAGGCCAGTACGGTCAGGAGCGCTGTATTCATCGACAAAAACTTAACATCTACTCACCGCAAAGGCTCAAATGGGGCCCTCTGCAGTTCACTTAGAACTACTGAAAGGTCCCAAGAGGGTACGAGAGGAGCACGAGGAGAATGTAGTCTCCTCGCACCCCTGATCCGTGAGAGCTCGTCGGCTGCACGGTTCAGGATCCCCGGGATATAGACAGGACGAAGGGACCTCAGACGCTTCTGACTCCATAACACAAGATGGCTGGCGAGTTGAGACATGCAGCGGGAGCGTAGATCACCCTGGTGATTGATGTATGCTACAACGGCCGTGTTGTCCGACCTGACTCGTACGTGTTGACCCTTCAGCAACGCTAGAAAGCGTTGCAGGGCGAACCGTACTGCCAGCAATTCGAGGCAATTGACATCCAGGAGCCCGCGGCTGCATGTCCATTGCACATGGCACCCCAACCCATAGTGGAAGCATCTGTTGACACAACAACATGCCAGGAAACTCATTCTAAGGGCACACCTGCCCATAGAAAGCTGAGGTTCGATCACTGGGTGAGTGTCTGTCTGCAGGCCCGAGTCACTGGGACCCGGAGCGTGCCAGACTGCCATGCCCATCTCGGGACTCGATCGCGAAGCCAGTGCTGAAGCGGTCTCATATGAAGCAATCCGAATGGCGTCAGCACGGCTGTGGATGCCATATGCCCCAGGAGCCTCTGAAACAGTTTCAGTGGAACCGCACTCTTGCACTCTAACTGACGGAGGCAAGTCAACAGTGACTGCGCGCGCCCGCTGGTAAGCTGCGCGCACATGGCGACTGAGTCTATCTCCATACCGAGAAAAGAGATCCTCTGCACGGGGCAGAGTTTGCTCTTCTTCCAGTTGACCCGAAGGCCCAGACGAGCTAAGTGGTGGAGAACCAGGTCTCTGTGTTCGCACACCCACTCCCGAGAGAGTTCAGGACGCGAACCCCTTGCTGCCTGAGTGGCGCAAGGGCTGCCTCGACAATCTTCGTGAAGACGCGAGGGGACAGAGCTAGCTCAAATGGGAGTACAGCATACTATTATGCCCTTCCTTCGAACGCAAACTGCAGGAACGGTCTGTGTCGCGGAAGGATGGACACATGGAAGTACGCATCCTTCAGGTCGATCGCTGCAAACCAATCACATGGACGAACGCTTTCGAAAAGGCGTTTCACAGTCAACATTCTGAACGGAAGCCTGTGAAGGGATCGGTTCAGGACGCGAAGGTCCAGGATTGGCCGTAACCCACCGGTGTAGTTATGACACTACATACTTCTAAATAATTATAAGCATGGACTTCAATATGAAAGTAACATTGAACAGAACAGATATGTGCAATGAATATACATACACACAAGGTATTTATGTTAAATCAATATATAGGCCAGTAAAACTGTGTCCCGAATGGCAACATGAGAAATTATATATATTTATACACATATACAGCTCTGATTTTTTTTTCCAGAGCTAGCTATAGTTTATATATATATATATATATATATATATATATATATATATATATATATATATATATATATATATATATATATATATATATATATACACATACACACTGTTATAATAAGAATATCACTATTGTTATAATAAAATATTAATTATAATAAAAAATAAAAAAACATGCAAACTAAGTTTATTTTAACTAGACAAAAGATTGGTTGTCATAAAATCGTAATGGGTGTCAATAAAACCTATATAATTGAACAGCTCGATTGTGGTCTCAGCCCCCTTGATAACGTGCATGTAAGTTAGCCGCGATACACAAGCTGCACGATTAAGTTGTTTATCGAAACAAACCAAACCATTTGTAAATCTGTCAAGATTTCAGCGAGATAAGAGTATTTATGTTCGTACAGATCACTCATTTTACATCACTCATCTTATGTCACAGCTTTCAAAGATAAATCTCAGCAGTTCAAACTACACGTAGATATGTATTTGAATTTAAAGATATTGATCAATCTTCATGCTGAAAAAATGCTGAAATAAAACTATTTATTATTACAAGCAAACTATAACCATCGTCAAGTATTCAGTAATGCTGTTACAAACATTCATACAGTGGTCTTTCTTGTGAATTTAAAACGAGGTCCAAGACTAGATTGACCACATGATCGGTGGACGTCAGCCAGTGGCAGAAGACAGAAAGAACTTACCATAAACAGATGCTGTGATCCACGAAACAGAGATTTGCAAACATAGTACCCCTTGGTACCCCCCATCAGACCACCTGTGACGTTCACCTGAACGGATACCTCATCAAGAAGGTCTGGCTCCAATACGAGCATGCTGTGTTCTTGATTATGTGTTTGCACCATTTATTATTGATCAGTTGTGTTGTTTTGTGCAGGGAACCAGTGTGATCGCACTACTGGTATCTGTATTAAGGGATGAAAATGAGTGGGAAACTCCTGACAGCTTCAACCCAAGACACTTCCTAAATAAGCAGGGAGAGTTTGTCAAAAATGACGCCTTCATGCCCTTCTCTGCAGGTGCAGTGGACTTCTAAATCACCAATTATATTATGCCCTAAGAGGTGATGTTTGTTAATCCTTTGCTTATTATTATTATTATTATTATTATTTTATTTTTTCAGGCCGCAGGGTTTGTCCTGGAGAAAGTTTGGCCAGGATGGAGCTCTTCCTGTTCTTCACTTCCCTCCTTCAGCATTTCCGCTTCACTCCTCCTCCTGGAGTGTCTGAAGATGATCTGGATCTCACACCAGTTGTGGGCTTCACCCTGAACCCGACCCCCCACAAACTTTGTTCAGTAAAGTGGTCTTGAAGTAATATGCACTGTTACATATTAACTTTTATTGGACTGACACTGTCATTTTGTGTGTGTGTGTGTGTGTGTGTGTGTGTGTGTGTGTGTGTGTGTGTGTGTGTGTGTGTGTGTGTGTGTCACATTCAATGTTTATTAGATGCTTCCTTTTAGATAGCATAGTACCTTTGCTCTTCTTATGTAAGAAGAATATATAAGAATATGTGTAGTATGTAAAGATATTCATACATTCACATAGATAGAAACATAATCAATGTTTATTTTTTTACTATTTGTAGTATGGACACTACAGGTTTTCATGTGGGGTTGAAAGGTTTACAAGTGTAAGATAAAAATATACACCTGCAAAATTCACAGCAAGCAAATTGTAGAAAAACACTGTAACCAGCATTTTACCGTAAAAAAAAGCAATGTACCATGAAACCAAAAAGTCAGATATAAGTTAATTTCACTCTGATATTGCACTTAGTACAAACAAAGTTATGTGAACTCAATAAAACAACAGTAAATGCTGAAATTAAGTTTTATTTATGCTAAAAATTAAGTGTATTTTTTCACACATGGATATAGAAGAAATCTGTTAGTGTTGTTACACTAAATCAGTTGCAATTGTTAGTTTCATTTTCATGGACTTTTAGATTGTTTTCAGAAAGTGGTCCTTCGTTTCAGTTTCTTGCTACTCATCGGTTTCCATTAAGCCACATTTCCACGTTTCCTTTCCCCAGGAACTAGGAACTTGGGGGTGGTGTACTCTGTTGTTTTGACTGCAGAAACCAAGGTCTAAATGAAGTTCTGGGTAAACATTTCCCCCTCAGAACGGCCCTGCTCACAAGGTAGCACTTTTTCAAAGTTAAGGAACTTTCGGGAACTTTTCGGAACTTTAGTTAATCTAGTAGTTTCTCATCTTCACTCAGTGTTTGTCCAGTGTTTATTGTTAAGGTGGTCAAATAAAAAGGTAAAGGGGAGTAACATTAACATAAGAGAGTTCCATGTCTGCAGGCATAACGAAGCTAAATGAGGTGTAAAGGCACGGAGACAACACTAAGCGAAATTGCCAAAAGTGTTTATTTACAAAAGAAATGAAGTTAAGTAATAATTCTTACAATAATAATAATAATAATAATAATAATAATAATAATAATAATAATAATAATACAAATAACAATAATAATACTGAGAATAATAATATACATATACAGAAGAGGAAACAAAACAAAGGAACAATTGGCAACCAAGAAAAATCACAAAAAGATACAACGAGTAATTAGGAGAAGGAATGTGGGTAGCTTCCAGCTTCAAAATGATAGAAATAAACAAAAGAAAACTCTACACTAACATATGGCCCAGTCTCAAACCTAACTACCAAAAGGAAGTATAAAACAAATTTGCATCTCAGACGCCTAGTAACTACTCAAACGCATAAATACAAAGAGTGGAACTCGCTCCTAAACTAGTGTGTCTAATACAGAGTAAATCCTACATGTGCACAACGTATATTGTGCAAACTTCTTACCTGTCACTTTTTCCAACCTCTTTCAAATAGTACCATAACAGAGGGATAAGCATGTGTAAATTGCTTAATTTCTAAACATTCTGTGGAAATTACTGTGATTTTTGTTAAACTCTGTTTTAAATCATCATCGTCTTCGTTCCTCTTTTTGTATGTCTGCACCCTTGCTGACATGTTTAATGTTCTGTTGGGATTTGAAGGGTTTCTGTTAGCTGAGTTTCCCCCACCGAAGACAGGCTGTGTCAGTTGCAATACAATCAAGTCGCTTTCATAGTACAATAAAACAAGCATTACATTCAACAGAGTGTGATGCGCCAACGGCATTATGTGAACAGTCTAGCAGTGATGATGAAGAGAACTCTGCAGGTCAGCCTGATGCCTTGCCGGTTGGATTTGAAAGACCCTTAGGAGAGTGAAAGGGCTCAGATGATGGCAGAGATTGATCTGTTAAGGAGAGAGAACGACAAGAGAGACACTGCTCAGGAAATTTTTTCAAGACAACGCCTTAGTGTCAAAGCAGTAAAAGAAGATGACCTCAAGTGCAAAAACATGACAGGGCTTACCTGGCTAGTGTTTTCATGCTTGCATGAATAGTTCTTTTCAGAGAGGCTGTTTAAATTGCACATGCAGGACCAGCTCTTTCTGACCCTACTGAAACTGAAGCTGAATCCATCTGTTGCCCTCCTTAGCCAAATTCTGCACAAAGGACATTCTACTCTCCAGGACATGTGCGATATTGTGAGATGGATCAGCATCATGTACATTCCTATAATTATTATATTGTATTGTTCTGTGTTCTCCCCACGGAAAGTGCAACCCAGCGTACAAAGGATATTACTCGGTCTTTAACATTTGTTTGTTTTTTTTCCACATTTTTCACAAATGGTAACCAGGTAATAAACCTGAAATAATAAGAAATACAATATTTCATTTTACTGTTCATACTACAAACAATGACAACAAACAACAATAAATAACATTAATCAAAATACAAATATATTATACTATAATAATCATCATCATCTCATAATTTATGTACATGCTTTACACTTAAAACAGTATGCACCATATTCAAGTCCTACCATATGCCTGTGCAAGATGCATGCAGTCTTTTCTGCAAGCAGGAAACCACTAGCCTAGAAATCGTCTCAGTTACGTATGTAACCCTCGTTCGCTAAAGGGAGACATTGCGTCAGTACTGACGAAATGGGGGTTTCACTTAGAAAGCCAGCTGCCTTCAATCTCAATCAAAACATGAAAATGTCATGGGTCTGCAGAATTTGCCTAATGCAACCCTGCTCCACTGCATGGGTATAAACGGCGTTACATAACAGTCACGCATTTATGTTACCTACTGAGGAGCTGAGGCTGACCGCCCGGCCATACCAGTGGTACAGCGGTTGTGGCTTTGGGACGTAACGTCTCCATTCCCTTCCTTCAGGGAACGAGGGTTACATACATAACCGAGATGTTACCTTTCAGTCAGTACACTACGAGTTACATCAGTACTGACGAAATGGGGGTCCTAGTCTAATCACGCCACAGCGGCTGTCTTCCAGAATCTTGGGCTGACCTGTGCACCCTGTCTCTGAGTTACCATGACGAGGGTCCGGCTCAGCTACCAAGTTACACTGGGAAGCATATCCCACTTGGAGAAATGCAATAACAGTGCCTACCCATAGGGAGGACTTAGGAATACACATATGACCCACGTATGGGCTGCATACGGAGGAACCTGGAGTATCCAGCCGCAGGTGGAAACGTTTTTCAACCCCAGGGGAAGCAAGGGTCTTGGCAAGGGAAGAAACGCGCTCAAGGAGACTTACCGTGGAGAATACACGTGACGGTTGGCCTGCGGGGGAACCATGCTCACGGGCACCTAGCCTGGAACGAGGGCTGGGACCATTCGGGCATGCACTCTGGTGTACCGGCATCAACAGTGCTGGAGGAACTCAGGGCCTTCAGGGAGGCTCACCCAAGCAAATATAAGTGCACGTATCCAGTCCGTTTTTGGAGGGGAATGGTGCAGCAAGCAAAGACACCAGCGTGTGTCCATTCACTGGCCATCTGAGGCGAGTATACGTGAGGACACAGGCTCCACTCGCAGATTATAGAAACTAGCAAATGTGTTTGGGTGTCTCCCAGCCTGCAGCTATACAAATGTCTGTCAAACATACTGTCAACGAGGCGCCACGCACTAAAGCCCAAGAGGCAGCTATGCTCCTAGTGGAGTGTGCATGGCAAGCCCTGAACCTGGTAAGCCAGGACAATGGGGTCCACTATCCAGTGAGACAGCCTCTGCTTGGAGAGAGCCTTCCCTCTCTGCTCCCCTCCGTAACAGACAAAGAGCTGGTCTGAGGTCCTAAAGCACCGTGTCCTGTCTACGTAAGCGCAACGTAGACAGGTCCCTGAAGGGAGTGGTAGGAACCTTGGGCACATATCCAGGCCGGAGTCTCAGGATAATGTGAGAGTTGGCCGGCCCGAATTTCAGGCACGCTTCATCAACCGAAAATGTATGCAGGTCCCCTACCCTCTTGAACAAAGTCAGAACAACAAGAGCGCTGTCTTCATTGACAGGAACTTCACTGTCTGCAGTGGCTCGAAGGGAGCCATACGCAGAGCAGTTAAGACCATTGCGAGGTCCCAAGAAGCTACCTGTAAGGGGCGAGGTGAATTTAATCTTTTCGCCCCTCCTGAGGAACCTGCTTTTTTCAGTCCAGCAGGTGAGAAGCTATTGCCGCCACATAGACATTGAGGGTGGAGGGAGACAGCCTTCTCTCCAACCCTTCCTGGAGGAAGGAGAGCACGGACCTGATCGGCATTTGGTGGGATCTTCTTCTCGAGAAGCACACCAGGTGACGAAGAGGTTCCACTTCAAAGCATAGGCCTGTCTCATGGACGAGGCTCTCGCTGAAGTGATGGTAGCGACCACCGGTGGTGGTAAGCTACTCAAACTTGCCGCGTCCCGTCCAGGAGCCACACGTGGAGGTTCCAAAGGTCGGGATGCGGGTGCCATATGGTGCCCCCTCTCTGAGAAAGGAGGTCCTTCCTCAGAGGAATATGCCAGGGAGGTGCTGTCGCAAGGAGTATGAGTTCGGAGAACCAGATCCGGCCGGGCCAATACGGGGCGACCATGAGGACCTGCACCCTGTCCTCCCTGATTTTGCACAGGAGATGTGCGAGAAGACTCACTGCGGGGAAATGCATATTTGCGTAGGCCCTACGGCCAGCTATGCACTAGTACATCCGTGCCGATGGTCCTTTCGGTCAGGGAATAGTACCAGCGGCAATGGGAGGAGTTGTGGGAGGCAAACAGATCTATCAGAGAACTGGTCCCATATCAGTTGAACCACTTGGGGATGGAGTCTCCATTCCCCCGAGAGAGGCTGAAACCGCGACAGCTCGTCAGCTGCGCATTTCAGTTCCCCGGGGAAATAAATGACCCAAAGCGACCTCAGATGCTTCTGACTCCATAACAAGAGGTGGTGGGCGAGTTTTGACATCCGACGGGAGCATAGACCACCTTGATGGTTGATGTACGCTACTGTCGCCATGTTGTCTGATCGGACCAGTACGTGCCTGTCCTTGAGCAGGGCTTGGAAGCAGTGCAGGGCAAGACGTACAGCTAGCAACTCAAGGCAATTGATGTAACACACATGCTGGGTCTCTTTCCAGGCAGCACCCCAGCACATGGTACCCAAGCCCGTGGCAGAGGTAGAGGCATCCGTGGTTACCACAACATGCCTGAAAACTCGTTCTAAGGGAATTCCCACCCGTAGAAACGTGAGGTTCCTCCTCGGTGGGAATGTTTGTAGGCAGGCTGAGGTCACTTATTTATAGGTGTCTGTTGATTACACCTTGTGGTCCGTGCCCCGCTGCAAAGACAGCACTCTCAGTGGGACCAAGGAGTGACT
This sequence comes from Pseudorasbora parva, assembly GCF_024679245.1. Taxonomy (NCBI): domain Eukaryota; kingdom Metazoa; phylum Chordata; class Actinopteri; order Cypriniformes; family Gobionidae; genus Pseudorasbora; species Pseudorasbora parva. The sequence continues at coordinate 13,952,630 of NC_090173.1, read as the reverse complement.
CCAGATCCCATTAATTAATGTTTGTGATGATGTTTCCAGGAATGTGTGGATGACTCTGTGTAAAGTAGAGCCTGTGAACCGCTCTACCTGTTGTTGATGCCAAACCTTGCAGGAAGCTTGGCATTTTGTTTTATTTTCCACTTGGGAGCACTGCTCTTCTGTAAAGTCTTCTAAGTTGCTGTATCGGCGTTTGGGGGTGAAAACATTAGCATGCTCTTAAAAGTGCTTAACCCAATAGGAAGCTCCTTAGTGTTAGAGATCATTTGTTGTAGCTGAATTTGCTGTGAGGCTTAAGCTTTTGGAATGAGTCTCTGGTTCCTGACACTTATTTTTTTTTTTGGTGTGCTTACTATAGAACTCAATGAATTTAATCATTGCTGGGTACATTTTTGGGGGGTTGAAACACCATTCCAGGCACTGGCGACGCTGGTGCATGTGACTTTGTTGTAACCCAGGCAGACACAGGCTCCCAGCTTAAACAGTACTGCCCCAATGTGTGAACGATGTTCCCCAAGTCAGAAAAAAAAAAAAAAAAAAAACACCTTTATCACAGTTTACTGACCAAGTAGATTAATGGAAGTTTTACAAGGAGGGTTACATTTATTTTGTTCGGTCTTACCCTGCCATGCACTCACAATGGGTTGCCAGGATATTTCCATCACTTTTGACAGCAACCCAGGTGTTGTGAGGCTTCTCTGTTACCCTTAAAGGGATACGTCACCGCTTTTTCATATTAAACCATGTTATTCCCTTAACTAAAACGAGTTGACACATACCTCTCTCGTCTCAGTGCGTGCACTTAATCTCTATCATGCGCGGTGACATTCTGATAGCATTTAGCTTAGCCGACTAAGCCCAGTTCATTGGTACCAAACAGAGATCAAGTTAAAAGCGACTAAACACCTCCACGTTTTCCCTATTTAAATACAGTTACATGAATAGTTGAACGATCAAGTATGGTGACAAAATAAAACATGGCACTTTTCTAAGCGGAATAAAAAGGAGAACTATACTGTATGGCGGAATAGCACTTCTGAGAGTACTTCAACTCGGCGCAGTAAAAAGTCCTGGCTGAAAAATCCTTCCTCACATCTCCTCCTCTCATTTCTGTCAATAGTCTGGCTTAAACTAAGCCCTGTCTGTGAAAGCAAGCCAAAGACATCCAAACAATTCTGTTAAACATACAAAGTCAGCCTTCTAGTACAACAGTAAAGTGGAATAAATATACAGTATAATGATATGAAACTTCACTTTGCCATCAGCCTAAATGATTTGCCTGGGAATTTTTAATTCATTGGCTATAATCTAATCAAAATAATGTTTCTCAGTATCAAAATTCAGGTAACTTTTCGCTTTGAGTTGTCACATGATACCTGTTATTTTTCTTAGTGGAGGTCAGGCCTGTTGTTTCTCAATATGTGTTCTTTTAATATGTGTTCTTGTGAACTTGTGAAACATTAGTCACTGCCTAAGTACTGTTACGATTCAAAGTTCACATACATCACAGATAAATCCACATTCGTCTTGCCAGATATCCCAGAATGTATCTCACACCGACCAGAAAGCAGTTATTGTATCACAAAATGTGGTTTTAAATATAGTTGTGAGATCCCGGGTACTCAGTGCTCATTAACCCTTCATGGAACAGCCCTACCTCGGCTAGTCCTTATGACATTTTCTATTGGTTCTGATGTGTCTGTAGTGGGTAAACATAGATAATTTGTCTTGTGTATCTATGGGGGAACTTTGGTCTCATGAAACTATAAATTGCTGACGCTTCTATTCAGACAGGGAAGCCGTATATTTAGTGATTTTTATTGCTGATACATGATATTTATATTTCCTATGCACAGTAGCATACAGTGGGGTTTCAGTCAGGGCCTCAACTAACAATCCCACAACACTACCATAACAACACCAGATACACTGATACATGCACTACTACGTTGACGCTTGTATGACTCATACCAAGCTTCATAATAATAATAATAATAATTATAATAATTGTAACAGGGGGTCCATAGATGGGAAGGAAGGAGACAGGAACCGGCGAACATTCAAAGACTTAATAAATAATAAACAAAATGAAAGTAATGCGGGCAGCCTCTCACGGACGACTGCCTGCACACACACTCAACAAAATGCGAGCAGACCCTCACGGACAATTGACAACACGCCCAACAAAACATAAAAAACATAACATAAATCCAGGCCTGGTCCTCTCTCTTCTTCTACTGTCATCACTCCTTCTTTTATGCTCCCGAGCATAATTATGAGACCGATGTGGCGCGCAGCTGGCGCTCATTAGCACTCATCACTGGTCCATTCACCCAGTCCCTCACCTCGCTGCTTGCCACAATAGTAATAACTCTTTCCCTGCCAAACACAGAATTTTCCGTTATTTGTGAGAAAACGCTTCCTGGCCAAAAAAGGAATTTTCCGTGTTTTCCCTGTCAGATGCTAGGGGGCGCTTTTACACATCTTATGGATGAGTACTGAACCTCCTGATCAAAACACATGCAATGAAGACTCAGTAAAACAATTGATTGCATGTAATCATATGCATATGTAAAGCAACATGATCATCCACATTAAACATCATATAAATAAAAACTATCTAATGTTACTGAATGAAATGTGGACCCAGGATGAGCTACAGGACTGTAAGCATTAGGGGTGTTGATGGTCTCGATCTCCTCCATCTGTGTTTGATCATCGTTCAGAATCTGATCTGGATACAGTCTTTCACAAAAACGTGATTTTGAAACGTGAAACGCCCTGCGGGAGTCCCCGGACCCCCTCTCAACGGGCTGGGAAGGCAGTCAGATGCTTCATCAACGCCTTTCGGCTCCGAAGTGAATGACAACAGTGCGTGGTGATCGCTTCCGCTTTATACCCGCGCAGCGGGGCGGGCTGCAATATGCAAAGCACGCACGCCAATGTTCATTGGCCCGTTTTCTATATCTCGAAGCTGATAGGGGCTCCCAGAAGTTATCCCCAATTTTTCGGTCTAAGTCTGATGTACATCGAACGTGACCGACTGAAAGGGAGCACCACACACACGCAAACCACTTTACATTATAACAAATTAACTAGGAACATCAACACAGGGCTCATGGACACTGGGATCGTCACAATCAAGCTTGAGAGGGCATAAATCTGTCACATGCTAACTGCTCCTCAACCCCATGCTCCTCAAAAACGTTGGTAGGTCACTTGGACTCTTTCCCTGAAAGTTTATCACTTTGAGCTCAGCTTTAAGTCTGCCAAGGTCAAACTGTGCACCGTAGCTCTCATCTAGGCTCCTGAGCTCTGCTTCAGGAAATGAAGTTCTGCTTGAACTTTGCAAACAGCTGTGCGTCCAGCAATGCAACACACAGTAGACGCGATCCTCAAATCGATTCCTGATTTGTGTGATGATGCTGTCGATTAGCGCTGTATACAGCTGTCTGTAGTGCACACGCGTCTGTTTGGCCTCTGGCTATGCTCGGCTGTCCCGCTGCTTCCGCTGTCCTCTCATAGATGACATCAAATTTTCCATGCTTGCTTTCAAGAATCTGGCAAAAATCTGCAATTCTGGCCAGACTGAACTCCACGTTCAAGCTCTTATTTTGCAGATCTACCATAACTGTGACAAACTTGGTGTTGTTGATCTCTTCTTAGATGGCATTATGTAGCACCTCAGCAACAGCATTTATGAGATCGTTTTGAATTTTCCCAGACATTCGAATAAAAATGGTGGCTGTGGCTCGATGTGTCGCAAGTCGGCATTGTATTCTGATTGCAGAGATAGTAACTTCAAGTAATTACAGTATTTTCCGGACTATAAGTCACACTTCTTTCATAGTTTGGCTGGTCCTGCGACTTATAGTCAGGTGTGACTTATAAATCAAACTTAATTCATACTGACTGACAAGAATAAATATTTAGCTACGTCTACAGCTGTGAGAGGGTGCTCTACGCTGCTCATGTAGCCTACCCGTGAAAAAGTTAACTGCAAACAGAAAAAACTGTTAGCTGAAATATTAATTTAAAGACAACAACTGAGAAAGACTGAACACAAACAATATGCCCCCAATAAAGAAAATTATATTCTGCAAATTACGAACTGCAGGTATCAAAATATGCAACTGAAAACGATTCACACTGGCAGCGATTGTCTCGCGCAGCTTAGGTTCTCCGGGCAGAGCGTTCAAGCACCCATCTGTGGACTCGTTCCTCCAGCTCTGGCCATCTTGCTTTCAGTCCGCGATTAGCTGTCTTTGTTTTCTTCTTATAGTTAAAGTAATCTCTGCTTTCCGCCAGCCCCTCACAAGTTTCTCACTCACTGGCACGTGGCTCCCGGTCTCCGCACTGATTCTGCCTTGCCAACGCCTGTGAGTGCGGTGTGATGCTCGCATTACAGTATAATGCGACTTATATATGTTTTTTTCCTCTTCATGATGCATTTTTTGACTGATCCGACTTATATTTTCCGGGAAATACGGTACCTCGAATCAGGAACTGCTTCCCCTTGTCATGTTCCCTAAAAGACAATTCTTGCTATCCCCAAAAGATGACACAATCAATGAGGTGCTTCGGTATGTCCCGATTTTCCTTCAGTCTCTCATTATGCAGGCTTCTATCTCGTCTACGTTGGTCGTCCATCTTAAAAATCCACCCTGGATTCACCAAACGTTTTCAAATGTACCACCACAGTGAGGTGACGCTCGCATGCCTGGTGTTTGATAGCTGCCTTGTTGAAGCTATTAAAGCTACACTGTGTGATATTTCCCCCCATCTAGCGGTGTAAAGGTATATGACCATCCAGTGAATATTAGTTTCTGTTCCTCTCAATTCCCATTTCGTTTTAACTCCTACGGTGCCTGATTTAGTCCAAGATTAACATGGCTTCCAGTTAGACCTCTTCCATGAGTGCCTAGCTGTAATCCAGTCATAGTGGTCATATTCGCCCTCAGTGAAATGCTACACAAATCCTTTTCCGACCTTGGCCAGCCCATCCAGCTTAGGTGTAGATCCTTCCTTTTTTTCCATTTTTATTTTTACACATTGTATTCTTTTTCTTATGCATTTGTTATCTCTATTCTAAATCATTTCTATGTAAAGCAATTTGAATTGCCATTGTGTATGAAATGTACTAAATAAATAAACTTGCCTTGCCTTGATGACATCAGCAGGGAGTAGTGCCGACATATCACTGGGCCTCAGGGGCGTTCGGTTACTACACATCAAATTTTGATTGGTTGATGACCCACGCCTGTCAAAATTATGATCCAATGGAAAATAGCAGCTTCAACAGAAGGCTAGCTCTACTACTAGTGCTGGTCTGCGGAACTGTAATGCGTTTAGATGATGATATATGGAAAATACAGCTCAGTCTCACAACAAATAACCACATAATTCTGAAAATATAATTGTAACGTTCTGAAATAGACGGTAATTCCATTTAGACATGTTCAGACACACATTAAATTAATTATTAAAAACAAAAACAAAATTGACAGCCCATCTGCTTATGCATTTGCTTATCTTTATGTCATATTTTTAATATTTTAATTAATTATCCTTTATTTTATTTTGGTTAAAATTTTATTTATTTTTGGTCAAGGTTGTCTGGTCAGAACAGTTTGGATGTACATACTCAGACGCGAGGCTGTAGTGCCAAAAGCCTTTAGAGGAAGACGGTAGTTGAGAACTGCAGTCCACTGAAGGGTCTGAGGGACACTGGTAGCCATCAGAGCCAGAACTGGTTGGAGAAACTCCTCCCTATTTAAGGGCAGGAGTTCACAAGGAACCTGGGAGGTTACTAGTGTGTCTCACAAACCGAAAAACTCAGACAGAGGATAGAGCCCCAAATTTAGTCAGGAATAGTATTTTAGTCTTTAGTTATATATATGACTGTTATTTGTATTTCTTATAGATGTTATTTCGTATGCATATATTGTAAATATTCTAGAATCACTTTAATACCCTACCTATGTAAAGCACTTTGAATAACTATTGTGTATGGAATGTGCTATATAAATAAACTTGCCTTTTGCTCTAGCAGAGTGGAGCAGTCTGACCTCCGCTAAGACAAATACCAAGTATCATGTGACAACTCAAAGTGGAAAATTACCTGAATTCTGATATTGAGAAACATTGTTTTCCTAACATAACAGGTGTTATCAATTTCTAAGGTAATGTTACATAGGCACTTTTTCTGCAATTTCAAGTGTGCACATACCAGAAACTTACGCTGCATGAAGTGACCCTTGGCACATTTAATTCATCACTGCTCTGTAGAACAGTAACAGGAGACTTTAAAACACAAAACCAAAATAGTGCTCAATTATGTAAATATTAACTTAAAATCCATTAAATCTAAACCTGCTGTCGCATGTCAGTGCTGAAGGTTATTATATTTAGGTCAACACCTCACTTGTCTCAGCACGAAAAATACACAAAAGCATTTAAAGTACCATTATTACCATTACATTTTGTTTTTAAATGAAAACACCAATGAAAATGAAATCACCCCATATTGTCATTCATATCGGATGTTATCACAATGTTGGAAGAATTTTTTTTGTTTTTTGTGACCACCATTTTTTAAATAGCAGCTAATTGAGCTAATAGCTGCCTAATTTCTAATCTCCATCTACACAAATCACGGATCATAAACCCATGAGCATCAATGGTAACTCAACTTTCGCCATCGTTGATGTAAGGCTTGTTTGAGATGCATCGGTGCTGTGCAGAGCGATCACCATATGACATCCAAATACAGCGAGACATACAACTCCGTGTGCTTTTGAATCGCTTATGCGATATTTTGATATCATACATGGATCGGTCTGTGCAGCGCTGATGAATCTCGAGCAAGCCTGTTTTTCAGTGTTTGTGTTGCTGCTGCATCGCTAGCGTTGCTGAGAAAGATGAGACATATAAAGTGATGTAAGACCTGGCTCTGTGGTGGCTCATGTGGAAAGGCAAACCGGTTCTTAGAAGGCTCATCAGTCAAAACCAACTCCGAACTGATACTAGCACAAGCTCTGAACTAGCACCCGGATCATTCTGGTGAAAAAGGGGTAACAGTTAAATCATTAACACTGCTCAGTGTTCGTATGTTTCCACACTACTGATTGTTCAAATAACACAGAAGCAGTGCTGGAGAACAAACATTTGAAGTCACCATCATGGGGATCAGTGTTTAGTGAAAATATTTTATGATGTTTTTTTTTTTTCCTCTGGCTGCTTTAACTGTGTTTTCTAAAGCTTCTTGTACTGTGGCAGAATAATCAGAAACAGAATAGCAGGTTTAGGTGATGGCGGTTAATGACGATTATCAACATAAAGTGACTGATGAAATTTAAGCGTAATCACTGAATTGTGTTTTGTTATTAATTCTGTTAAATAATATGCTACTGGCCAGAGGCCTGTTGTATGAAGCTAGCTGAACAAACTCTGAGTTTCAAAGTTTTCAAAGGTTTAGAGTTGATAAATCCAACCTGATTTAGATCCAGAGTTTAATCCAGAGTTAGCGATTAACTCTGAAGCGCGTGCACCTGAAAGTGTTTGCGTTCTCTAATCCAGAATAAGACCTGCTCCAGAGCAGGTTAGCCATGTAGTGTAAGTTACCATGGTGATGAACACTCAAAAATATAATTAATTCATAGATGACGGCCATTTTAATCTAATTCACTTCAATAAAGATAACTATATGCTATTCTAGTCATGACAATCAAGGTGTGGTGGCGCTGCTGTGCAAATTCCACTCGTTTAGTACATGTCAACGTTTTACAGTCTATGATCAACGCAAAGATTTGTAGAAAAAACATAAACGAATATTCACTTCTTGATCTTGGAATTCTGGATGAACAGCAAAGGAAGCTGACCCCAGGTCATTGTTGTCGATTAGTGTTAAGTTAAGGCATGTTATTCCCAATTATGTTTCGTGGTTGGGTTGATATAGGTCTGCTTGACTATCGATGTCCTAAGCCTAGTTGAATGGAGGAATTATGGAATTCGTCAGTAGCCTGACAAGTAACTTTAACCGTTGTTCATGTGAACTCAAAGACAGCCGGATGCTTTGTTTATAGGCTTTATAGTGGGTGGCTTAACCCTACATACATACAGTTAAGGTAATGTTATGACTAAAATCATGATATAAGATTTTTGATACCTCACATCCCTAACTCACTCATTCCCTGTGTGACACTTATGGGCATCTAATAAAATATTTTATAAATAAATAAATAAATAAATAAATAAATAAATAAATAAATATATATATATATATATATATATATATATATATATATATATATATATATATATATATATATATATATATATATATATATCTCAAATAAAAGTATGAATACCTTTTTATTTGTTTATTTTTACATTTATTTGTGTGCGTGTACACACAAATAAATGTGTGTGTGTATATATATACACTGTAAAAAATTATTTAGAAAAAAAGTTACCTGGTTGCCTTAAAATTTTGAGTTCATTGAAATTAAAATTTTGAGTTAATACAATGAACATTTTTTTGAGATTTTTGAGACAGCCTTTATTAAAATATTATTAACAGATTTTGTAAGCATATTGGGTAATTATCTGTGTGTTATTTCTGATGACGCAGTAAAACATGCCAAATTGTGCTATTTTCATGATTTATCACATTTTTTATGTGGTTCAGATACAAAAATATTTGGAGTTTCTATTTATTAAACTAATTTCCTTCATTGTATCAACTCACATTTTTAATTTCAATAAACTCAAAATGTTAAGGCAACCAGGTTACTTACTTGTTTAAGTTAAACCAACAAAAACCACCACAATTTTTTTACAGTGTATATATATATATATATATATATATATATATATATATATATGTATATGTGTGTGTGTGTGTGTGTGTGTGTGTGTGTGTGTGTGTGTGTGTGTGTGTGTGTGTGTGTGTGTGTGTGTGTGTGTGTGTGTGCGTGTGTGTGTGTGTGTGTGTGTGTTTTGTTTGACTCTGATCTCAGATTCCTTTAATTTCGAGTAAAGGTTACCCTCTCTTATGGCCCCTCCTATACTTTACCTCCAGAGTACATAAGAGCAAGACTATAGCCAACATAACTTAAAGATCTCTCTGACTATGGCTTTAATAGATGCGTTACTCTCACAGAGCTCCAGCACAGGTGCCATACTTGTCCTGCTGTTGTTTTTGGTTATTTTTCTCTTCTTCATCAACTCCAGCTCCCAGGATGAGGGAAAATATCCTCCAGGACCCAAACCACTGCCTCTGCTGGGAAACCTGCACATGCTCGACCTCAAGAAATCCTACATGAGTTTGTGGGAGGTGAGCAAAAATGTTTAAATCAGATGATTGTACCTACTATTTAAACATGTTCCTATTTCTTTTTTTCTTTTTCTTTTTTTTAGATTAATTGTTTTAATTCTGTTCCCATTTGCCTGTGTTCCCTGAAATTGTAGGTTGACCTAGTGTCCTAGTGAGTGCCAGTTTGTTTCATTATCATCACCTGTGTCTAATTGAGTTATTTTGTTACCTCCTGTGTATTCTGTTCAGTTCTCTGTCTAATCTTGTAAATATATTGTTTGGTTTGCATTCATTCATGCTTTTCTGAGTATGCAAAGTTAATAAAGTCTGTTGAATCTCATTTGTCTTCATGAGTGCTAACCAGCAATCATGGCAATGTTCTAACTTTAGGCTAATAAACAGTCGTGATTTAGATCGAGTTTATGAATGGGTCTCGGGGTTAATGTGTGACTAGGTGAACATGCAAACAAGACATTATCCTAAATCATGGGTCGCAGCCTGCGGGCCTATGATATTTTGTGGCCCCCTACTTTACATCAAAGTTTAGTGTTAGGCCCACGCGTTGTTCTGAAACACATCTTTTAAATGTAGTCTTAGTGCAAGTGCCGCGCTTAATGATTTTATTTTCAGAAATTAAAAAATTCCTCACTTTGTGCGCGTGTGTGTGTTTGTGACCTATCAGGACACAAATTTGTATAATAACATTGGTATGACATAGCTATTACAAGGAGAGGCTGACTAACGAGGACATTACCCATGTCCCCAATTTTTAAAAGGCTTATAAATCATATGGAATTAGTTTTTTTTTTTGAGAAAGTAAACTACAGAATGGTTCCTGTGATGGGTAGGTAGAGGGATAGAAAACATGGTTTGTATGGTATAAAAATCATTATGATAATGGATTGCCCCCTCTGTTCACAAAAACAAACGCCTGTGCGTGTGTGTGTTGGCTCGGACCTTCCTCGTGCAGTATAATTGGATGACACCGTGTAGTATAATTGGATGACCGTGCAGTATAATTGGATGACACCTGTAGCTCAACCGGTAGAGCATGGCGCTAGCAACGCCAAGGTCATGGGTTCGATTCCCAGGGAAAGCAAGAACTGACAATAATGTAAAAATGTGTACCTTGAATGCAATGTAAGTCGCTTTGGATTAAAGCGTCTGCCAAATGCATAAATGACACCGTGTGATTGACATACAGGATGTGAGGCTGATCAGACAGTCAAAATGAATGTAGTCTAACAGTGCTCGTCAATGTCAAAATGATTGAGATCAAATTAACGTAGGCGGGGTTAACGTTCTCTTTTGGCTCGTGCAGTCTTCACACACAGATGAGTGCGTCAATCAATCGCTTAATGCCGTTGCGTAGAGAAACTATTCTTTCCGGTGAAATCACAAAACAAAATGCACACAAACATGTCCATGCTCTTAATATACAATCATTGATGAAGATCTTTGATGTATCTCCAAGTATTGTATAATTGTATAATGTATTCAAAACCCATAACCAAAATCACATATTACTTAACAATTAATTAATAGTGATGTGCCTCAACAAATAAAGTCATAAAATAATTATAACTTTGTAAATCATTAGCTAATGATTCATTAAAGCAGACAACTGGAAGTTGAAGTACATAGCTTTTGCCATTGTGTTAATTAACACATTCATTTACATTATTAGTTATTATGCTATTAAGGAATTAATACATTTATTTAATAGCAATATTATATATTATCTTACCATATAATTAATAAAGTCTGTTGAATCTCCTTTGTCTTTAGTTAGAAAAAGAACATAATTGCCACTATTGCTGGTTAGGCAATTCATGCCATTGGGCAAAAGCACAAAAAGAGGGGGCATAGATAAGCTGATGCCAATACATAGATAGACTGATTATGCATTTAACAAACTAGGTCGCTGTTCACACTAGGTTAATAAGTAATATAGGTAATATGTGACCATTGAGGGAATACTATGGAGGTGTTGTGCTATGTGTCGATAGATAGATAGATAGATAGATAGATAGATAGATAGATAGATAGATAGATAGATAGATAGATAGATAGATAGATAGATAGATAGATAGATAGATAGATAGATAGATAGATAGACAGACAGACAGACAGACAGACAGACATTAATGGCTTTCCTGGATCTTTTCTCTCTTGCAGCTGTCAAAACAATATGGTTCAGTTTACACAGTGCACTTGGGCCCCAAAAAAGTGGTAATATTATCAGGATACAAGACCGTCAAACAGGCACTGGTGAACCTTTCAGAGGAGTTTGGAGACAGAGATATTACACCCATATTCCATGATTTCAACCAGGGATATGGTAAGGTTTTTACATTCACAGCATCACTCGAACACTAGAGAGTAAAAATAAGTCTTTAAAGTGGATTTAAAAGCATCCACTGATAGAGAGGCCCTGCTGTTCAAAGGTACACTGTTCAAGTGTTGAACTTGACCTTTGGTACACTGTTAAAAGCTTTGCAGGCGACTACAGAGAAAGCTCCATCACATCTTGATTTATTTTAACATAATAAAAGAGGCCACACAAGTAGAACTCAATTTAACAAATAACAATTTAATAGAAAATAAGTCAAAATAATAATACAACAACTCAAGAAAAAATAAAGACAAGAAAAACAATCTGGAACTGAAGAGGAAAAGGTGAACGGCCTAAGTCCAACTCCGCCATGTCTCTTGACTGGAGCGCAATCACTGGTAATGCACCACGCCTGTTCCTGATGCTCACTCTAGAACATAGAACAACGCAACCTTGTGGAAAAACATTGTAGGCCATAATGACAAACTTAAAAACATGAAACAACACCAAAACACATTGTGACAAGATATAAACAGACTTGTATACAGTTATAAATCATCTGTTTGTATTTTAGTTTCTGAAATGTGAGGTCCACTTTGGAATAATGGATAAAAAAAATTCTTTTGTAGGGATTGTGTTTTCCAATGGTGAAAACTGGAGAGAAATGAGACGCTTTGCTCTCTCGAACCTGCGAGATTTTGGAATGGGCAAGAAAAGAAGTGAAGAGATTATAATTGAAGAAACACAACATTTAAAAGAGGAATTTGAGAAGTTTGAAGGTAAGATTGTGAACCACAAGGACAAGGTAATAATGTGACTGAAACTGATTTAAGTATTAACATCTTGTTCGCCCATGTGCAGGAAAACCATTTGATACAACTCTATCAGTTGCCATGGCTGTTTCAAACGTCATCTCAGCCATTGTCTTCGGCACCAGATATGAGTACACCAACATTAAGTTACATCACATGATCAAACGAACTTACGAAAATATGAAGATGACTGGATCAGCTTCAGTTCAGGTACCCAGACATTGCTGTACAATCCACCAATAATTCATACAAGGATTTATATATTTTTATTATTCAAGAAATACAATAAATATTTGTTATGTTTTATGTATGATTTTGAGTGATAGTCATGCTGTTTGTACAGTGTTCAATTATTACATTATAATTATTTGCAATTCTCCTTGTTTGCAGCTCTACAACATGTTTCCCTGGCTTCGTCCTTTTGTGGCTAATCAGAAACGTATCGTGAATAACGTCAGAGACACAATCAAACAAAGCGAGGAAATAATAAATGGTCTGAAGAAGACTCTGAACCTTCAGGAGCCCAGAGGAATCGCTGACTGTTTCCTGATACGACAGCAGAAGGACGAGGTACTGTTTATAGCTTTAAATCAAATGGCAATAATCTTTTTAATGTTCTGACATCTTAAATATTTTGAAATCATTGTCATGATTTCTGCAGGAATCTGGCAAAACAGACTCTTTGTACCATTCATTGAATTTACATTGTACAATCAACAACCTGTTTGCTGCTGGCACTGACACTACAGCCACAACACTTCGCTGGAGTCTTCTGCTCATGGCCAAATACCCTGAAATACAAGGTATGGCTGCAAATGCCCATGCATATATTTGAATACTGGGGGAAAAAAGGTATTGAAACAATTGTAACTTAGAAATTGCTTGTGAATTTTTGCAAATAATTACAAAGAAATGACAATTAATACTTATAATTAGTATGAATTTATTAGTATTAATAATTAAGCAACAGCCATATCACCCTGTAGCCCAAGACTGGTTTCCCACTAAAGCTAAGCAGGGCTGAGCCTGGTCAGTACCTGGATGGGAGACCAACTGGGAAAACCAGGTTGCAGCAGCAATATTTTATCATGGGTAGTAGCAAGATCCCCCACAAACGCAGCAAATTCATTAAGAATGTTAGAGTTTTGCTTAGGTGGACGATACAACAAAGCAACAGGGTTTCCCAGCAGTAGTTGAGATAGTTCTCAAAACTGTGATACAAAACAGTGGAAAGAGTTCGGCAAGGAAAGGCGTTTTTAAAATAATCACTAGACCCCCTCCGCGACCTGACACACGTGGGGTGTTAAAAAAATTACATCCTTGTGATACCAGTTCAGCAAGCCCGCATAATTCTCCAGGCTAAATCCATGATTCTGTAATACAGAGGCAGTCCAAGGCTTGCGTGTTGAAAAAGTCGTTTAAAATGAAGGTTTTATTTGCCAGGGAGCATGCATTGATAAGTGCCCTTTTCAGAACAAAAGATGACTCGCTTACCAGCGGTGTTTCCAGCTGTGTTGCTCGACACAGCGGTCGGAGATTGTGAAGATTTGCTCCGCCACAGTGGATATGATTTTTCAAAATTGGTGTATTTAATGTTGTCACTGTCCTCTGTCAGAATGTCAAATTGTTACAACTTTCCTACAAACTATGGGCTGCCATAGACTTCAATGGTGGAAGAATAATAATACAGGAACAGATACAATAGGCGCCTAATAAGCACCTTCGGTGTTTGCCCCTTAATTATTGTTTACAGTCAACATAGAGTCCTCAATTATAGTCAAGTTAAAACCAGGACTATTGCATTATGTTATAATAATTTTAATAAGTCTGAAAATGTAATTATTAACCATGCAAAGTGCCAGCTATTCAGTAATGCTGTTATATACGTTCATACTGTGGTCTTTTTAACTAAGACGAAGTCCAAGATGAGATTGGTCGAGTGATTGGTGGACGTCAGCCAGTGGTGGAAGACAGAAAGAACTTACCATACACAGACGCTGTGATCCATGAAACGCAGAGATTTGCAAACATAGTACCCCTTGGTACCCCCCATCAGACCACCTGTGACGTTCACCTGAACGGATACCTCATCAAGAAGGTCTGGCTCCAATAAGAGCATGCTGTGTTCTTGATTATGCGTTTGCACCATTTATCATTGATCAATTGTGTTGTTTTGTGCAGGGAACCAGTGTGTTCGCACTACTGGTATCTGTATTAAGGGATGAAAATGAGTGGGAAACTCCTGACAGCTTCAACCCAAGACACTTCCTAAATAAGCAGGGACAGTTTGTCAAGAAGGACGCCTTCATGCCCTTCTCTGCAGGTTCAATGGACTTCTAAATCACCAATTATATTATGCCATCAGAGGTGATTTTTGTTAATACTTTGCTTATTGTTTTCTCAGGCCGCAGGGTTTGTCCTGGAGAGAGTTTGGCCAGGATGGAGCTCTTCCTGTTCTTCACTTCCCTCCTTCAGCATTTCCGCTTCACTCCTCCTCCTGGAGTGTCTGAAGATGATCTGGATCTCACTCCAGTCGTGGGCTTCACCCTGAACCCGAACCCATACAAACTGTGTGCAGTAAAGCGGTCATAAAGTTATATATACTGCAAAATATTAACTTGTATTGGACTAACATGGTCATTTAATGTGTGTTTGTGTTGCATTTAGGTTTCATTTGGAAACACGTTCAATGTTTATAAGATTCTTCCTTTAGATGGCATAGTGGCTTTGCTCTTCTTATGTAAGAAGAATATATAAGAATTTTAATATGTAAAAATATTTTTTCACATTAAAGTCATTAGAAACAACTGTTGGTATTAATGCTTAAACCCCCCAAAAAAAGTTAGCATGTAAATTGCACTTATGGAAGCACTTTGGAAATAGCTGCCTACTGATGGGTAAATACGAGAAAGTAGCCTTCAGGAAAATACAGTGAATTAACAGTGCTCAAGGTTCACTCAAAATACAATATTCATTATCTTACATCAAATCACAGCCTATAACTTCATGTAGTTTACAAATATAGTCCATTTGACAGGGTGAATGAAAAGAAGAGAGTGAATTCAGACATTAATTTAATTCACTTAAAAGTGCTATAAGCAATGTCACACGTTTTTTTAGGCCAAAACATTTTTTTTCACATACAGCAAACATCTCCTCACTATCTGGTAGTTGCCTGTCCCCTGAACACGCTATAAAAAATGCAGTCTCCTCTAGTCAGCACAAGTTCCACAAACGGCAACAAAACAAACTTGGGCAGTCTAGACAACAAAACATAATAAAGCCAATAAACGACAAGAATGACTTGGGGTGGAGGTTTGGGATTAGTGAGTGTGCACACGAGGGGGGTGGGGTGGGGGGTATGTAGAAGAAAGAAGCATAAAGAGGGAAGTTCGCTTTATATGATATGGCAGACTGTTTGCTGTGATCCACACACGGCCAAGTTCTGCCTGCAGGATACATGCCATTGTTGACAGTTTCAAGTTAACATTCCACATTCAGGCCAAGATCAAAATTATGAAACTATATTGTGGGCACGAAGTTATAAACTATGGTGCTCTTTAGACACTCACAGACATCCAAAAATCAAATGATACTTAACAATGATGACATACTTCATGCCAGCACACAACTCCTTCATTGCTCCCAGCAAGCATTGTGGCATAAATATATTATGCAGCTAAATTATTTTACTATATATATATATATATATATATATATATATATATATATATATATATATATATATATATATATATATATTATTGTCACTATTGTTGAGGTTTGTACTATATGTGTCACAACCTTTACACAAGAAGTTGTAGTGTTTTTGGAAGATCTCACACAGATCTTTTCATTGTTACAACCCATACACCAAGTTTCATCGGCCAAGATCCGGGCCACATCTGGCACATGTGGATTACACTTGTACCAGATGTGGGATGGATTTGGGCCGACACTATGTTGCTGTCTAAGAAGTGATATTTTGTTTCTTAATGCTTCAACTTCATAACTATTGAAACTAGTCATAAAATTACAGAAGAAGCAGTCATGAAATCAAACATGTCAATCTGTTTTTTCATCAAAATATGGCTTGAGCAATACACAAATAATCATTGAAAACACTTGCAATTGCTGAAAGATAAATTAGTTTATAAAATTCAAGCCCAACTCATGAGCCCAACTAAAGCAAACACTGATCACCATCATGGTGACTTTTCAACCACACATCAACAATTAAACCCCTGTTTATCTTAATAAGAAATGTTGTACAATTGTAAAATAAATAAAGTCAACTAGATATCAATAGGTGAAGCTTTTAATTCAGTTTGTGGAGTTGTTTAATCCTTCTCTGCTAAGATCTTGAGCGATTTAACAACCCATTCTCCCAAGATGTCAAATTTTGAAGCATGGTCAAGTTCCTTCTGCGTCACAATGAAGACGCTAAAGGTACCCTAGTTATCACTATATCGGCACTCAGGGTACTCCATTGATTTCATTTGTTTGCCTAATGCATCAGGTCAAGAGGCATTACATTTTTTGCATTTGTAAAAGCAGACATGATTTTATAGGCTAGTTTAAAATTTTGGAGAAACTAACCCACCTTCTTAAACCTACCCACTTCTCAAAAACATGTAACAGGCAAATAAAAGTACAATAACAGGTAAAACTACACATTGCACAACCTAACAAAAACAGTATTCTGAAGCCATTTGATACCTTCATGTAAAGAACAGAGTTGATCCTAACCTCTTACACTCCAGGGCCATTTTTGGGATTTCTGCCTGGATTTGGCCTACCCAAATTGAAAAGCTTCCCACACACATACATTGGTCTAGGTAAAACATTTTGGTGTCACTTTACAGGAAACCATTTGAAGTTACATAAAACACTGCTAAAAGTGATAAACATGTAAGTATATGTTGTCTAAGCTGTAATAACCCCCCAAAAAAGTAGGCGCTTTTTGATATTTTTTTGAATGCTTTAGGAACCTGTTTCCACTAAATTACAGAAAATAGTGGGGAAAAAAAAGTTTGTCTGTGTCATGTTGTATGCAAGATTTACTCAAATGGGTCTGAAGGGATGACCCCCCTTTTTCCCCTCTTTTCCCCCCTCCCACGACCCTGCTAAAATATTTACACTAAATTACTCTGGTGCCAAATCCAGTCGGAAATGGCACCAGAGTAATTTAGTGTAAATGCATTACTTTGTGTAAAACAAATGCCAAAGTGATGCATATCTCCAGAAAGTAGAGACTCTAAGCTTTCAAATGGTACCACATATGACATCATAGCTCCTCCACAGACATTTAAAATGGAAAGTATATACATGACGATGTCATTCCCATCCCTGTACAGGGTCCTTGGAGTTTAAGTGGTTAATGTTTTAATCGCTGAAATAATGATCCCGCCACTCCGTGAACACACACTATACTCAGTCATATCTCATTCAAATGATACGCACAAATGATACACACAACACACAACTGAGCATGACGGGATCGGTCGCAAGACACACGAGAGCCAATGACATTGTAATTGTTCACCAGACATAAGAGAGCCAATGCAATATCACAATGAAAAATAATTTAACGTTTCATAGGGTAGACATTTTTTTACATTTGTGTGCATGATCTTTGGCAGATATATATGCTGATCGCTTTTGGGTATTTTCTTCACAAACAATCAATTGTTTGGCTTTGGAACACTTGGAATATTTGTACTTTTTGAATAAACTTTACCTCCAATCTGTTACAAACTGGCTGTATTAAGCGCATGACAAAGAAGATGAGGGTAACAAAGAGTCTTGGCCAGCCATGGCGAGAAGAGGACCCGGTAGAATAGACCGGGCGATGGACCAAGGTGACATCGCAGGCCTGGAAGCCTGGCGTTGAGCTGCTGCCTCACGGGACTGAGGTGGCAAAGGGGGACTCAGATGGCCAGAATGACGATGTGGCGAATAAGGCAGACGGGGAGGCTGGAGGAAGGGAGGAGCATGCTGGCTCTCTAGGGGTGCAGGGTGAGGGCACACGCTGTGCGTTGAACGCCGAAAGCCTACCTGGAGTGACGAGGGAGCCCAGTGTTTCCGGGCAGACCGGGAGGTTTTGGAAACATCACACTAACCTTTAAATGGGATTCTACTATTAAGGAAACTGGACATTTGAATTTTTCCATAATCAAAACGGAATGTTTGGAAAATATTTTTTTTAGAACAAATACGTGTTAGCTTTATTTGATATAACAGTTTGAAGTGAGACAGGACATATTTTCAGAATGGAACATGGACATCATGACTCAAGAGACTGAAGGGAACTAAGGGCTGGTTTATTTAAAAAAATATGCAGAAGTGCAGTTTCACATCCTGATGCAAATATTCTCAGAAAACCTTGATATACAGTATCTGATATAATTATGCAATAATAGATGGTTTGAAAGGTCCTGTCAGTGGAAAGAATATATTTAATCACAGAAAATGTATGAAGTTAATTAATAAAAAAAGAAAAGTTTGTCCCCATTATGTCCTAGCGATTATGTACCATAACAAACACATCATTTTTGTTTGTTATGGTACATATGGTCACCTTGGTCCATCGCCCGGTCTATTCTACCGGGTCCTCTTCTCGCCATGGCTGGCCAAGACTCTTTGTTACCCTCATCTTCTTTGTCATGCACTAAACGGTGTGAATCAATCAATGATTCGGGGCGTCAATGTCACGTGATTTCAGCAGTTTGGATCGCGTCAAACCGCCAAACTGCGGAAATCACGTGACATTGGCGACCGGAATCATTGATCGATTCACACCGTTTGAATCTTTTTGGTGGAACACGGAAGAGAAGACAATGCTGAATAAAATAGTTTTTTATATTTTTGGACCAAAATGTATTTTCGATTCTTCAAAATATTCTAATCAACCAACTGATGTCACATATGGACTACTGTCCATATATAGTTCTTATAGTTCATACATAGATCTATTCAAACCTCATCAATAAAAATACTGGAAACTCTAAGCAGCTTTTTTCCTCAGCTAACTCTCTCCTGAAGCCGAAGTCATCTTCATCCATTGAAACCACAGTGGAGTGATGCAACAGCTTTATTGACTTTTTTTTAGATCTAAAGTCAATAACATTCGCTCTTCAATTTCTAGCTCTTCCTCCCTGTCTTCACCATCCTCCAACCACTCACCCAGGAGATTGCCATCCCTTCCTCACTTTACTGAGGTTCAGCAGAGCCACGTTGAAGAAACCATCAAAAAAATGAAGTCGTCCACCTGTACCTTGGATCCCATCCCGACTGTTGTGCTCAAGTCATTCATTTCCATTGTCAGCCCAATCATCACTCAGTTTGTTAATCTCTCTCTTATAACTGGTCATGCCATTAAAACTGCTGTCATCCGTCCTATACTTAAGAAACCAACTCTAGACCCGGAGGTCCTTGCTAATTATAGGCCGATCTGCAACCTCACCTTCCTGTCAAAGGTTCTAGAGAAGGAAGCCGTCTCTCAGCTCCACAACCATCTAAAAAACAACAAATTATTTGAGATATTTCAATCAGGCTTTCGCTCGGCCCACAGCACTGAAACAGTTCTGCTTAGGGTGACAAATGACCTTCTAATGACAGCTGATTCAGGATCACCATCACTGCTTATTCTCCTCGACCTATTAGCGGCATTCGATATCGTGGACCATACCATCCTCCTGGACCGCCTCCATAATACAGTTGGACTATCGGGAGCAGCACTGCAGTGGTTTCAGTCCTACCTTTCTGACAGAACTAAGCGTGTTATATTAGGTGGATGTGAGTCCAGGCTGCACCCTGTTACATGTTGTGTTCCGCAGAGGCCAGTTCTCGGCCAAATCTTATTCATCCTCTACATGCTTCCCCTAGGTCCTGGACTAGCAGACCTGGACTATCTTTTCATTGTTATGCTGATGGCACGCAACTTTATATCAAAACTGCCCCGAGCCCCTCCACAGCTCTGTCACGACTCACCACATGTCTTGAGGAAATTAAGGCATGGATGGGAACTAACTTCCTCCAGCTGAACTCCAGTAAAAGGCATTACTGAGGCACTACTGGTTGGCACCCCTCATCAGATCCACTCCTCTCCTTTATCCCAGCTCATCTTTGATGGCCAGGTCATCACTTTCTCCTCCTCAGTCACAAATCTAGGGGTTTGTTTTTACCCACAGCTGACCTTCAATGACCACATTAAGCACATTTGTAAAACTTCCTTTCACCACCTTCGAAACATCTCCAAACAACGTCCCCTTTTAACCTTTTCAGATGCAGAGAAACTTGTCCATGCCTTTGTCTCCACCAGGCTGTACTACTCCAACGGACTCTTCAGTGGGATTTCTGGCAGAAATATCCAGATGCTTCAATAATGTTACGTGTGGTGTCGTCAGGCAATGAGAGATCCAAGACATCCAAACGAAAATGGGTTTCTTTAATAAATGATAACTCAAATAGATACAATGAACACGCTGGGGCTAAACAGAAACAACACACATCAAACAAACGTTTAGAACCGGCAAGGAGAGAGGGAAGTGAGTCCAAACATAAATGAGTGCTATGGGCGAAGACCAGGTGCAGGGAATCCGGGGAGAGCAGGAGAGATGATGAGGGAGTGAGTTCAGGTGTGAAACAGGGAGGATCCTGGGAAATGGAGTCCGGGAACGGGCGTGAATGTGACATTACCTCCCTCTTCCGGTAGGCGCGTCCTCGCGCCTAAGATGTAACATCGGGGAGGGGGGGTGGGCGCCCTGGAGACCACCACTCAGGTGCGGGGGAGGTGCAGATGGGTATGGCGGTCTCCAGGGCGGGACTAGGACCTCCGGAGCCTGGGATGGTCATGGCGGGTCCGGCGCCTGGGGCGGCCATGGTGGGACAGGAGCCTGGGGCGGCCATGGTGGGACTGGAGCCTGGGGCAGCCATGTGGCTGCGAGGAGTGCCAGGATGGCCAGTATTAGTACTCGGGCTGGGATCCCGGACGAGGCTGGGGTCTTGGCCGGGGCTGGCGCCCTGGGCTGCGCTCGAGGCCCACCCACCCGTTCCCCACCCACGGATATATAGCCCCCCAAAAAAATTTTTTTCTCAAATTTAAGGGCTTGGCTGGGGGGCTTGTCAGCTCTGGGTAGCCGGGAGGCGGCTCTGGGTAGCCGGGTGAAGGCTCTGGGTATCCGGGTGAAGGCTCTGGGAGGCCTGGAAGTGGCTCTTGGAAGCCGGGCGAAGGCTCAGGGAAGCCGAGCGAAGGCTCAGGGAAGCCTGGAAGCGGCTCTTGGAAGCCGGGCGAAGGCTCAGGGAAGCCTGGAAGCGGCTCGTGGAAGCCGGGCGAAGGCTCAGGGAAGTCTGGAAGCGGCTCGTGGAAGCCGGGCGAAGGCTCAGGGAAGCCTGGAAGCGGCTCTGGAAAGCCTGGAAGCGGCTCTTGGAAGCCGGGCGAAGGCTCAGGGAAGCCTGGAAGCGGCTCTTGGAAGCCGAGCGAAGGCTCAGGGAAGCCTGGAAGCGGCTCTGGGAAGCCGGACGAAGGCTCGGGGAAGCCTGGAAGCGGCTCTTGGAAGCCGGGCGAAGGCTCAGGGAATCCTGGAAGCGGCTCTGGGAAGCTGGACGAAGGCTCGGGGAAGCCTGGAAGCGGCTCTGGGAAGCCGGGCGAGGGCTCGTGAAGGGCTTCGGCCCAAAAGTCTATTAGCCAGCCCTCCTCTGCTGGCTCCGGTCCGGCTCTGGCCATAGGGCTGGGAGGCGTGGGCGTGCTGCTGTTCTTTCTTGGCCTCCCTCGCTTCCTTGCCTGCGGGACCTCGTTGGACGGTCCACTGGAGGGGTGAGTGGAGGCACCCGGCTGCTGGCGAACTGGCCCGGCCGCGGATGTCATTGATGGGTCTGGATGAGGCACACACTCTTCAATTTCGTATGGGGAACCATTGAGAAACAAAATGAGATTAATAGTTTCCACTAGGGAATACGAGCAGGGAGCATCCATAAATCAGATGGTGTCCTCATCCAACCCCATCAAAAACACAGCGTTAAGCGGGGCATCGGGCCAGTTCACCAGATAAGCTAGCTCGGAAAATTCCTCCACGTACCTCTCCAGCGGCCGTCCATCCTGCCGGAGGCCCCTCAACCGGTCCTCCGCTGATGAGTCCATGGCTGGGAACGCAGGTGATATGGGCACAACGAAGATACCCATCTTGCCTCAGATGCCTTGTCGGTTAGGCCGGTTCTTCTGTTACGTGTGGTGTCGTCAGGCAATGAGAGATCCAAGACATCCAAACAAAAATGGTTTCCTTTAATAAATGATAACTCAAATAGATACAATGAACACGCTGGGGCTAAACAGGAACAACACACATCAAACAAACGTTTAGAACCGGCAAGGAGTGAGGGAAGTGAGTCCAAACATAAAGGAGTGCTAATAACGAAGACCAGGTGCAGGGAATCCGGGGAGAGCGGGAGAGATGATGAGGGAGTGAGTTCAGGTGTGAGACAGGGAGGATCCTGGGAAATGGAGTCCGGGAACAGGCGTGACTGTGACAAATACATCCAGAACAGTGCTGCCAGAGTCCTTATGAGAGTCAGTAAATGTGATCACATAAATTAAGTTAGCGCAAGTTCTGCCAGGAAGACTCAATCGTTACGTCACTAATTACCTTCTCATCTATCCAATCACATCCTTTACCGGAGCATATAAAGGTTGTACTTACTCATGTTTGAGTTCGCAGATACTACCGCTTCAGCACCACCATCCTCCCAACCACCACCAAGATGGGACCTTTCCTCCATCCCCCCCTACACAACCAGCCAGGCTTTCATATCAACTTCAACACCACCAGACAGGATCTCCCCTCTACCCTGAAGACTTCAGGATATCTCTCCCTCCATCCACCCCACCACCACCAGATGGCCCCCTTTCGTTCTTCGCGGGGGGTGAGCTGCGCCCCTGCCTCTGTATTCAGGCAGGATACGCAGATTCCGTACCCTCGGAATGCGAATTACAAATGGGGCCTACGCCAAAGAACTTGATTGCTTGCTGAGCTCCTAAATAAGTGTTATTGTTACAGCATTAATTCTTCCGAGTCTTTCTGGCAGAACTCCCATCCTACACTTATTGCACTGGCTTCCCGTTTCATCCAGGATCGACCACAAAATACTCCTGCTCACACATACATGCATCACCGGACATGCACCTCCATATCTACAGGAACTCATCACTCTGAAATTCTCCAACTGCACCCTCAGATCTTCAGGCCACCTGCTTCTTCAAGTCCCCATCACCAGGCTTCGTACAATGGGAGATCAAGCTTTCTGCTCAGCTGCACCACAGCTTTGGAGCCACCTTCCCAGTGAGCTGAGAGCAGTACAGAGCCTGGACCAGTTTAAAGCTGAACTGAAGACTTTTTTTTGTTCAAAATGGCTTTTATGTGTTGATTGTTTGTATTTTTATTTATTTTTCTTTTTTATTCATTTTTGTTATTATTATTATTATTATTATTATTATTATTATTATTATTATTATTATTATTATTTCCCTTTTCCATTGTTGCACTGTGAGAGTCATTGGAATGAAAAGTGTGTTATAAATTAAATCTATTATTATTATTATTATTATTATTATTATTATTATTATCACTTTGATTATGTTTGTATTAGCTTTCTGGACATGGACAGTAAAGTAAGCATAGACTGCATTATGCTCTGGGACTAAAATATAAAATATCTTAAACTGTGTCCCGATGATGAACAAAGGTCGTGGAACGACATTAGAATGAGCCATTTATGACATCAATTTTATTTTTGGGTGAACTAACCCTTTAAACTATACTATACTATACTTCTTCTTTTCTTTTCTTTTTTGCTACAAAAAAAGCAAACTTCCTCATCTTTTGGTTTAAATACTGCTGTTGTCGTCTGACTGCATGGATTTTCTGATCTTCGCTCATCAATGTTCTTGAGCTCCTGAAGAACCTCACAAAAAGAACCATATTCTGAGGTAATTTTTAAAAGATTAAAAGGGGTCTTATTCTTTATTGTTATTTAAATTGTTTGCATCAAATGGTTTTCTATCTAGCAGAACATATCAATTACAATAGTGTAAAACTGTATTGTGTAACCATGTATTGGAGTGGTTGGATATTTGGTGAAATACTTTTCTTGTTGTCTTTCATCATCTGTTCTTCACTAGATCTATAGATCATCTGAGGGATTTGACTGAATCAAGATGCTGCTGATCATTGAAGCTCTTCTTCTCATTTTAGCTGCTCTGGGACAGGTAAGCTTGTGTTCTAGTATGAATATTACAGACATGAATACTGATGATGTGATCATTATGATTTCTGTTGCTGCAGGATCAAAGAGCTGCTGCTGCTGCTGCTGTTAAAGGACAGATATTTCCATTGGATATGGCAGTGAAATCTGTTGATAACCAATACATGGGTTGTAAAAAGAGAATGGCGAATCTGGTGAAGAGGCAATATCTAGAGAATGAAATGAATAACTCAGCTGAATTTAAAAAAGCTTGGCAAGAAGCTGAAATGAATGCCACTGCACCAGAAGATAAATTGACAAGGAATAATTCTATCGCCATTTATATGTACACTAACCTTAATTCTAGCATATATAGCAATTTTAATGTGGCTGTTCATAATGGTAAACAACACTACACAAACCAGAAATTCAAGTGGTATTCACTTCACTTTTTGTTAACAGATGCTATACAGATATTGACTAAAACACAAAACAAATGCAAGTCAACATATCGTGGTACAAAAACTGAATTTAATTATAATGTCACGGACAAAGAGGTTCGTTTCGGCTCATTTGTTTCATCCTCTCTTAATCGTAAAGTAGCACAGAGATTTGGAACTAAATCTTGTTTTGAAATCAAAACCTGCAAAGGTGCTGATGTGATCAAATATTCTAAGTATCCTGAACAGAAAGAGGTGCTGATTCCTCCATATGAGAAGTTTAAAGTCACTGCAGTCACGACAAGAAAACACCAGAAAAATCTCTGGTGTGAAACTGTGTACAAGTTGGAAAGCTCTGGAACAAGAAGTGACCTGAAATGTGAAGTGGATTTTAAAAAAATAGCAAGGGTCTCTGAAAAAAAAAGACCATTTAGAACTAAATGCATATGCTCAAACGGTATTTGCACAATGTATGTAAATTAAAGCTACTATAAATCTGTATTGTATAGCGCTATATAAATAAAGGTGACGATATTCCCACTGACATCAAGATGTATCTATAGTGGCTGAATGTATTTGAGCTGCTGGTTGAGAAAATAGCACTGCGATCGGTTCCTGTATTCTGTGGGATTTGCCCCCCTTATCTTGCCATTACTAAAGCCTTGCTGTATCGCTTGAACTAAAATGACATTTTAAAATGCATGCTGAGTGTTCTTAATCTACACGCTTCCTTCACTTCCACACTTAATTAAACAAATAGTTTTAGTTCTATGACAGAAATAATATTTGCTCATGCAATTGTGACATAAATGAAGGATTTAAAGATGTATCGATTTACCTGTTTTTCTATCACTGTAATATTGTGTTGTTTGTTGTATTGTCTTCACAAGTTGGTTAGAAATAAGTGAATTTCAATGTTGTGAAGCAGTAGTTTCCATTGTTTTTGCATTGCTTTATGTTGAATTTGTGCTGGTCAGATGAAGATTATTCAATGATCTCAATAAATGCTCATTTTTATTATAACTTGAATCCTGTCTGCTTCATGGCCAGTTGGTTGGAAAGAGTTAAGCCGGGTTCACGCTGCGTAATTGTCCATGATTTGGCCATCTGAGGCACCTTTTATGAAAACATTCATCTGATTAATGACCAAACAAATTTTCTTTAAATGCAGTTTATTTTTATTTTGATGAAATTCTGGCTATGTCAGAAGATTTGACTCACAGTCCATTAGTGTGATGTGACAAACATCGAATCAAAAGCAAAACGCAATTAGTTAGACAAAAAGAAATCACCACTTGCTCCACACATCCCAGATAGCAAGCAACCATCGTAATAATGTTAATGTGTCAATGTTAACTGCATTGAATCAACATTGAAATTTCCTCTAAAAATCAATGGTAATGGAATTGAATCAATGTTACAGTGTGATGTTGGTTCAACAACTAAGATCTCACAAACTTCAAACATAAATCAAAATCCAAAACATAAAACAAACACTCACCTTGACTAAACACAAAGACTCTCCAAGAGTGGGTTACCACATTCGATATCAGACAAGGACACGTGGCAAACATGAAGGCTTAAATGCACATGGGCTAAAGACAAGACAAGGGACACCTGTGAACAAGGATTAACCTAAAAACGAATGACAACATGACTCAGGAACACATGTCAGGATCACATGAGGACAAGGAGTCGCCTGGCAAACCAAGAAATACATGACAAAACAAAGACTGCGAACATTGCAACTGAGAAACATAACAGTGAACTTGGCCAATTTAAAAACATGAACATAACCCAAACACCTTGTGACAACGTAAATGTTTCTTTGGTAATGTTTGGTCACCATTATGGTGATCACTGTTTTCTTTTAGTTGGGCAGTTTGATCCAGAAAGCCGCATTAATATGTGCTTTATAAGTACTAATAAACAGACAATATCCTAGTAATATGCATGTTAATATTAATAACTGAACCTTAAAATAAAGTGTTACCAAAAAGTTAGTTAAGTTATTAGTTAATGATGAACATCATTAACAAAACATGACTATATATTCAAAAATGATTAGCAAGTTAAATTAACATTTTTATAAATGCTTTTTTAATTCAGTTAAATCGTTCATTAATTATTAGTTTATGATGAACTAATCATTCACAAAACATGACTATAAATTATTAATAGGTTATATGTTAACAATTTACAAATTTGTTGTAAGTTGTCGTAAATTGTAAATCATATCAAACACATCAATAGTAGACAAGTTATTAGTTGATACATTATGTATCATGAATCACTGAAGTATTTATATCAAAAACATTTTTAGTATAATCTCAATAAACAATGGTTAATCATGAACACGTGTTAAACAAACTTCTAGTGGGTTGTGTTAAATAATTTTACTCATCAGCACTTGTGTTCTGTGTGAAGTGAGTAACTTACAGGACATTCTTTTATTACCATAACGTTTTATATATCAAAAGCTCAAGAGAAAGTTGATTTCTCAATTCACCACCCCTTTAATACATCATACACTGTTTTTTAATCGGCTAGAGAATAACTGGCACCCCGACTGAGTCTGGTTTCTCCAAAGGTTTATTTTTCTCCATCATGCCCTGATGGAGTTTTCGTTCCTTGTCACTGTCGCCTTTTACTTGGCTTGCTCAGTTGGGGACACTACATTTTTAACTAAATATCCAAATTAATTTACTTACTAAACTATATCAACTTAACTACTGATCTGCCCACATTGTCGCTATATGATAATTCAAATTAGCTGGGTGACATCACCGTTTTTTCCAGAGCGGCTGTACAGCTGAATCAAATTCTGTTGTATAATTTTTCCTGTTAACACTGTGAAGCTTTGAAAAAGCTCTATATAAAAGAAAAAAAAAAAAACGTTATAATAACTGCATGCTTTGAATACTCAGTAAAGCATTAGCAAATAGTTAATTAATAATTCATAAAGCATTAATATATTATCAGAAAACTATAAATGATTTATAACCATATCTATAATGTGTTTAATAATGTTTTTTCATACTTTTTAATGATCAATTTATCATTTAGAAATTATGCAGTTATTTAGGAGTTGTCAGTGGTTCTTATACGTTCATTTAGAAATGATTAAAAAAATATTGAAATGTACATTTATACATCTTATTATTTAGACATATAGTAATAATTACTCAGTGTTAATAAATACTTTATTAATATGTATCCCTACTGTAATTAAGTGACTCCTTCTTAAGGCTTGATTTTGTGAGAATGATTTATGCCTCATAACACAAATCATTAGCTAATTGTTATGGTAAAAAGGCTACAGAGACAAGATGAGTAGGTGAGTAACTTGACAGAAGTGCAGGTTTGCAACAATGATTCTCTGGGGTGATACTCTGGGTGTATTTGCAGATGGTGGTTGTGAAGCTCAGGCGATTGGCAATGGAGACACGGAACACACACAAGCTGGACACAGGAAGACGCTGAAGACTAGGAAGTAGACGCTGTAGATAGGTAAGAACATCAAAGGAGTTCTTGAAGACAGCAGAAGGGTTAGTACCTTTTACAAACGTTCTGTATTATTACATAAAGTTATTTATAAATTATTAGTTAATATTAGACCCCGAATTGACCCCGAATAGTAGAAGAGTCGATGCATTGATATGCGGAGCCCGATTCGACCACGATCTCACATGTTCACGGCTTTTATGAAATGAGGATCATACCATTTTGGCATTATGGGGGTGCTCAATATTTTATAGACATGGCACAACACTGAGCTTCGCGTCCGGTGTGCGACCCCTTTAAGGGCACCACGAAGCGAAGTGAAGCTTTTATGCCTTTAAAATTCGAACACATTTAATGAGTGCATGGCATAATCAGCTTTAGAACGTGCATGTAAACACACTCAAAGTGTTCTTTTCCTCTCTAGGCAGGTATTTTTTTAATCTTTATTGATCAAAATGTTCTTTTATATATTTGTGTGATGTGCTGTATTTCGATCGTGGCTTTAACATGTTATGAGAAAACGGTTTACGAATGTTTATTCACCACATTACCTTTTATTTAAACCTAAATAATAAAGCCATTGCCAGTTTTTCTGTCAGTTGGCAGGCAGTTTTGGACGCTTTATTAAAAGTTAAAATAAAATAAAAATGAAAATAGTTTTATCCTCCTGCTGACTAGTGTTGTGCTCCTCCCAACCCATTCACACACACATAGATGATTTCGACTATCGGTCTACCATAGAAAGATTGGTACATTTTATATATATATATATATATATATATATATATATATATATATATATATATATATATATGTGTGTGTGTGTGTGTGTGTCTGTGTGTGATGCATTATATACAAGTGTCTTATAACTGAACGTTATTATAAAGTGTTACCTTATTGTAATCTTTAATCAAAATATCTTCCCCTCCTTCTTGTGATGCGTTTACTGGCGTGAGGGCGGGGCAAACTGTCACTCACATGAGATCCACCAATAGCAAACCACAACCATCCAATCATCCAATCAATTCCTAGTGGACAAAATCACGCCGTGCCCCAGTAGCCTTTTCCCTTGGATATGCATCACAATAGGAAAGAATAGACATGCAACTTGCATTTCATGGTGACTTTAAAGTGCACGATCCAACACATTTTTAAAATCTTTTTAACTGCATTTAATCATATCATGTGCCAAGTTACTGCTGCTATGATGCTTCTCCGGAAAGGGAAGGTGGATCAATCACTGTCAGACTTGTCTTCTGATATCTGGAGAGAGTCTCGACTGGCCACATACTGTGTGACATCAGGTAACCCGGATATTATACAGCAGCTCACAGCACTGCGGGAAATGCTCATGTCACTTGCCTCATTCCTGTGCGGAAAGAAACTCACATATAGACTTACGTTTCACTATCCAATCAGTTCTACAGATACAATGAAGTCCCACCAATTCGTTCTCCTTTAACATCCTGTTTGACTCAGAAATACATTACAGAGTTAAGATGGGTTGCATGTGGCATTTCATTGTGACTTTAAATACTTCCTGCTTGAGATGTGTATATGAGGTGATTTATTGTGGCTAAGCAATGCAGCTGCTATAATCCAAAAAGCGTTTATCACATGAATGTGTTTATCAGGATTTTACATTCAACAAGTTGTTTTTATTTACCAAACAATGATTAAAAAATACTGAATAAATGTATTGATCATCGTTAGTTAATATTAGTTATTGCATGAACTAATTAGCCTGGCGTGGTCATACTCAATTCTAGTCAGAGTATGAGTCTGAAAATGCTCCATTGGGCTGTGATTATGGGGCGTGTTTCAACCGAACCAGGAAAGACATCAATTGGATAGACCTACAACCAATCAGAGCAAAGAAGCGACGCATTGTCAAATGTCAACAGAGCTCAACTGCACTGTGTTGCCAAGTCCGCGTTTTTTTCCCCGCGGGTTGTTTTCTATGTCTGCGGGTTGAAGCGACTAATATGTGATATATGGACCCATGAGTGCGAATTTTAAAATAACACACATTTTACCCCCAAACACCATTTTTCCCCCGGAGAACTCCCTGAGAAGCTATTGTTTTGGGCTAGTAGTTGGCGGGTTTTGTTGTAAAAACTTGGCAACCCTGTCTGCACGCACGCTGAAATCAGGCTGGAATACACGATCTTTGCCGGTGTTGTAAAAAAAATTGAATAATTTAATGATACACAGAGTACTTACCCAACATGATCATCATTTCTGAGAGAAACTGTGAAGGTGAATGCATATACAAACAAGCTCTCCGTTTAGGATTCGAAAAAATATAACCCAAGCCCCTTTGATGACGTGCATGATTACGTTACTGTTGATCATCTGTCCATCATCGTCTAAAGCCCGCCCTGATGATTTCATTGGTCCGAACAGTTTCTGTTCGGGGATAATTACTCCTCTATGGAGCAAGGCCAGACCGAACTGCCCGACCTAAAAATGTTGTGGGCGGGGCTAAGTTCGGCTGGCATCCAGGCTATGAACTAATGGGACCTTAGTTTTTTTTTTTTAAATTCCTTTCTATGTAAAGCACTTTGAATTGCCATTGTGTATGAAATGTGCTAAATAAATAAATTTGCCTTGCCTTGCCTTGCCTAAAGTGTTTCTATTTTTTCAGTTTTTGCAAAATTAGGTCACAGTTCCTTTGTAGTCATTACATCATGCAGTTTGAAATGATCAGTGATCTGTATTGTTTGTAAATGTTACCATTCATTTGTCCTCTGGTCGTAATACTCCACATTAGAGCAGGTGCTGAGGCCATTAAATCCACCAACAACAAACAGCCGATCGTCCATAACCTGGAGTTCGGATAATCAAATAACTGTTACTTAAATGAAACATGTTCAGTATGCGACCAGAGAGAATCTTTAAAAACGTTTTGTTTCTGCAGAATCCATATCTCACCTCAATACCGAAGTTGCTGCGTGGGCTGATCATAGATTCAACATCATGCCAGCTGTCAGTGAGAGGGTTGTAGGCCTCTGCGCTTTGCAAACGATTGGCACCATCATAACCACCAACCTTGAAACATAAATGTGCATTGATCTGTTAATATGGCAGCAGCCCCAAAAGGATTTGCACTCATGAATGCACTTCGAGGAGGCCTATCTATTTTTGTACAGTTGATAATACGTCTCATTTAAAAAACGTATTTTATATTGTCATATGTTGCCCTGTACGTGTGTATAATACTCACAGCGTAAACTAGATTCCCATAATTGATCACACCGACACCACTGCGGCGGCTGCTCATGGGAGCGATGAGCGTCCACTGGTTTGTTTCTGGGTTAAATCTCTCAGCTGTGAAGAGATACTCGATCCCAGTAAAACCACCACAGATATAAACCTGCCAGAATCACACAAATGCAAAAGAATTAACACACTGCTAGTGTCCGACATGCTCTTAAAGGTGCAGTGTGTGGTATTTATGAGGATCTATTGACAGAAACGCAATATGATATACCTAACTATGTTTTCAGTGGTGTATAAAGACCTTACACAATGTACCGTTATGTTTTTATTACCTTAGAATGAGCCATTTCTACCTCCGTACACCGTGGGTCCCCTTACATTGAAGACGCCATTTTGCACCGTCATGTTTCTACAGTAGCCCTTAGCGGACAAACTTCTCTACAGAGCGCTAGTCACGATCTGCTCTCTAATGTGCAGATAGTGACTAAATGTTTTTGAAAGCAAAAAAGTTTTTGTCCTGTGTCAGCCACCGTAGCTTCGAAAGGGAGGGGTGACATTTGGGTGATTGCAATTTACAACTTCACCACTAGATGCCACTAAAATCCACACACTGCATCTTTAAACCATCAAGTGTTTGACTTGGGTGAGTGTTCTTACCCTGCCCTGCAGTGAGGTGGCGCTAGCGACACTCCTCAGTTCATTCATGGGCGCCAACATTGTCCACTGGTTGGTGTTTGGATCGTAGCATTCTGTTGTTCTTAGCCGTACGTGTCTATTAATACCACCCATAGCATAAATTAATCCATCCAAAACAGCGACACTAACGTAACATCGCTGTTCATACATGGGGGCCACCTGGTGTGTAATGCACAGACAACACAAAACAAAGCAAGCTTGGTATATGAACAACATTATTGAAATACTGTTGTTGTTTTTTTTGTTGGAAATGTACCATGGTATCACCATACATACCTAAAAGTAAGTACTGTACAGTGTCTTTAAATACTATATAAATATTATAACCAAGTGATACCATAGTATATTTCAAAGTGCCATCTGATAACTTGGGACCATCACAGTAATATTTTGGGCAATATTATGGATGTTTCAAATACAAGTTACATACCCTAACAACATTTCTGATGTTCAAATGTGCATATGATACCCAGAAAAGCGGACTAGGTAGGCCCATACACAGTCAAAAGGCACAATATTTGTTATTAGTAAAAGTAAACAAGTTGATACTCGGATAAGTAACAATGCTCACCTCATGCCAAGTATGCGAGATGGGATCGAACTTCCTCACACTGCTGAAACAGTTCTCGCCATCAAAGCCACCGATACAGTAGACAAACCCATCGAGGAACACTGTACCACTGTAGGCTCTGGGATGCTCATCCTTTTGAGTCACATCGACCCAACAGCCTGCTCTTGCGTCATATGCCTCAATTGCATTGGTGGGATTTCCTATGCTCCACCCTCCAATGGCCAATAGGATCTCAGAGGGCAGGCGTGGGCGTGTCAGTTGGTCTGAAACGGTGGGTCCCTCCATGTGGAGGTCAAAAATGACCCTCATTGCACTAATGAGAATGGCCAAACACGCCTCATTCTCCAACAACAGTGCCTTGTTCCTTACATTACTCATGAAGTACTCTGGTGACATCAACCCCATTCGAACCTGAAGCACAGTGAGAGAAGGGAACCAAATGTGGTCTTTATTATCAATGTCTATGGGGAAATACTTTATGCATAAATTAAAACCCAACTTAGTTTAAGGGGATAGTTTACCCAAAAATGAAAATTCTGGCATTAATTACTTACCCTCATGTCGTCGACACCCGTAAGACCTCCATTCATCTTCGGAACACAAATGAAGATATTTGTGTTTAAATCTGATGGCTCAGACAGGCCTCCATTGACACAAATGTCAGTTCCTCTCTCAAGAGCCATAAAAGGCACTAAAGACGTCATTAAAAGCCCATTTCACTACAGTGGCTCTACAATCATTTTATGAAGCGATGAGAATAGTTTTTGTGTGGAAAAAATAAATAAAAAAATAACGACTTACATAGTGATGGGTCGATTTCAAAACAAAGCTTCGAACCATTATGAATCAGTGTCTCAAATCAGCAGTTCGGGTTGCCAAAGTCACGTGATTTCAGCATTATGGCGGTTTGATACGCGATCCGAATCATAAATCAATAGGTTGATTCATAACCGTTCCAAGGTTTGTTTTGAAATTGGCCCATCACTATATAAGTTGTTATTTATTTATTTTTGCGCACATAAACTATTCTTGTTGTTTCATAAAATGAAGGTATTGTAGAACCACTGTAGTAAGATGGACTTTGTAGCGATGTTTTTAGTGCCTTTATGGGTCTTGAGAGAGGAAATGACTTAATAACGCGTTATCTTTAACGCGTAATTAATTAACGCGTTAAAGTCACGTAATTAATTAATCTTAATTAACGCGTTAAAGTCCCGGCCCTAGTTTATTTATATAGCACATTTCATACACAATGGCAATTCAAAGTGCTTTACATAGAAAGGAATTTAAAAAAAAACCCTAAGGTCCCATTAGTTCATAGCCTGGATGCCAGCCGAACTTAGCCCCGCCCACAACATTTTTAGCTCGGGCGGTTCGGTCTGGCCTCGATCCATAGAGGAGTAATTATCCCCGAACAGAAACTGTTCGGACCAAGGAAATCATCAGGGCGGGCTTTAGACGATGATGGACAGATGATCAACAGTAACGTAATCATGCACGTCATCAAAGGGGCTTGGGTTATATTTGTTCGAATCCTAAACGGAGAACTTGTTTGTATATGCATTCACCATCACAATTTCTCTCAGAAATGATGATCATGTTGGGTAAGTACTCTGTGTATCATTAAATTATTTTATTTTTTTACAACACCGGCAAAGATAGTTCATTCTAGCGTGCGTGCAGACAGGGTTGCCAAGTTTTTACAAAAAAACCCACCAACTACTAGCCCAAAACAATAGCTTCTCGGGGGGGTTGTCCAGAAAAAAAATGGTGTTTGTCGGGTAAAATGTGTTATTTTGGCAAGGTTGCCTGCTAAAATTCGCACTCATAGATCTATATGTCACATAATAGTCGCTTCAACCCGCGGACATAGAAAACAGCCTGCAGAGAAAAACACGGACTTGGCAACACAGTGCAGTTGAGCTCTGTTGACATTTGACAATGCGTCACTTCTTTGCTCTGATTGGTTGTAGGTCTATCCAATTGAGGTCTTTCCTGGTTCGGATGAAACACGCCCCATAATTACAGCCCAATGGATCACTTTCAGACTCATATTCTGACTAGAATTGAGTATAATTACATCAGGCTACCTTTCTTAGCCATCGGATTTTAACTAAAATATCTTCATTTGTGTTCTGAAGATGAATAGAGGTCTTACGGGTGCCAAATGACATGAGGGTAAGTAATCAATGACAGAATTTACACTTTTGGGTGAATTTACCCTTTAAGTTGGAAATTAAACATTATATTGAGTTACTTTTTGGTCTGATAAACAGTAAAGCAAAACTATGATCAATTTGTCTCTATTTTACCTTCGGCAGAAGCTCAGCAATGTGCCCTCTCCTGCTTTCAGGTGAGTGATCAATCCAGCGGAGGACGGCCTCAAAAACCACCTCCTCATTTTTAGCATTCAGCTCATCCTGATCAATCATCTCAACTAGGTGTTCCAGCGAGAGTTTCAGGAACTCCTCAGACTCTTGCTGCACCTCCTCAAAGTGCTGTAGAGCATATCGCTTTGCTTTGCGGTGGAGATTTGAGCAGGAGTAAAACTGCCCTGTGAACATGCAGATGCCAATGCAGTTCTGCAGGCTCAAGTTTGCCTCCAGGAACTTGCAGCAAGCATCCACAAGATCTGAAACTAAAAACTGATCAGCCGCCACCAAGAGCTCTGCCACATTCTCTTCAGAGATGTGGACATTTCCTGCATATGCGTATTTAATGATTAGAGACATGGTGTCTGAGGAGATTCCTTCAATATCATAGGAATGTTTCTCCGCGGAACATTGTGTGGAAAAGAGATCCCTGTGGAACAAATACTATCAATTTCTAAAGATGACACTTCTAAATTAGACATTGTACAATGGTAAAGCATGTTCCCGCATGTCCTTACCTAAAGTAAGGGCTGCAGCCACAAAGGATGATCTTGTGAGCTTTAAACTCTTCGCCATTAACTTTGATAATGACATCTGTGTGCTCGCCCTCTGAACGAACTTCGTCAAAAACATTAAAAGATGTCGCAATGAACTTGTTCTCCATGTTTTCTAGCTTAAAATAAACTTGAACACAAACTAATCAAACACTGATTAAAGTAATGTATTGTTTTAGTGAAATCTCCAAATGCTCAAAAGATTTCTGGAATGGTTGTGACATCATAGTTGAAGTTCAACGTTCTATCTGGTTCAAATCATCACAGCCTTTTAACAGAAAGTTATTATAAATCCAATTAAAATTTAATTAAAACTCATTGGCAATATTGTAAATAAAAATGATGAGCCTTTTATGTTTGAATTTGCTATTAAGGATTTAATCGAATAAAAGCACAAAATGCGTTTTTGACAGAAGAACAGGTGATTCCTACTGTTATTGAGAAAAACTATGCCACTTTCTTTTATTCTCAACATACAATAAACAAAAATAAAAAAATAAAATAGGCCTACCCTTTATGATTTTAAGTTGATATTTCAATAATTTATCAAAACATTTGCTTGTTTATGGTTCTCTGGTGTTGTTTAATAGTCATATGACGTGCCGGTAAGCAAATCAGATATTTCATATTTTTAAAGGGATAGTTCACCCAAAAATGAAAATGTGATGTTTATCTGTTTACCCCCAGGGCATCCAAGATGTAGGTGTGTTAGTTTCTTCACAATTTAATATTTTTAACTCCAACCATTGCACTGTGCCCATCATATGATGCATGTCAATGGGGTGTTATATTTTTATTTTTATGAGAGACAGTTTGAGAGTAAAAACACACCGATATACGAATCCATATTAAACCCGTGGCTCGTGGTGACACATTGATGTCTTAAAGGGTTAGTTCACTCAAAAATGTAATTGATGTCATTAACTCCTCACCCTCATGTTGTTCCACACCTGTAAGACCTCCGTTCATCTTCAGACACAGTTTAAGATATTTTATATTTAGTCCGAGAGCGTATACAAGTGTATGCACACTATACTGATTGTGTTCAATCCTCAAATGAAGATTCAAACGGTCATGAATCAGCGGATTGATTCATGTTTCCTGATCGCATGTCAAACTGCTGAAATCACGTACATTGGCAATCCGAATCATGAATCAATACGTTAATTCATGACCGTTTGAATAAATGGGAGCATTTTGTGCTCAAGCTATGTCTTTCAAACCCTCTGGCGCTAGCAACAGTTCATATTTTTCTTTGCTTTTAGCTAATAATTCTTTTTGAATTAATAGTCTAGAAACCACTTTTAAATAGTGTTGCCCATACTTGTTCAAACTCGTCCATGACCTTTCAAAAGACCAAACCAAATTTGGGTGAGATGTTATTCAGACATTATCAGTCAAAAAGATCTTTGTGAGATAGTCAACCGTTCCCATGGGACACAATGAATGAAAGAATGATGGTGTAGAGTTAATAAAGCAAGTGACGACACATGTTTGAACTGACATGACAAAGTCTATGGTGATTTCATACAGAAAAATGGCATACAGATGGAATTCACCTCAGTTTTTGTCATACAAATTCAAAAGAAAACATAAAATGAATGCTATCACACAATTTATTATAGGTTTGCTATCTTGCTAACTATCTAATTTCAAGGCAAGTTTTCTGGATATCTAAGGTAATAGTAAGATATAATAATAATAATAATAATAATAATAATAATAATAATAATAATAATAATAATAGATTTTATTTATAATGCACTTTTCATTCCGAAGAATCTCAAAGTGCAACAAAGGGGGAAAAAAATAACATGTTCACTGATGGTGAACAGAAACAGAGCTGATGGTGAACAGAAACATAGCTGATGGTGAACAGAAACAGAGCTGATGGTGAACAGAAACATAGCTGATGGTGAACAGAAACAGAGCTGATGGTGAACAGAAACAGAGCTGATGGTGAACAGAAACAGAGCTGATGGTGAACAGAAAACAGAGCTGATGGTGAACAGAAACATAGCTGATGGTGAACAGAAACAGAGCTGATGGTGAACAGAAACAGAGCTGATGGTGAACAGAAAACAGAGCTGATGGTGAACAGAAACAGAGCTGATGGTGAACAGAAACAGAGCTGATGGTGAACAGAAAACAGAGCTGATGGTGAACAGAAACAGAGCTGATGGTGAACAGAAAACAGCTGATGGTGAACAGAAAACAGCTGATGGTGAACAGAAAACAGAGCTGATGGTGAACAGAAAACAGAGCTGATGGTGAACAGAAACAGTGCTGATGGTGAACAGAAAACAGCTGATGGTGAACAGAAAACAGCTGATGGTGAACAGAAAACAGAGCTGATGGTGAACAGAAAACAGAGCTGATGGTGAACAGAAACAGTGCTGATGGTGAACAGAAAACAGCTGATGGTGAACAGAAAACAGCTGATGGTGAACAGAAAACAGAGCTGATGGTGAACAGAAAACAGAGCTGATGGTGAACAGAAACAGTGCTGATGGTGAACAGAAAACAGCTGATGGTGGAAGTCTCTGTTAGCTCCGCAGCACACTGTGGTCCACTCCATGTTTTAAATTTCTCCCAGCGGCAGTGTCCTGATGACATCGCAGAGGCACGACAGCTGAAGACCAGGTGATGGGTCTTCATGACGATTCAAACGTCATGAAGCTATAATATATATGATATAGTTGTTTTAGTGGGAAGAATTTATGTAAAACGAAAAGGAATAATCTAAACATAAGAAGACTATTTTGTTTACTTTAGTTAAATACTTAAACTTCTCCAAATGTTGTCCCAATTTTCCAAAATAAAACAAATTACATTAACAACCTTCATATGAACAAACAATTTTAGACTAAATATCCTAGTTTACACTGTAACAAGATTATGTGGTACTAACATATTTAACTAATATTAAAGTAATATATTCTCAGAGGAAAAACAAAACTTGAAAATCTTGTTTTTGACAGTTTAATGCATTATTTAACACACACACACAAACACACACACACACACGCATGCACGCACGCACACACACACACAGAGAGAACATGGACACGGATGATTTGCGATATACAAAAGCCCCCCTTCTTTACCTAGTTTGAAGAGACATTGTCACCTGGCTGTGAGCGACAGACTTTTCTGATCTCCTCTCGTTTTTGCTCCTAAAAAATAACGAAAAGGAATCGGACCAGAAAAAACAACAGTATTCGGAGGCAAGTTTTTGGTTAAACGTCAATATAACACTTCTAAAAGTGAACATTCCTGGTTCACATGTTCTTATTGCAGTGATAGATTATAGTGTTTATGACACCCTGTTGAGTTTATTAATGTCTTTTATCATTTGTTTCTAACTAGATCTTTAGATCATCTGAGGGATTTGACTGAATCAAGATGCTGCTGATCATTGAAGCTCTTCTCATTTTAGCTGCTCTGGGACAGGTAAGCTTGTGTTCTAGTATGAATATTACAGACATGAATACTGATGATGTGATCATTATGATTTCTGTTGCTGCAGGATCAAAGAGCTGCTGTTAAAGGACAGATATTTCCATTGGATATGGCAGTGAATTCTGTTGATAATCAATATGACGGCTGTAGAGATTACATGGCAGACCTGGTGAAGACAAAATATCTAGAGGAGGAAAAATCTACCTCGGATGAATTTAAAAAGACTTGGCAAGAAGCTGAAGAGAATGCAAAGGAACCAGAGGATAACTTACAGCAGATTCATTCAGTCGCCATTCATGTGTACACTAACAAAGACTCTAAAGTGTACAGTAATTTCACAAGTGCCACTCGTACTGGCAAAGAAAAGTACAAAGACAAGACTTTCAAATGGTATTCACTTCACTTTCTGTTAACAGAGGCATTACAGATTCTGAAGAAAACACAAAACAGATGCTATGTAACTTACCGTGGTACAAATGTTAAGTTTGATGTCCAGAACACAGAGGTCCGTCTGAGCTCATTTTCATCCTCATCGCTTGATCGTAAAGTAATACAGGGTTTTGGAAATGAATCTTGTTTTGAAATCTACACTTGTGAAGGTGCTAATTTGACAAAATATTCAAAGTATCCTGATGAGAAAGAGGTGCTGATTCCTCCATATGAGACGTTTAAAGTCACTGCTGTCAAAAACAGAACAGATCAGCCAGATCTCTGGTGTGAGACTGTGTTTGTGTTGAATAGCACTGGAAAAACAAGTGACCTGAACTGTGTTTTGCTTAACAGTGGAAACCATGCTGCTTACTTTAATGGTTTACTAATTTTGCCATTATTATTTTGCCAAGTGTTTACCTGCTAACCAGTTAAACATTTTTTTCATCATAGTTTGAAGTGCTTGCTGTGCTTAATTGAAGGGACAGTTTGATAAGATTTAGTAGTGATGGTAGAAAATATGTTTTTGAAACGTTTAATTTTAAACTTTTTTTCTCAATGTGTTGATTCAGTTCAAAACATTTTTATTCTCTTCTATTTTACATTCCAGATGTATATGTATGTATGATTACATTTTTTTAAGTTACATGTTACGCCTTACATTTTTACATTTTACAACTTGTCTTGTTTCATGACACACATAGTAATTTTTTTATGAAATGTTACAACCTGCCCTATAGGTGGGGGGACTCAAACAAGAGGCAAGTCAGAAAATGCTTATGTGACAGTTTAATAATAAAAAAAGATAAACTAAAATATTGTTTAAATAAAATGAATTTATTCACTTACTCATTTGGGTACACGAGAACGAACAAACAACAAAACAAAGTCAGCAAAAACCAGATAAATAGTTTAACAAACACACACACATACACACACACACACACACACACACACACACACACACACACATATATATATATATATATATATATATATATATATATATATATATATATATATATAGATATATATATCTGGTTCCCTTATCGAGGGAACTCGCACTGCGTCGGAACGCTGCGAGAGCACCTCTGCGTGACCGTGTCATGAAGCACTCGTGAAATCAGTCCAATGGCATGACGGGACGTCATAGGCGGGTGACGTCATTGACCAGGAAACTATAAAGCACCCCTGACCCAAACAATGTCAGCTTCTGATGTCTTCACAGGCGCTCTGTGTGAAACTGTCTTTGTCTATTTATTGTTGTTTGTCCAAAAAAAAAAAAAATGCATATAGACATATAATGGCGAGCAGACAGCATTTTTGATCGTGTGTTCCTCCCTGCCCTCGCTTCACTACAAGTAGGGATACACGCGATTAATGTGTTGTTTGTTTGGAGTGGTGAATGCTGCACGGTCAGCTCTAGAAAAAAAGGAGCTGACAGTGTTCATTCATAAAATTCCTGATGTGCAATATGCCCTACCGTGAGTATCTTCATCTCGAGGGGAGAAAGTCAACAAAGATTCTTGATTTGATCTCGGATCTCGCGTTTGCCGAGGCAGCGTGTAGTCACGGGGTTGAGTCTGGTGGCTCAGATCGCGCGTTTGCAGAGGTGGCGTGTAGATCACGGGTCTGCATCTATAATAAGAATCTGATTGCTACAGATCGCGGCTCAGATCTCGCATTTGCTGAGGCAATGTGTAGATTATGGGTGTAGATAATGGGCAGCATATGCTTGGGGAATTGAGCAGACGGGAATTTCCCTTTCTCCCTCTCTTATGATCGTGTGCAAACTAAGTAGCCTATGTGTTTGCAGACTATGTCTATGGTAGACCAAGTTTAGTAAATGTTTTCTGATTAAATACTCATCAGTTGATGTCAGTATTAACACTGTATTCAGCGTCTCTTCCAAACCGTTTTTACTTGCCTGTTTGATATGTGGCTGCATTTAATTTTGATGAGTTAATTATAAATACTTTTCGGAAGTTTATCAGTATTAAAACATAATATTCAGCCTCTCATTCAGACCGTTTTTTACTTGTCTGGTTGATATTTGGCTGCGTTTAATTCCTAGGATTTAAATGTTAAATACTTTTCGGAAGTTTATCTATATTAATAGCTATAATAGGCCTATATTCAGCCTTTCATCCAGACCATGTTAACTTGTCTGGTTGATATTTGGCTGCATTTGATTCTGAGGATTTAAATGATAAGTACTTTTCAGAAGATTATCTTTATTAAAACATTATATTCAGCCTTTTATCCATACCGTTTTTACTTGTCTGGTTGATATTTGGCAGCATATAATTCTGAGGAGTTAAATGATAAATACTTTTTAGAAGATTATCTGTCTTAATACTTTATATTCAGCCTTTCATCCAAACCGTTTTTACTTGTCTGGTTGATATTTGGCTGCATTTGATTCTGAGGAATTAAATGATAAATACTATCCACTATATTCAGCCTTTCATACAGACTGTTTTTACTTGTCTTGTTGATATTTGACTGCATTAAAAATCTGATGGCAGTCCCCTTCGGAGTGGGTCGGTGTTCACCGCATTACACGGTGCCCGTCCCCCTTCGGTGCCATCAGGGGGTCGGTCTGCCAAACCTGCCACCTCTGGTGCTTCAGGGCTCAGCGGTCTTCAGCGAGCACACATCGACATTGTCCGCCCGGAAACGTAGCAGCAAGGGGAAGCTCGCGCGGCTCAAAGAGGGTCAGTTCGGTTGCTCCCTGCCGGTGCGCCATTTCAGGATACTGAGCTGACCGCTCAACAAATACCAGAGGCTGGCCTTAACCCTTTAACTGTCACCCCCGTTTTTGAGAATAGTCATGAAAATGCACTATCCAAACTTAAAAGGCTGTAATTCAAGAATGGTTTGGAATATAGACTTAAGTTTGGTCTTGATTTAAAGAAGACAATCAGCAGATTATTGCTGAAGTGAAAGCATTTCAAAATATGAAAGAATGAAAAAGTTATGGAAGTTTAAATTTACTGAAAATGAAAAATACAGTACTAAATATTTTTTATTTTATATAAAATATATATTTTTCAAAAAATGTTTTACTCTAAAATTACTATAAAATCAAAGGCATATGTCTAACCAAGTTGTGTTCCAAATTTGATGTTGATATCACAAAAATTGAAGTCCCCATGAGATTTTGTTTAGGCGCTATACCAAAAATAGCCACCGGGTGTCATTCAATTTCCATTGATTGTTTTTTTGATGCATTTTCCTGTAAATTTCTGTCCAAATATCTCTTCCATCACAAAACAGTCACCACATATGGAACCTTGAGACTCAGACCTTTCCAATGATATGTGTTTTGTCAAGATTAGAAAAGATTTTGATTATAAAGTAGTTAAAATACATTTCGTAATATGAAACATGACACTGCCCACTAGGGGAGGAACCCGCTAGAAGAAATTAGAGTACCGTTTCCATGGT
Source organism: Pseudorasbora parva (assembly GCF_024679245.1). Classification (NCBI taxonomy): domain Eukaryota; kingdom Metazoa; phylum Chordata; class Actinopteri; order Cypriniformes; family Gobionidae; genus Pseudorasbora; species Pseudorasbora parva. The sequence continues at coordinate 13,909,233 of NC_090173.1, read as the reverse complement.
AACGCAACGTCTGATTTCAAAACGGTTTTCACAGGATGAATTTTGAGTTCGTAAGCTTTCGAATGATACCTAATTTATGATAATTACTAAAATATATGATACGAAAAAAAGGCAATCAAAAAAAGAGCGCCGTGAATATCCCCGTATATTCACGAAGTGCGTGGATGCAACTCTGGCTCCTCTGAGACTCCAGGGCATCCGTGTTCTGAACTATAGAGAGAATTGACGATTCAAACTAGCGGTTCAGCATCGAGGTGCTGTTCTCACTCACATGAAAGTGTCGGGTTGAGGCTAAACGACAAGAAAGTGTTTTATCTCCAATACAGAGTACCACATTTCTAGGCGTAGTTTGGGATTCGAAGACCCTGAAGGCTTATCTAATGCCCGCTCGGGTAGAAGCCATTCTCATAGCCATAAATAAGGTAAAGACTAGGCCAGTCACTTACTGTGAAACAGTTTTAGAGACTGTTAGGTCTGATGGCAGCAGCGTCCAATGTGATAACTTTTGGCCTGCTGTACATGAGTCCCTTGCAGTAGTGGCTCAAGACCAAGGGGTTCTCCCCGAGGAGAAATCCTTTTTTTGCATGATCATGGTCACGCTGCAATGCCTCCGTGCCCTGATTATGTGGAAGAAGCATTGGTCTCTGTCCCAAGGATCGGTGTCGCTGATGCTAACGACGGACGCATTCCTCACCGGCTGGGGGGCAATCATGAGTAAATCATGGAGCAGATTTCCTGTCAGGCAGGGATTGACACCTGGGAAGTGGAGACTTATCCAGCCCCTCTGGGGTTGCCATGGTGCAGACTTGGCCGAGGCTGTGTCTGTATACCTTTCCCCTGGTGGTGCTGCTCCCAGGAGTTCTGGATAGAGACACCGGGACGAGGTTTTGTCTCATTCTGGTCGGACATACATTAGAACATAGGTCTCTCCTAGACAGCCCTCCGGGGGATATTCCTGTCAGGAGGGATCTTCTTTTCCAAGGGATGGGGTCAATATTTCAACCCCACCCAGAGTTATGGAAACTGTGGGCTTGGCTTCTGAGGGGGCCCAGCTCATAGATTCAGGTCTTTCCACTGAGGTGTAGGGATTTGTATGCCATTGTAATTGCAGCACATGTATCTTATGTGCATTTAAGAAAACCACTTGCTCACAAATATTGCTCACAAATATTACATACCAGACTAAAAAGCTCCCATAGCTTCCATAGTCGCCTTTGGATTTTTGCTTACTCAGTTGGGGACAGTTAAATTTTAACTATATTGAAAAGAACGATTTTCTTTCTTAAATGCGTCATAAATGGCACTTCAGCCATTTTTTTAAATAATAAAAAAGAGACGCTGCTAGTTGAAATCGAATTTGGATATTGGCACGGAGAAAAACGTAACATTACTACTGGCGTGACGTAACTGAAGTGCATGACAAAATAAATCACATTTAAAATAATTATTGAAGAATTGTTAAATGCTAGAAAATAGTATTTTATATATATATATATATATATATATATATATATATATATATATATATATATATATATATATATATATATATATATATATATATATATCTGGCAGGATGGGTGTCACATGTCTGTCCAGTCTTGTTTTGCACATGGTTTTTTGGTATGTATCTGGGCCATGTGCTCTTATCTTCTGTCTGGGTACCTCCCTTCTTGTTATCACACACACACACACACACACACACACACACACACACACACACACACACACACACACGCACACACACACACACACACACACACACACACACACACACACACACACACACACACACACACACACACACACACACACACACACAGTGACTTTTCTGATCTCCTCTCGTTTTTGCTCCTAAAAAATAACGAAAAGGAATCTGACCAGAACAAACGACAGTATTCGGAGGCAAGTTTTTGGTTAAAGATCAATATAACACTTCTAAAAGTGAACATTCCTGGTTCACATGTTCTTATTGCAGTGATAGATTATAGTGTTTATGACACCCTGTTGAGTTTGTTAATGTCTTTTATCATTTGTTTCTAACTAGATCTTTAGATCATCTGAGGGATTTGACTGAATCAAGATGCTGCTGATCATTGAAGCTCTTCTCATTTTAGCTGCTCTGGGACAGGTAAGCTTGTGTTCTAGTATGAATATTACAGACATGAATACTGATGATGTGATCATTATGATTCCTGTTGCCATGCAGGATCACAGAGCTGCTGCTGCTGTTGGAGTAAGGATATTTCCATTGGATATGGCAGAGAAATCTGTTGATAATCAATATGACGGCTGTAGAGATTACATGGCAGACCTGGTGAAGACAAAATATCTAGAGGAGGAAAAATCTACCTCAGCTGAATTTAAAAAGACTTGGCAAGAAGCTGAAGATAATGCAAAGGAACCAGAGGATAACTTACAGCAGATTCATTCAGTCGCCATTCATGTGTACACTAACAAAGACTCTAAAGTGTACAGTAATTTCACAAGTGCCACTCGTACTGGCAAAGAAAAGTACAAAGACAAGACTTTCAAATGGTATTCACTTCACTTTCTGTTAACAGAGGCATTACAGATTCTGAAGAAAACACAAAACAGATGCTATGTAACTTACCGTGGTACAAATGTTAAGTTTGATGTCCAGAACACAGAGGTCCGTCTGAGCTCATTTTCATCCTCATCGTTTGATCGTAAAGTAATACAGGGTTTCGGAAATGAATCTTGTTTTGAAATCTACACTTGTGAAGGGGCTAATTTGACCAAATTTTCAAAGTATCCTGATGAGAAAGAGGTGCTGATTCCTCCATATGAGACATTTAATGTCACTGCTGTCAAAAACAGAACAGATCAGCCAGATCTCTGGTGTGAGACTGTGTTTGTGTTGAATAGCACTGGAAAAACAAGTGACCTGAACTGTGTTTTGCTTAACAGTGGAAACCATGCTGCTCACTTTAATGGTTTACTAATTTTGCCATTATTATTTTGCCAAGTGTTTACCTGCTAACCAGTTAAACATATATTGTTATCATAGTTTGAAGTGCTTGTTGTGCTTAACTGAAGGGACAGTTTTATAAAATTTAGTAGTGATGGTAGAAAATGTTTTTGAAACGTTTAATAAAAAAAAATCTCAATGTGTTGATTCAGTTCAAAACAATTTTTTTTTCTCCCATTTTACATTCCAGATGTATGATACGTCTGTATGATGTATTATTACATTTTTGATGTTACATGTTACACCTTACATTTTTACATTTTACAACTTGTCTTGTTTCATGACACACATTGTAATTTTTTTATGAAATGTTACAACCTGCCCTATAGGTGGGGGGACTCAAACAAGAGGCAAGTCAGAAAATGCTTATGTGACAGTTTAATAAATAAGAAAAGATAAACTAAAATATATATATATATATATATATATCTGGTTCACTATCTTTGTGGGGACTCTCCATAGACGTAATGGTTTTTATACCGTACAAACTGTACATTCTATCCCCCTACACTGCCCCTAAATCTACCTATCACAGGAAACATTCTGCATTTGTACTTTCAAAAAAATAAAATAAAATAATCATCCTGCATGATTTATAAGCCCTTTGAAAAGTGGGGACCGGTGGCTGGATCCCACAATATAGGTGATCTCAGGTTTTACTATTTTCCATAGGAGTAATGGATTTCATTCTGTACAAACCGTATTTTCTATCCCCCTACACTGCCCCTGCCTAAACTAAACCTACCCATCACAGGAAACATTCTGCATTTTTACTTTCTCAAAAAAACTCATTATGTGTGATTTATAATAAGATATATATTCCTCATGGGGACCTAAAAATGTCCCCACTAGGACAAGGATTTCGGATATTGCCATCTTTGTGGGGACATTTTGTCATTTTGACACTCACTCTTCCCTCCGCACACAAATTAGAAGACATAGATGGAGAAGTAATGTTTCTAATTCAGTTTGGTTAAAAGAACATTAATATTTTCTGTATGTTTGTGGAACTTTTTTGTTTTGTTTTATCAAAAGATTGTGTTCCTGAAACATTCTTTCAATTAATTGATGAAGTTTTTTACAGGAAGTTTCCATATGGGAATTTGATATGGACAATTCCAAAAACAGCATTACCAGCTTCACGTTTTATTGACCGGTTTGACTTTATTTCCAATATATATATATGCACAAGTCCTTTTTCTGTATATGAAATCACAGAGGTTTAGTTGTTGATGTTTTATGGAATGTTTTGTTTAAAGTCACCATTATGGGGATCAGTGTTTGCTTTAGTCGGACTCTTGACCCTTGACTATTTAATGTTAGTTTTTTATTATGTAACTGTGTGTTTATAAAACACAGTTGTTATGTTGAAAAAGCCAAGCAAAAAATACTGTCAGGAATCAGTCTGATCGCATCCAGCATCTGAACTTTGATTGTATGGGTGATTTGTAATTGATTTATGTTTATGATTACTATTTTGATTTGTGATTTTGCACCATACGGTTCAGCATTATTTTAATCAGATAATCTAAAGGATTTTGAAAAAAAGATTGTGATATTTTGAACACATGATTTTATTAAACTTACTTAGACATTAATATTCATTGTACAAAACATAAACAACGATGACATGTTTCATGCCACATTGTCTTATGAATCGAGTTGTGTAGTACCCACTTTTAAATTTTGTTCAAAAATTGTTTTCAGTTATGAGTTATGAGTACTTTTAACTTATTTCAGTTGAGTTCACAAAAAACGAAATACATTGCAGTTAAGTAGATAAGTGAATATTTAAGTGATAAGTGAAGATTAGTGATGAACACCTGCTGTTAACAAGCAGAATCACTGAAGGAAAGAAACACATAAACTACTACTGACTTCAGCCACAGCATTAGATGAAATCATCTGAAGATAAAAGACGACAATACATCTCTTAAGATCTTAGCAGAGAAGGATTAAACAACTTCACAAACAGCATTACCAGCTTCACTTATTACTCACCAGATATACTTTATTTCCGTCATGCGTCTACAAAAGTTCTTATTGAGAATCAGCTGAGGTTTAGATGTTGATGATTTACTAAGTTTTATAAAACACTTTGTTATGAAGCAAAAGTCCAAAGAAAATATGATCAGGCGTTGATGGTTTTGGTAATATTTGAATTCAATTATCTAATTTTCATTTAGTATATATAACTGTTAGGCTTTACTGTGTGTGAAGAAATGTCATATGTTTGCAATGCTTTGTTGTTCTATACATGAAGCCCTGAATGCACTTGTACAGAGGTTTCAACACCACCTACTGGTTTTTGACAGAAATTATCTTTTTATACCATAGCCTATAATGATTTATATCTCTTTACATATCATTAGGAACTGCATTAAAATTCATTCATATCATTGGTGTGTTTGGCCTCATAACTGCTCCCTGCAGCTATATTTACAAATTTGTAGTATCAGTAATACTGTCCATATACTGACTCATTTACTGTCACACTTAATGAGACTGAACTGATTGATGTGTTTGTGTCTCCTGCAGGAATCTGGAGTAAAAGATCCACATTTACATTATCAGAATCTGCTCATCACAATGTCTCTCTTGTTTTCTGCCAGTACTGACACGACAGGCACGACTCTGCACTGAGGTCTCCATGAATGGAATGAATATTATTCATGAATCTTTCTCATAAGACAAGCTGTAATGTTTATTTCCATGAATACTTTTTAAAGAAGCTTTGTCCTGCTTGATTTATATTTTGTTGTTTTCTGTTCTCCAATTACTCTGGTGTCCGTCTAGTTTGCAGTGTAGATGTCATATTTTAACTGCTAATATGCTAATGGATTTTTCTCTATTTAAAGGATTCAGCTAACAGAGAGCATTCTCATAATGTTGCCTATCTGGCAAAGACCTCTCAAAATGACGAACAAACATTCTCTCAGCTTGAGAGGTTCTGCAAAGAAGAATGGTAGAAATTGCCCAAAAATAGGTGTGCCAAGCTTTTAGCATTATAATCAAAATACTTGAGGCTGTAATTGGTGCCAAAGGGGCTTCAACAAAGTATTGAGCAAATAATGATGTACATGTGAATTTATTTATTTATTTATTTATTTTGCAACAAACTTTCACGTTGTCATTATGGGGTATTGTTTGTAGATTTTTTTTGGGAAATAATTAATTTAATCCATTTTGGAATAAGGCTGTAACATAAAATGTGGAAAAAGTGAAGCACTGTGAATACTTTCCAGATGCACTGCAAATAATGTATTATTATTTTAATCAAGTGATGATTGAGCATTAGTGAAAACGTCTCGGTTACGTATGTAACCCTCGTTCCCTGAAGGAGGGAACGGAGACGTACGTCAGAACTGAACCGACGAATGGGATCTTACTTTAGAGACCAATCCTACTTCGAGCATCTAACAACGAGCCAATGAAATTTGGCATGCGATCACGCATTCCACGCTCCGCCCCGCAGCGCGGGTATAAATAGGAAGTGGAATGGTAGATCAGCGCTTTTCCTACTGAGGAGCCGAAAGGTGACCGGACTCCCAGCGGAAGCACAGCATCTGGCGACGGGACGTACGTCTCCGTTCCCTCCTTCAGGGAACGAGGGTTACATACGTAACCGAGACGTTCCCTTTCAGTCGGTCACGTTCGACGTACGTCAGAACTGAACCGACGAATGGGATCCCTATGGAAAACGCCAGGATGCTGGCCCTTCCAGCGTCCTGCTTGAGCGCACTGCACCGTCTAGTATGGTACGGAAGTCAGGGCTCCAAGCAGGGAGTACAGTCACTGCTGTTTCTGCAAGACCCACTCAGAATGACTATTGGATAACGCTGGGAAAGCGTGCCTACCTCGACTTGAGAGAGAGGGTACGCTGCGGGGCCACGTCCTTCAGGGAAGGAGAGGTGGCAGAATACACATAAGGACTAACCTGGCAGGGTAGTGCAACATATGGCAGTCTCTGGGGTGGTTCCAGCCTGATTGAAGGGGGGAAAGAACACGCCCAGAGACGACAGAGCGGGCTCTGTCGAGGGAAAGACACGGGGCTAGCCCGAAGGGTAGCTGATACCGTGGAAGAATACACATATGGGGTTGCCGTGAGGGAACCGCTACATATGGAACCCAGCCTACAGCCACGTTTCACAAGCATACGGGTGCAGGCCTGGCGTCAGACGGTCCGCAACGTCTGACACCGGAGGGGTGACGGAGGAGCTCGACAGGGTTAGCCGGTTTCCCGGGGAACACAACTGGAGACAATAGACGCACGTATCCGGCCCAGAGGGCGGGAGTGGCGTTTCGCAAGCCGACACTTAGAACGGGCACTTAGCGCTCCTGGCCACTGGGGGCGAGGATGCGGGAAGATACCGGCTCTACACGTAAGCTATAGAATCTAGCAAACGTGTTAGGTGTCGCCCAGCCCGCAGCTCTACATATGTCTGTCAGCGAGGCGCCTTGCGCCAGCGCCCAGGAAGAAGCAACACTCCGAGTGGAGTGAGCTCTTACACCGAACGGGCAAGGCACGTCTTGGGACTGGTAGGCCAAGACTATAGCATCCACTATCCAGTGGGCTAACCTCTGCTTGGAGACAGCCTTTCCCTTCTGCTGGCCTCCGTAACAGACGAAGAGTTGCTCTGAGGTCCGAAGGCCTTGGGTCCGGTCAACGTAAGCGCGAAGAGCGCGGACCGGACACAGCAAAGCCAGGGCTGGGTCTGCCTCCTCCGAAGGCAGCGCTTGCAGGTTCACCACCTGATCCCGGAAGGGAGTGGTAGGAACCTTGGGCACATATCCGGGCCGGGGTCTCAGGACGACGTGAGAGTTACCTGGCCCGAACTCTAGGCACGATTCGTTGACCGAAAGTGCATGCAGGTCCCCTACCCTCTTGATCGAGGCCAATGCCGTCAGGAGCACTGTCTTCATTGACAAGATCTTAAGCTCACAAGACGCCAAAGGCTCGAAGGGAGGGCTCTGAAGTGCTCTGAGCACTAGAGCTAAGTCCCAAGAGGGTATCGAGGATGGACGAGGAGGATTTAGTCTCCTCGCACCTCTGAGGAACCTGACGATTAGGTCGTGCTTCCCCACGGACTTACCTTCTACTACATCATGGTACGCTGCTATTGCTGCAGCATATACCTTGAGGGTGGAGGGAGACAGCCTTCTCTCCAACCCATCTTGCAGGAAGGAAAGCACGACACTGATCGAACACCTTCGGGGGTCTTCCCGGCGGGAAGCGCACCACTCAACGAACAGGTTCCACTTCAGAGCATAGAGGCGCCTCGTAGAGGGGGCTCTAGCTGAAGCGATGGTATCTACGACAGCTTGTGGTAGTCCATCTAGAACCTCCGCGTCCCGTCCAGGGACCAGACATGAAGATTCCAGAGGTCTGGACGCGGGTGCCATAGCGTGCCCCGTCCCTGAGAAAGAAGGTCCTTCCTCAGGGGAATCGGCCAAGGAGGGGCTGTCGCGAGGAGTGTGAGTTCTGGGAACCAGGTCCGGTTGGGCCAATACGGCGCAACTAACAAGACCTGCTCCTCGTCCTCCCTGACCTTGCACAGAGTCTGTGCAAGAAGGCTCACTGGGGGAAACGCATACTTGCGTAGGTCCCGGGGCCAGCTGTGCGCCAGTGCATCTGTGCCGAGGGTACCCCCGGTCAGGGAATAGTACCACTGGCAATGGGTCGAGTCCGGAGAGGCAAACAGGTCGACCTGTGCGGCTCCGAACTGGTCCCATATCAGCTGGACCGCCTGGGGGTGGAGTCGCCACTCTCCCGGAGGTGTTGGCTGACGAGAGAGCTCGTCGGCTGTCTGGTTCAGCACACCAGGGACATGAATGGCCCGAAGCGACCTCAGCTGCTTCTGACTCCACAGGAGGAGGTGGCGGGCGAGTTGGAGCAGACGACGGGAGCGTAGACCACCCTGACGGTTGATGTACGCAACGGCCGTGGTGCTGTCCGTACGGACCAGTACATGCTTGCCACGCAGCGGCCCCTTGAGGCGGCGGAGTGCCAGATGTACTGCCAGTAACTCGAGGCAATTGATATGCCAATGCAATTGCGGCCCCGTCCACAGACCAGCAACTGCATGCCCGTTGTACGTGGCCCCCCAGCCCGTGGTGGAGGCATCCGTGAATAGCACAGCATGCCTGGACACTTGTTCTAGGGGCACCCCGGCCCGGAGAAACGAAGTGCTGGACCACGGGCTGAAGGTTTGGCGGCAGTAAGGAGTCACTGGGACCCGGTACTGACCGCTCTGCCACGCCCACCTCGGGACTCGGCCATTGAGCCAGCGTTGAAGCGGTCTCATATGAAGCAATCCGAGCGGCGTGACCGCGGCTGCAGATGCCATATGCCCCAGGAGCCTCTGAAAGAATTTCAGTGGGACCGCTGTCCTGCTCTTGAACATATTCAAGCAGTTCAACACCGACTGGACTCGCTCCTCGGTGAGGCGCGCAGTCCGGTTGACCGAGTCCAGCTCCATACCGAGATAAGAGATCCTCTGTGTGGGACAGAGTTTGCTCTTCTCTCGGTTGACCCGAAGGCCCAACTGGCTGAGGTGACTGAGCACCAGGTCCCTGTGTTCGCACAACTGGTCCTTCGACTGGGCTAGGATCAGCCAATCGTCGAGGTAGTTGAGAATCCGAACGCCGCGTTCTCTGAGTGGAACAATGGCTGCCTCCGCGACCTTCGTAAAGACGCGGGGCGACAGGGACAGCCCGAAGGGCAGGACCTTGTACTGATATGCTTTCCCCTCGAACGCAAAGCGTAGGAACGGTCTGTGTCGAGGGAGAATAGACACATGGAAGTACGCGTCCTTCAGGTCGATCGCTGCAAACCAATCCTGGGGACGGATGCATTGGAAAATGCGTTTCTGCGTCAACATCCTGAACGGGAGCTTGTGCAGGGCCCGATTCAGAACTCGCAGGTCCAGGATTGGCCGTAACCCACCCCCTTTCTTGGGCACAATGAAGTAGGGGCTGTAAAACCCCGTCTTCATATCGGCTGGAGGAACCGGCTCGATCGCGTCCTTCGCCAGTAGGACCTCGATCTCTGACCGCAAGACTTGAGCATCGCTGCTTCGCACGGAGGTGAAGAGGATGCCCTTGTACTTGGGTGGCCGGCGTGCGAACTGAATCGCGTAGCCGAGTCTGATGGTACGGATGAGCCAGCGAGACGGCCTGGGGAGACCTAGCCAGGCCCCCAGAGACCGTACAAGCGGGACCAACGGCACCACAGACGTGCCCGGGGTGGGGCAGCGAAGCGGAGTACTCTGGCCCGACTCGGGAGGCCCGGAGGCGGCCCGTAGTGTTGCCTGAGCACTCCTGGTTTGGACAGAGAGTGGGTGAGAAGGCCCGGGGGCGTCCTCGGAGCCCACTCTGCTGTCCACTGCCCGGAGGCAGGGAAGTGAAGCACTCAGCCCCGACCCGGAAGGCCCGTGGGCGGCCCGGAGTGTTGACTGAGTGCTCACAAGAGAGGCAGTGTGTGGGTGAGAAGGCCCGGGGGCGTCCTCGAGGCCCACACAGCTGCCCCCTGGCGACGGGAGGGTAGGAAAGGAGTGACAAGGCCCGTGGGCGTCGCACACTGCCAACCTGACCCTCTTGGGGCCCAGAGAGAGAGGAAACTGCTCTTTTTGTGAAAATGTGGGTACCGCTGGACTCCGGAGAGCCAGCGGCAGAGATGTTGTGACCAGTGAAGTCCCCCCGGTCCTCCTCCGGGGGGGTGGGAGGGATGCGGACATCATCTCCCTCAGAGCAGCTCCTCTTCTCCCTGGGCTGCCCGTCTCAGGGCCGCTTCCCCTTGCGCTTGCCGGCAGGCTTGGCGGGCCCTTGGACGGGTTGGGCGGCCCCCTTGCGTCCGGCGCCCTGCTTCGCGGGTGGAGGCTGCTGCTTGGGCTTAGCAGGGGCGGAGGCGGACGCTGGAGGACGCCCTCGGCGACGAGCAGACTGGGGGGCTGCCCCGGGCGGCTGGGTGGAGGCAGCAGCGGGCCGCCGGGGCAGGATGTTTTTGATGGCCTCCGTCTGCTTCTTGGCCACCGAGAACTGCTGGGCAAAGTCCTCGATGGCGTCGCCGAAGAGGCCGGCCTGACAGACAGGGGCGTTTAGAAACCGAACCTTGTCCGAGTCCCGCATGTCTGTCAGGTTCAGCCACAGGTGGCGTTCCTGGACCACCAAGGTGGACATCGCCCGACCCAGGGAGCGGGCCGTGACTTTCGTCGCCCGGAGGGCGAGGTCCGTCGCGGCTCGCAGTTCCTGCATAACTGCCTGGTCGGAACCACCCTCGTGCAGTTCCATGAGCGCTTTGGCCTGGTGGACCTGCAGGAGCGCCATGGCATGCAAAGCTGATGCAGCTTCTCCGCAGGCTGTGTAAGCCTTGCCCGTCAAGCCGGACGAGAACTTACACGCCCGGGAGGGGAGACGCGGGGCCTGCCTCCAGTCCGCAGCGGTCTTAGGACACAGGTGCATCGCAACCGACCGCTCGACTGGAGGGATCCCCTCGTAACCCTTAGCTGCACCACCATCGAGAGTGGTGAGGATGGAGGAGTCAGTCGATCGCTGGCGTACGCTATACGGCGCTACCCAGGACTTCGTGAGCTCCTGATGCACTTCCGGGAAGAAAGGCACCGGGGCGGGACGCTGAGAACCAGCGCGACCCGTCCCGAGAAACCAATCATCCAGCCGCGAAGGTTCGGGACGTGGTGGAGGGTTCCACTCAAGCCCGACACTTGCGGCGGCCCGGGCAAGCATAGCCGTAAGTTCCGGGTCAGACTCGGGCAACGCTGTCACACCCGAAGGGGGCAACGCAGCCGAGTCTTCATCCTCGGAACCCATTAGCTCATCCCCCGATGCAGCAACCGACATCTGGTCCTCCGCCGGAGCCCCAAAAGAGACGACTGGCGCTCCGCGTGGGAGGTCAGCGCGCCCTTCCGGAAGCTCCACCGGTACAGTGGAGGGGGGAGGGGCCCGAGGAGCCGTGAGACCCGTCGGGTTTACCCTGACCGACACCCTCAGGTCCCCACCAAGGTCATCAGCCAAAGTAGTAGCCCTCTGCTTTGCAGCTGGAGGACCACTAGATCGGGGGATGGACGATGGTGTTCCACCTCTTCTGAGGTACTGGAGACGGGACCGCAACACTGCAATGGACATATTCCCGCAATGGGAACATGTCTCATCCACGAACGCAGCCTCAGCGTGCTGTGCGCCCAGACACGAGAGACAACGAACGTGTCCGTCAAGCGGAGACAGAAATCGACCGCATCCAGAAACACACGGCTTGAATGACATCTTGAAAAAGACGCAGGGTCAAACCGTGTTGCTCTTTTGTGAAAAGGAAGTTGCTCTTTTAGTGCTGAAGCACTCAGGGAGATGACCGCGGCTCCACGCAGTTCGATAGTGCAAGCCTGCGTGAGCTCTCAGTGATGTGTATGTGTGAGCGCCCAGCGAACCAACTGTAATGTGTGTGTGTAAGGAAACGCTCAGCGAACCAACAGCTCTTTGCACACTCTATCACTGAAGTGACGGTCTCTCGCTGACGCGCCGTATCACCCGCACTGGCAAACTCTTTCACAGGAAGGTTTTGACTCGTAGTCAGAAAGCTCTTCGTAGAAACAGCAATGAAGACTGTTCGGCTCCGAAGTAGAAAGCGCTGATCTACCATTCCACTTCCTATTTATACCCGCGCTGCGGGGCGGAGCGTGGAATGCGTGATCGCATGCCAAATTTCATTGGCTCGTTGTTAGATGCTCGAAGTAGGATTGGTCTCTAAAGTAAGATCCCATTCGTCGGTTCAGTTCTGACGTACGTCGAACGTGACCGACTGAAAGGGAACACTGAAGGAAAGAGGAACAAACTTTTGAAGTCAGCATAGTGCTGATGAGTATTCCTCATATGTTGGACCTTTTATTGTCTCTTTTCATTTAAAATAGTAATATGTCTACTTCTACATGTTGATGCCGTCTCAAGTTCCCGTTTGAGCTGTGTTCTTGGTGTTTAAGTGCGGCGCGCGGAATGACCGTTTGTTTTTTTGAAAATCCGCCATGCTACCAATGTCGCAGAAACAAAATACTGTAAGCACTAAGCTCCGTGCAATAAAGTGTGAGCGGCTGCAACAACCCGGGTCCTAATAACTACACTGTAAAAAATTTACAGTAAAAATTACAGCAACTTACTGGCAATTTTGGTTGCCAGTAAGACTGTAAATTTACAAGAGTACTGTAAATCATTAATTACAATTGTACTGTAAAAATACAGCACACTACTGAATATGCACTGTAAAATTATCCCCCCTTTTTTACAGCTTTACTGTAAAATTACAGAACCTTACTGGCAATTTTGGTTGCCAGTAAGACTGTAAATTTACAAGAGTACTGTAAATCTTTACCTACAATTTCACTGTAATAATACAATGCATTGCAGTGTATAAGCAACTGTGAACTGAGGTCCTGCTATACATCTTACAATAAATTTGAGAATTTGCTGTTAAAATCTTCTCTCAATTCTACTACAGTTGAGATTTCACTGCTGTGATTGTGTAAACCTATGTTTACCTGTACATTTTAGTATTCTTTCCCTTTTTGTCAATGAAAAATAAAACTTTCAAAATAACAGGTTTTCATAAATGTATACACATTTATTGTACAATGATGGCCATTTAACATGAGCACAAATTTCCAAATATATTTGGAGAAACAAAAAAAATGGAAATGACACAATAAATGAAAGGCATTAGCCTTGGAAATACAAAAAAAGACAAAGAAACTACTTCCTTCTTTATCAAGAACCACTGAGAACAGCATTTCATCATCAACAATAAAGGGAACACATCCCAATAGTGTTACAATGTTCTGAACAGAGCCTACCTTTAAATCACCAAATCCATGAAAACGCAAGACGTTGCATGTATATTAACTTCACCATGAACTTGAAAATCAGGTCAGAGTCTCTTACTTCAATTCCATTGGAATTTTTTTTTTTTTTAAATAGCAAGCCATTCAAAGTCCATTAGCTTTCGTAGCAGTGTGCATACATGTGGGTTCATTCCATGCATTTTCTTGTCTCGCTTTCCAGCAGCAACTTTTGATCCGGTTTCTGGGTTAATGCCCACAATTCCTCTGTGAAAAACACCCACAACATCGAATTATCAAAAAAAACAGTACATACTCAAACAATTTGTCAGACAAAACTCAGACATTTTAAAATCACATTTAATTTAATTTTGAGTTGGTGTCATATTTAACTATTATTTAAATATGAATTCCATGCCTTCCATGTTAACAATAAATAAAATTTACCGATTGTCATTATTCTACAGATTACGTGCAGAACTTAGCATTGCCTATTGAGTACAGACGGAACTATCCTGGGTTTCCTTGTGTTTAGCATTTTTAAACGACCGTTTAACCCCTGCACATAATGGCCGTTTCTTAAAGGACAACTCCAGTGAGAAATGAATCTTGGGGTAATTAACAGATGGTTACCGAGTAGATCGTTCTCTGGGATGCGTTTTCATGAAAATCAAATGTAAAGAGTTTTATCTCTAAAAACAGATTAGCTTATAGCGCTTGTCTATGGGGCACAGGGTAGTAAAATTAAATCGCTAGTTAATACCACTAACAAGGCTCAAAATAGCCTCACACTAACACGGCAGCATAATGAGGGTCCCTACATGCAAACCGAAGCATTGAGAACTTTGTAAGAGTACTAACAGTTTAATAAGAAGATGCTTTATAAAGACAGGACATTACACGTTTACAGACAGCAGCTCGTATTTTATGACATATTTGTTTTATTGTAGCATAGAATATACGTTTCTCAATATAGGCTATGCGAACTTCTGACTTGCGTCCATGTAATTCAGACTTGCCAAGTTCGACTGGAGAACGTACTCCTGAGGCTGGCAGGACACAAGTAGGCTGATCTGCTAACAGCAGCGTTCTTAATATCGTCACTAAAAGAGTAGGCCTATATATGTAAATTTTAGGCTACAATAAAACAAAATATATGAAAACACCACAAAAAAATTTAAACATATTATAGCCACACAAATGTAGTGCAGGCAATGTATTATCTTCACTGAATGCATCTAGTCATAGTTGGGGGCGTGGTCGGCGTGGGGGAAAACACCGCAAGAATCGTGTGTATTTGAATGACAAATTTTGTATTGCGAGTCATTGACGCCTGCATTGCAAAATTAACTGCAATAGATTATGATTGCCCCTATTTAATTCAAAATTGTTTCCAGACATATTTTGTTATCTGGTTGAATCAGTAAGACATCGCAGTAGCTGTAGCGGTGACATTATATTATAACTCAATCAACTTTCGTATATGTTGCATACTATAACTCAATAAAACCTTGTCACTTACCAATTGTACGTATGCTTTACTCCAAATTATTAACCCTTTTCTAAAACGGTGATCAGTAGTACAAAGTTGCCGAGGGACTGTGGTCCACGGCTCACGTCCGTAGCGAGCGAGCCTTCAGCTGATAACGCCAATGTGAATGGGCTTGCTGTTCGGTGCGAGATGCATTCTGGGATAGAAGTGTGTCTTGTGTCTGAAGTCCACAAGTCTCCTCTCGATGCATCCTCGATAAAAGGGGATGATCAAGGACACATCCGGGGATTTGAACTGTACTTTGCTAGATGTGAACTTGATCAGCGACTGACGACGATTCACAATTGAGATTGATGACGATTCCTCCCGTCCTCTGGAGTTCGTTCTCCTGAGTCGAACTTGGCAAGTCTGAACTACCAAGGACGCAAGTCACAAGTTCGCGTACTTGGTATTGAGAAACGGCCTTTGTGTGTCTCCCTCATCTAAAACACCTGATTCAACTCATGAGCTCATTAGCTTTTTAGATTTTTTTAGATTGCAAGACCTGAAATGGGTATGTCAGATATAGGGAGACATACAAACTGTGCAGGACTGGTGGTCCTCCAGGACAGGTTTGAGAACCACTGCTGTAGAGTTTAGCTTCAACCCCAATTAAACAAACCTGAATTAGCTAATCAAGTTCTTATTAGTCATACTAGAAACTTCCAGGCAGATGTATTGAGGCAAGCTGGAGCTAAACTCTGCAGGACAGTGGGCCTCCAGTACCGACTTTGAACACCCCTGGTCTAAAGGGAGCCCGCCGTGATTATGGAGCAGTTAAATGCACACACACTAATTGTGTGAATCACATATTAATGTTTATTTTATTTTTTTTTTAAATGTAAATG
Organism: Pseudorasbora parva; assembly: GCF_024679245.1. Taxonomy (NCBI): domain Eukaryota; kingdom Metazoa; phylum Chordata; class Actinopteri; order Cypriniformes; family Gobionidae; genus Pseudorasbora; species Pseudorasbora parva. Next base: position 13,893,024 of record NC_090173.1, on the reverse strand, counting down.
AAAAGAGGCAGGGTTGTGTTTTATATTTAGTTTTGCTAAATATATATGCAGAGATAATCAATGTACGCATTGCCTGAACCACATTTGTGTGGCTATTAATATGTTTAATTTTTTTTTTTTTTTAAACAAAAAGAGGTAGAGTGGTGTTTAACATTTTTAATTTTTCAAAAATTATTTTCAAACAGAAATAACCGGAGTAGCCAGAGAGAGCTCAGTGACGCTATCAAGAACATTGCTGTTCCGTTTGCAGAATTACCAGACTTGCGTCCTCGGGACTTCGTTCTCCTGAGTTGAACTTGTCAAGTCTGAGCTTCCAAGGACGCAAGTAAGAATTTTGCATAGTTGGTTTAGAGAAACGGCCAGGGTTTGCAACTTGCTGAAATGTCTGGTTGTGCCCGTCTATGTTTAATCCGCATGCGCCTTGCACTTTTTTTGTACCAAGCAGTGAATAAAATATTTTGGCTACTTAGTCTGTACTCTATTCAGTGCTTACCAATTGTTTCTTTTTTTGTTTGAAAACGTTCAATAAAAAAATCTAATCCTGATAAACCGTCCTAACCTAAAAAAAAAAAAAGGAATGTCTATGATCAAATATTGAGTAAGAATTTATGCTCTGACATACCTCTGAATAAATTGCAGCGTGCATGCAGCTTCCCCCTGATAGGCAAGGTTCAAGTTATAATAGATTGCGAACAATGCTGCCAGTCCCTCAACAAACGCCTCTGAACATGGGCCCAGGACAACTTCCCTCTCGACTGACATCATCCACCTGCTTGGGGTCATGGATTCACCTATATAAATAAAAAGAAGGGCATAGATTAATAAGTGTTAAGAGAATGATTCAGAGACAATAACAAAAAAACAGCGCACTAAGAGAGCTAACTATGGAAGGAATATAAGAGTGATAATAGAACTGTAAAATAGAATACAGAAACAGAGGTGGCAAAGATTTTTTTTAAATGGATCATAAAAGTGAGAGAAAAAACAGTACAGGACAAAGAGGTACCCATATAAATAGCTAGAAAGCAAAGAATAGTGTGTATTATGGAGACGCTGACATACAAAGTAAAGCGAATTACCTTGGATGGTCAGCGCAGGTGAATCTGGTAATCCATCTTTTTCGATGTCAGCTGCAGTTGCTGCTACCTAAAAAACAAACAAACATGTAAATAAATTATTTTGCATTACAGTTCAAACCTTAAGACATAAAACATATCAAAATGTTACTTACATCAGCTTCAATTAGAAGGGATTCTGTTCTCTCTTTCAAGTGGGCCATTAAGAGTTGCAGGATGCACAGGACCAGAGAATTTCCCTCTTGATACTTTGAAAGAACAGCACGCACCTCGTTGTTTGTTGGCTTTTCTTGAAAAAATCGTAGAATCCTCTTTCCTTTCCCCTCAATACTCTCCATGATTTTTTGGAGCAGTGAGATGTCAGTAAGCAAATTGAAATGTAAAAAGATGCCTTTGAGAGAAAACAGGTATGGCCATGAGTTCTTCAGTTCTGACAGGGGCGGAGCTGGACTGGCATTTATATCGCGGCGCTGGCGGTAATATGTGACCTCCATCAACTTGTGAAGTTCTCCTCTAGTAGCTCCAGACATTCCTTCAGTAGAATGCAGAAGTACCATTTGCTTGCGTTTCTCTTCTAGAGTTTCGTCATTTTCCCCTGCAGGAAGCTCCTCTGGCTGCCAACTAACACAACCATATCGATCAGCTGGCCTTCTTGAGCTCTGACTTATGGTTCTACATGATGATTGTAGTCTTTCTTTTCTCCGACGAGCTAATGTGTTGTTTCTGTTTACGTGTTCAACACGTGTTTTAACTTGCAAGAGCAAAGAAGCATACCCACAACCTATTTTAGTTCCATCAGCCAGAACGTCAGCAAAGCTCTCAGGGTATTGTTTAACAATATTCTGCACTATAATCTGACACTGTGCCTTTGATGGATTCACTTCATGTTTTTGCATATTACCCACTAAAATCCTTACTAGCTGCCTTCGATCAGCTGGTGATGGCCTTTTTTTATTTGCGATGGCCAATCTAATTCCAGAAGGCATGACTTCCCAAGGCACTTTAAATGTTTCAGCCCAGACACAAGATGCTGAAGAGCAAGCAGAAGAACGAGATGGTGTAGAATTTGAAGAACTCTCTGATCCTGGGCTTGATATATCAGAAAGATCTTGATGTGATGACTGTTGGGGAGTCGAGCATCCAGCTTGTTCTAATACAAATAACCAACAAACAAAAAAATTGAAGTTTGAACACGGAACATTTTACTTTTCTTTTTTTAAATGTACATTAGTAAACAGTGGTATTTTTTTTCTGTCTACTTGAAGAGCAAATAAATTACCTTTATTTTTCCATGCGTTCAGAAGTTTACGACATTGGATAGGCCTGAGGTATTCCACAAGGTCTTCTTCATTCACAAAGTGGAGGTCAGCTTTAGTTTCAACACCAATAGCAGTAAGCCCATGGAGCAATTTTTGAAGCATTTCATCAGGGAGACCAGGTAACGAAGAGCAGATGGCAAGCTGTATCTCCTCTAAATTGGACATCCCTTAAAAAGATGGAAAAGAGTGGTGTAACACAATTACAGACAAGCCAAATGTTTTGTACTCCTGGAGAGGGTAATAATCTAATAGCTCCTCTTGAAGTACACAGACATTTCTTGGGTCTTCATCTGTTATGCAGTATGCACCCAAATCCACTAACTGCACAGCATGCCGTTTCTCAGACACAAAGTAGACCACTGAATTCTGGTGAACAAGAATTAGTTTAATTCTGCCAACCTCCAAACCCTCATCACTACTGGCCAAAAGAACAACCATGCCTTTCCTGTACTTTGTTCCTTTCACAGTGATTTCAGTAGCTACTAATGTATTGTCTGGCTGAAAATCAAAATAATCAACTGATTCCTTGATCGCTTCGTTATAATCATCAGAATAAAATTCTGAGCCTTTCTCGACTTGCACAGACAGCTGAAAGAGGTTTCCAGCACTTAAATAGGCTTGGAGAAGCTGGTGCCTTTCTGCAAGTGTTGAACATAAATTTTTGAAGTTGTGCAATTTTCTAGCACATTGCTTGAAATAGGTATGTTTGCTCTCAAATCGCATAGTCCATAAGCGAATGAGCGGTCCAAATTGTTTTAAAAGCTCTGGGTAATGGCACAAGTAGTGATGTTTAGGCTTGAGAGGCTTAGAAGGGAAAGTCTCACACCTAAAATGAATGTACTCATCAATGAGCACTTTCAGATAGGCGACCTGATCTGCCAGTATTGCTGGTGCACAAATTAGGTCTACAACTTGTCTGAGGAGTAGAACAAGCTGCCACACTTCTGATTCTGGATCCTTAATCCTGTGTCCAACAATCACTGGTAAAAGTCTAAGAAGACACCAGTTCTGAACAGCGTGACCACAAAGCTTCTCACTCCCTGAGTAAATCTCAGCTGGTTTATTGGCAGCATCATTTCCTGTGTATTCAAACTGTTTAATATAGCGATTTAGCTCTGTGAAAGTAAATACTTTCTCTTGATTTACCAAGTAATCAATGTACAGCTTAAGATCAGATGCCACAACACCCTCAAAGAGGTCATGCCCAAGGCAGGGGGGCAAGCCAGGCTGACAAACATGAAAAGAATTCAGCTGATTGAAAGGAGAGTTAAATTTGACTCCATCAACTATATTATCACCACTGTCAGCAAGTTCCTGAATGTTTCTCTCATAAGACTCGACGGTTCGCTTCATAGCAGGCTCTAAAGGTGTGGTATGAAATGTGTTTCTATCAATGGTGCAATACCTGCAGAAATGTTGGCTTCGGCTAAAGTTCTCGACAAAACCACCAATTGTGTGGGATCCCAGGTTGTCACCTACGATGGAACACAAAGAAGCTTTCAAAGTTGTGTCATCATTGACAGCAACACCATTCTCCTCAAGATCTTTGAGATCTTCAATTAGTGATCTAAAAACATGAGCTGTTCCAAATTGCTTAAAATCTTGCTCATTACACAAAAGAACAAGTTGCATGTGGTCTATGTTTGATCTGTTGTGAGGTAAAATATCAGATAAAGTAAGATAAACTGCCAGCAACTTGTGTTTCTTTCTAGCTGAGCCTAAAGGATTCACCACCTCAAATGAATCCTGGTAAATGATCAAACCCAGAGATGATGGATCAGTTTGAAAAAGAGAATTTTCTGAAAAATTCTTACCATCCTTTAGATCCCGAAACAGATAATTTTCAGCTGTTTGTGAGTGCATCTGTTCATATTGATCCCTCACAGACTGGCACTGAAACAGAGCACTGATGGTCTGCTTAACTGGGACATACTGAGCAAAGCACTCTTTCCCATTTCTTTCACTAACTCCTAGAAAAACAGGGACTGGCTCAACATAGTGAAAATCTTGTTTGAAAGCAGTCTTTCTCCTCTGTGCTGTACTTAGAACACCACTATTACAAGCTGTCAGCAAATCTTCCCTAGACAACTGATCAATCACATTATTAATCCTCTCCTCTGGTAATTCAAGCAAAGCAAGCTTTTCTCTCAATTTGCTAAGAAAATAAGACTGTCCAATGTCATGGATATTTTGAAATTCTTCAACAATGCCTTGAATAGTAGACTCAGGTAATAGCAATTTAGCTTGAAGCTTCAGATAGAAGAGGGTTAAATTTCTTAGAAAGAGAGATTCATCCACAACTTCAGGAAAATTGTGCTCTACAGCCTCAGCCTGTGATCTCTCACTCTCAGACACTACATCAGAAACTGTAGTTTCCATGGTCATAGTAGGCTCGATCAGATGGTTTACAGAGCACATTTTATGTGTCCGTGATACATGTGATGCGAATGTAGATCTCACCTTAAATGTCCTGTTGCAACCAAATGGGCACCGGATCTCCAGACCTGACTGAATGTGGCTCTTCAAATGAGACAAAAACTGTGTTAGGGTCCCACATTGAACTTCACAAAAGTCTACATGACATTTAAATGTTTTATCACACATCTGTGCCTGATACTCTTTAGCAGGCTTGTGACGTCCCCTGTGATGTCTGTATATGTAGGACTTCAATGATGGAAACTTACCAAAAACATGTGGGCAATCAGGCACACCACATCTAAACCGTGAATTAGGCACATTTCTATGCAATTTCACATGCCGCACAAAATTTAGGATTGTACTGCTCTCATTATTACAGAAATGACAGACATAAATTTTTAACTGCAATAAAATTAAAACTTGCAAAACACAAGCTAATACATTCACAGCAATAAAAACGTGCACAACTATTTCGAATCTAACTGTTACTTCCTCAGAACTTTATGAATATGAATAAACCTACGCAATTCAATTGCAATGCTTAAAAGTTTACATGACTACTAAGTTATATCATCTAAAATAATTGTATATCGAACAGATGAAAATGTAGAAGTATTATTGCAGTCCGGTCACACTTTTATGATAGATGAAACACCTATTGCTGTGACTGGACTCCCCACGCAAATTCAGTATCATAAAATTTGACAAATACTATCCCCTTTGCAACGTCTCGAAATAAAACTAATATATACAATGAAAGATCTTGATGACTGTTTAAACAATTATAGGATGTCACTGGATTTAATGTTTAAACTGGAGCATACACACCTTGTCTCTCTCTCGCTCTCCTCCGGTGACGGGTAAACGCTCGCGTGGCCGCGTGCAGGAGTTGAGCGCGAAATGCAGCGCGTGGTGTCCGCTGCTGATGATGAAATCACATCACATGCATGCACTCCACTATGCTGATGTTTAATCGTGTGTGTTTTCAAAAAGCCAACCATTTTAAACTTCGGGATGTGTAGATTATATAATAATGTCACAGTCTACATTGAGTAACTAATTCGTTAAAAATGCCGTATTTATTACAGGTGACTACTTCAGTGTTATTGACTTGTGAAAAAAACTTTTTGCAACAGTTAATTGGCTTTTTCTTTTTTAATAAATAGCCTAATAATTGTATACATGATATAAACAATTTACAGCTTAATCATCTTCCCAGAATTCATAAGAAAAAGCATTACAATCTTAAAAACTTACAGGCTAGTATAGTATTAGGTACTGTAAATTTACAGCAAAGCATGCTCCCATGTAGCAAAATACAGTAATGCTGTATAATTCAAATTACAGTGGTCTTACTGTAAAAATTTACTGTAAAATTACAGCAATTTGTTACAGTGTAGTCATATACAGTAGCAATCAACATCACTGAACTTCCAATTTAACATTATTTGTGAGATAAACATGTTAAAAAAATAATGTAATTTTGTAACATTATTTGTGAGATAAACATATGTTACAAAAATAATGTAATTTTGCTGGGGCACATTTTTACCTTCTCTCAGGGGAAGGGTTGTGGTTTTAACAGATTAAAGGCAAATAACCCACTTAATCTCGATACCAGAGGTCGCGCAAAACAATTAACTGAAAAAAAAACTGTAATTTTGATGAAAGTAATAATATTTACGGGAACATTTTTAACCCTGTTATAGATGCAAAGTGTTAGCCAGAGTCAAATATTCAGTAATGCTGTTATACTTTAATGCTTGTGAATTTAAGCCGAGGTCCAAGACGAGATTGACCGAGTTATCGGTGGACGTCAGCCAGTGGTGGAAGACAGAAAGAACTTACCATATACCGATGCTGTGATCCATGAAACACAGCGATTTACAACTGTATTACCCCTTGGCGTCCCCCATCAGACCACATGTGACGTTCACCTGAACGGATACCTCATCAAGAAGGTCTGGCTCCAATAAGAGCATGCTGTGTTTGATTATGTGTTTGCACCATTTATCATTGATCAATTGTGTTGTTTTGTGCAGGGAACCAGTGTGATAACACTACTGGTATCTGTACTGAGGGATGAAAATGAGTGGGAAACTCCTGACAGCTTCAACCCAAGACACTTTCTAAATAAGCAGGGACAGTTTGTTAAAAATGACGCCTTCATGCCCTTCTCTGCAGGTGCAGTGGACTTCAATATCACCAATTATATTATGCCATCAGAGGTGATTTTTATTAATACTTTGCTTATTGTTTTCTCAGGCCGTAGGGTTTGTCCTGGAGAAGGTTTGGCCAGAATGGAGCTCTTCCTGTTCTTCACTTCCCTCCTTCAGCATTTTCGCTTCACTCCTCCTCCTGGAGTGTCTGAAGATGATCTGGATCTTACTCCACTTGTGGGCTTCACCCTGAACCCGACCCCACACAAACTCTGTGCAATAAAGCGGTCTTAAAGTTATATATGCTGTTAAATATTAGGCATTATTGGACTGACAATGTCTCTTATTTAAAAAATAATAAATAAAAAAAAATAAAAATTAACCCGCTGAACCCTGAGGTGGTTCTGGGACCTGAAGGTGTTTTGACATGCCCTAAAATTTGTTCTTATTTCTGTTTCTTGTAACATTTTAATGGCTAAATTATGATTACTCTGTATTCAGCATAAACTCTGCTACAATAAAATGTGAGCAGCATGTATGTAAAAGTTTATAGTTTTGAGAAAATTATGTTTATGTGTGGTGTGTTAAGAAAAATATTTTAAGTCACTGATACAGTTTTACAGGTCCATTTACAACCCTATAAATTGTCCCCAGGATGTAATGCTCTGTTTTTTTCCTTATTTGGAAGAGTCATTAATATTAATGTTGAGCTCTGCTCTGATTGGCTTATTTACCCACTCACAGCACACAGCAGTTCAGTTGTTCAGTGAAGCAGCTCGTGAGTCCTGACAGAACACAGAACGACTGAAAGACACTTTAAGCATAACATCTGAATTGGAGATTGCTAAAATGGAACTTACTTGTTTATTGGTGCTTTCAGATCATCCACGCCACGCGAGAGAGCTTGCGTGTATATGATTGCCAGATTGTACATGTTTAGGTAAAACACCGGATAGTATATGTGACCCGTCACGGAAACCAGGGACACAAGTCGGCAGCTCTACTAATGAGCAAAATTAGAAAGAAGCTTTTTTTTTTTTTTCAAATTATGCAGTTTGCAGTTGATTTGAAATCATGAAGAAGCCTCTCCGTGTTTGAGATGGCATTAATTGTATATTTAAAAGTGTATATTTTGAGGTTGAAGGGACGCGTGGCTAATTATTTATGCAGCGCTCTGGACGGCTGTTGAGATGATCTAAGCGACGATGAAAGCGGCATAATAAGTAAGGGATAATGTACAAAGAAAAACAGTTCCAAACTGCTTTAAGCCTTTATCTATTGCTGCTAAATGTTGAAAATGAATGCTGAAAGGGTTAGTTCACCCAAAAATGAAACCAAGCCTATGATTTACTCACCCTCAAGTCATTATAGGTGTATATGACATTCTTCTTTCAGACAAATACAATCAGAGTTATATTTAACCCTTAAATGCATGACTGTTTCGCCAAACATTCTTACAGGGGGTGTGGCTTTACAGGGGGTATGGCTTATCTAAATGAGATGTAAATGAGCCCTATTGTCACTCCCAGCAGGGGAGAACAGGTGAGAACTGCAAAACTTTAGAGGCTGTTTTCTCTCGTTTACACTTTTCTAAAGGCATATATTCAGATTGCCACAACTTCTCCAAATATTATCAGATTTCCCTTGTGTTACACATCGTTGGAAAGCTTGGAGACTACACTTTCAGAATATGTGAATAACTCAAAATGCCCCAGAACCGACTTGTGTCCCCAATTTCCGTGACTGGCCACATATGTGGTCCAGAAGCAGATGGAGGCCATCAAACACATCTTGCCCCAGCGGCCATCGAACGCACCCACTCCGTCACCACTTTGGTGCCGATAGTCCCGCTGGTACGGTCCCTGGGAGCCTGGCTAGTGCTGCCCAAACCGTCCCGCTGACTCATTTGCACCATCAGACTCGGCTAAGCGATTCAGTTCACCTGGCGTCGCCCCAAGTTCAGGAGCATTAACTTCACCTCCGTATCGAAGGAGAATGCCCCGGTGTGACAGGTGGAGATTGCGGTCCTATGTCTCGATTATCCCTCGAAACAGGCCCTTTATTCGCTTTGCGTTAGATGGACGAGCATATCAGTAGAGGGTCTTAACCTTTGGGCTAGCTCTGTCGCCCGAGACTTCACAAGTCTTCTCGACGACTGGCTGATTCTGGCTCAGTCGCGAGGGCAGTTGTGCGAACACAGTGATATGGTGCTCAGGTGCCTCAGCCAGTTGGGGCTTCGGGTCAACAGGAAGAAGAGCAAAATCTGCCTCATGCAGAGGATCTCTTTTCTCGGGATGGAGCTGGACTCGGTCACTCAGACAGCGCGCCTCACCGAGGAGCGCGTCCAGTCGGTGTTGAACTGCTTGAATTGGCTCAAACGCACAACAGCAGTACCACTGAAACAATTTCAGGGGCTCCTGGGGCATATAGCATCTTCAGCTGCGGTAACGCTGCTTGGATTGCTTCATATGAGACCGCTTCACTGGCTACGCGATCGAGTCCCGAGATGGGCATGGCACAGCGGTTCCCTCTGTGTCCAAGTGACACCGAGTTGTCGCTAAACCTTCAGCCCATGGTTGGACCCTTCATTTCTACGGGCAGGAGTGCCCCTAGAACAAGTGTCAAGGCATGCTGTTGTCTCCACGTATGCCTCATCCACCGGCTGGGGTGCCACATACAACGGGCTTGCAGTTTCGGGTCTGTGGATGGGACCCCAACTGCAATGGCACATCAATTACCTCGAGTTCTTAGCAGTCCGTCTTGCACTCAGCCGCTTCAAGGGGCCGCTGCGTACATCAAAAACCACAACAACAACCTGTCGCATTTCACAACTCACCCGCCATCTTTTTCTGTGGAGTCAGAAGCATCTGAGGTCGCTTTACACCACTCACATTTCGGGCCTGATTAATCGTGCAGCCGACTAGCTCTCATGTTAGCAGGTGCTCCCGGGAGAGTGGAGACTCCATCCCCAGGTGGTCCAGCTAATATGGAGCATCTTCGGGACCACACAGGTAGACCTGTTTGCCGCCACGGACTCGGCCCTTTGCCAGTTGTTCTACTCCCTGACCATGCGGACCCTCAGCACAGACGCTCTGGAGCTCAGCTGGCCCCGGGATCTATGCAAGTATGCGTTTCCGTCGAACGTGACTGACTGAAAGGGAATGTCTCGGTTACGTACGGTAACCCTCGTTCCCTGAAGGAGGGAACGGAGACGTACATCCCGTCGCCACAGTTGCTGTACCATCACTGCAGAACGAGTCGCTAGTTCGGCTCCTCAGTGAAAAACAATGGTGCGTGGGATCTCTTCCGTTTTATACCTGCGGATCACAGGATGAATAATATAAACGGGTTTTTTTTATTTCAGACTGCACTTGTAATAGTGCAGCATTAATTATGCAAATATGGGGAAGAGTAGAGTAGACAACAGCTCAAGCAAGTGAACAGTTGTTGAAATCAATAAAGTTTGTTTCTCAACCCCCACAACTTTGTTTCTTTGGTGCTCAGTCATCATAAAATATTAATCACAAAATTTGCCAACATAGACAACGGTAGCAGCCACATTCTGGAAAACAAATGCAAACATTATTACAGCGTTTTCCTGTATGGAAACCAAACAAGGCTGCATAAGTTACATGAAAAATGCATTCAAATGAAATAAGAGGTTACTTTTGAATATTATACTGACACCTTTCAAAAGTCGTTACACAATTTAGCATTCAATCAACCCAACATCAGTAAATAAACACTCTTACAACTCCAAAAACAGATTAAAGAATTCAAACTTACTGTTTATTACCACTCTAGCTCATGTACACATTAATGAGGCATCTGATGAGCTTGATTTTCCTCTGCATACAGTAAAAGGAAACATTTTACACTTTGCATTAACATTTTGAATATGACAATATAACACCACATTCATTCTGCTCTTTTCAATGTAACACATGTGCATGTCGATTGATAACAGTTACACATTTTAGAAACAATAAGATTAAATAACACTCACTGATGTTCAAGGCTCACACCAGAAACACACCCAGAGGGCCTACGGAGCACTTTTCTCCCCTCTTGAATAAACAACGTGATTCTGAGTAACACGGTTTCACATGGAAATACACACAAATATAAACAGATTCAATATTATAATAAATTGTTCATATCTCTACACTTACGCATCTTTGAAAGACAATGTTGTTTTTATACGACAACACGATGCGTCCCAACAGAAATCGGTGTCAACCGGACAAGTACACGGCCATTTAAGACAACAAAACACTGAGAAACTGTGTTTAACTCAGAAAGTATATATTTCTCAATATTTTCCGTTTAGTGAGCATTATTAGCACTAATTCCTGGCCACATGCCCACAGTCCAAAACCGCATTGAAAAAAACACTGCTCTCATACTACTCTCGCGGCACTTCCAGAGGGCCAATGTCACGTTTTCTTAAAGGGCCAGCACCAGATTAATTCAACATAAGAGAAGTGTTATTTACTAGAAGCAGGACTCTAAAAACCAGTTTTGTGATTAAACTTTTCACTTGGTTACACAGTTATAAAAATAATTAAAAAATGATGCATAGATAAGGTGCAATCAGTCGGACGTACAATGGCACAGTGCTCATTCAGTAAATGCACAGCTAAACAGATGTGTTTTGAGTCTGGATTTGAATGTGGCTGTTGTATATAAGAAGGACGCTGGACAAGAGGTTTATGCACACAACTCACTTTACTTTCTCAAAACCGGAATATCATATTTCAGACCAAAAAGAGCTGAATCCTAAACATGCAGCAAGGCATTACCAAATGAACACAGATTAATCTATCCTGAACGGACATAACAGTGGCGACTGTTGGAGCACATCTGATCTGTTCAGGAAGCGGATTCCAACTGTGGCTGGCATAATAGCTAAAAGCAGACTCTCCTTGCTTTGAGTTAACTCTTTTTATTTCTAACTGCTTTGATCCTGCTGATCTGAGTGATCTGTTGGGTTTGTATTTAATCAGCATATCTGCAATGTATTTAGGTCCTAGCTCATTGAGAGATTTATAAACAAGTAGTATTACTTTAAAATTGATCCTAGATGTAACTGGAAGCCAGTGTAAAGACCTTAGGACTGGTGTGATATGGTCATATTTTCTGGTTCTGCTCAAAATCCTGGCAGCAGCGTTCTGTATGAGCTGCAGCTGTCTAATGGTCTTTTTGGGAAGGCCGGTGAGAAGGCCATTACAATAGTCCACCCTACTGGTGATGAAAGCATGAACCAGTTTCTTGCATGAAGTCTTGCCTGGAAACAAATAATCTAATACTTGCAATATTTTTCAGATGATAGTATGCTGATTTAGGTTTGTTGTTGTTAGGTTTGGTTTGTTAGTCTGTCTACAGTAGCAAAAAGAGTGCGCATGTTGTTTATGTGTCTATTTATAATATTTGAGAAGAAGGTCTGTCTAGCTTTGCCTAGTTCAACATTGAAAGCATGAAGGCTGTCTTTATAGATGTTATAATGGACTACAATTTTTGTCTTCCGCCACTTTCATTAAGATTTTCTGCATTGTCTTTTCATTATTTGAACTGCTGTTGAGTTTCTTCATGGTGCCTTTTTAAATTTACATGAATGCCTGCAGCTGCAAGCTGAGCTGTGAGTGCGAACCTTCCCCCTATGCACGGGTTGAAAACGTGTAAATAGCTTCCTCAGCTGGCTGTGGTCTTTAGCCTTTGGCCAAAAATTCCTCCGATGACGCGAATATCGTCAATTTGCGTCATCGGGGGAATTTTACAGAAATAAAATGCATAAATCTCTTGTCTCAGGGGGATATGAGGGGGGCGCACAATCAATTGAATATACTCCAGGGTTTCTACTGATACAAAGCCATATGGTAATCTCTGAAGTAACCCTTTAAAAAAATATTTTTGTTGCTAACAATTGGGTAACACTTTACATTAAGATTCCCTTTGTAAAGGGTTTATAAAGGGGTTTGTTACTGACTAATAACTAATTTACAAATGTGTTAATCATTTATAAGCAGTTATAACTGCATGAATAAAAAGGGTGACTTTAACGCAATGCCTGCCAAATAGCACTATTTTAACTCACGTTATAAATGCTTAATAAATGTATTTGTTAACACTTATTTAACTCAAAACCATATTCCTGATTTATTTAATGATGCAGCAAAATAGACTTTCATAGTTAGACTGACAGGTGTTGTATGTGGTTCTCTCATTAATATCTCATGACTGCCACTTTTATGATCTAATATTACATTATGTATATCTCATGACTGCCACTTTTATAATCTAATATTACAGTATGTATATCTCATGACGGCCACTTTAATTATCTAATATTACAGTGTATATCTCATGACGGCCACTTTTATTATCTAATATTACAGTATGTATATCTTATGATGGCCACTTTTATTGTCTAATATTACAGTATGTATATCTCATGACTGCCACTTTTATTATCTAATATTACAGTATGTATATCTCATGACTGCCACTTTATTTTAAATGTTCCTTACAATCTTCCGTCCTAAAATTACAGTCTTACCATGATATTCCACAAAAGGTGGAAAACTGATTTCTTGTTTATGAAAATAAAGACTTTATTTTGGGTGGGAAAAAAAAACAAGTGCATAATCATAATCTGATGAGATATTAATAAGAATTTCTTACATTTACATTTACATTTAATCATTTAGCAGACGCTTTTATCCAAAGCGACTTACAAAAAAGGGGAGAGCAATAGAAGCAACGAAATACAAGGCCAACAACCTGTAAGAGCTGTAAGAAATCTCAGTTAATTAAGCACAGTACACACTTTTTTTTTTTTTTCTTCGGACAAACAAACAAAATAGTTAAGTTAAGTGCTATTCTTTATTGGTCAGGTGCAATTGGAAAATATGTGTCTTAAGATGTTTTTTAAAAATGGCTACAGACTCGGGCAGCACGAATTGAGATTGGCAGGTCATTCCACCAGGTGGGAACGGTCCAGGAAAATGTCTGTGAGAGCAATTTCATGCCTCTTTGGGATGGAACCACGAGGCGTCGCTCGCTCGCAGAACGCAAGCTTCTGGAGGGTGTGTAAGTCTGAACAAGCGAATTTAGGTATATTGGTGCAGAGCCAGTGGTTGTTTTGTAGGCGAGAACTAGTGCCTTGAATTTGATGCGAGCGGCCATTGGCAACCAGTGCAGTCTGATGAAGAGAGGCATAACATGCGCTCTCTTCGGCTCATTAAAGACCACTCTTGCCGCTGCATTCTGGATCAGCTGCAAGGGTTTGATAGTGCATGCTGGAAGCCCAGCCAGAAGAGCATTACAATAGTCCAGTCTAGAGAGAACAAGAGCTTGAACCAGGAGTTGTGCAGCCTGTTCTGATAGGAAGGGTCTATTCTTTCTAATGTTGTATAAAGCAAATCTGCAGGACCGGGCTGTTGCAGTAATGTGGTCAGTGAAGTTTAACTGATCATCAATCACAACTCCAATGTTCCTCGCTGTCCTGGATGGAGTTATGTTTGATGAACCAAGCTGAATGGAGAAATATTGATGAAGTGCTGAGTTGATTGAGAAAACAAGTAATTCTGTCTTTGCAAGATTGAGTTGAAGGTGATGCTCCTTCATCCAGTCAGAAATGTCTGTCAGACAGGCAGCGATACGAACACTGACTGTAGGATCATCTGGTTGAAATGAGAAGTAGAGTTGAGTATCATCAGCATAGCAGTGATAGTAGAACCGTGTTTCTGAATGACAGAGCCTAATGATGACATGTAGATGGAGAAGAGAAGTGGTCCAAGCACTGAGCCCTGGGGAACCCCAGTAGCTAGATGATGTGACTTAGACACTTCACCTCTCCATGACACCCTGTAGGACCTACCAGAGAGGTAAGACCTGAACCACTGGAGAGCAGTTCCTGAGATACCCATCGTCTTAAGTGTTGACAGGAGGATCTGGTGGTTAACTGTGTCAAAAGCAGCAGATAGATCCAGCAGAATGAGCACTGAGGATTTGGAAGCTGCTTTTGCTCCGTGCCTCAGTTACCGAGAGCAAGGCAGTCTCAGTCGAATGGCCGCTTTTGAAGCCGGATTGGTTGTTGTCCAGGAGGTTTTTCTGTTCAAGAAACATAGATAGTTGATTGAACACAACTCGCTCAAGTGTCTTTGCAATGAAAGGCAGAAGGGATACCGGTCGGTAGTTTTCTAAAAGTGCTGGATTCAGAGAGGATTTCTTAAGCAGTGGGGTTACCCGAGCCTGCTTAAATGCTGTGGGAAAGGTTCCCGTGTGAAGAGAAGTGTTGACAATGTGAGTGAGTGCAGGAGTGATTGAAGAAGAAATGGCCTGAAGGAGGTGAGTACTGCCGTGCAAAGGCAAAAGGCCGTAACTTCGTTTTTGGTCGAAAATTAGTTATTGACATTTTTGGGACTTTCAAGACCTCCTTTATCATGTGGATAAATATCGTTAGTCAATTATGTTGTTTTTTCGAGAAAATTATGGATTGTCTGAACAGTAACTTCCAAAAGCCCAGGAGAAACCAAGGCAGAACACCGTAACAGCAGTTACGCTCTTTGCCTTGGTTTTAGACCGCTCAAACTGAGTTACGGTACTCTGCCTTTGTTTAGCCATGCGTCTAAATTAAGTTACGGTACCGACATGCAGTTATGGTGTCCCGCCTTTGTATTAATGTCTATTAAAGTTTGCCGCGTTTGAGTTACGGTGTAGCCTGTGTACTGTCATACATGTTTTCATAATGCAGAATATTCTCTCAGCGCGCTGTCAGGCAGTATGGGGCTGCCCACTGCACGAGTGTGTGTAGGCTACTCGAATGCAGTGACAGCGTGCGACCACGCATACAATCAGTAGGCTAGTAACAGTTCGCAATTATATGCATATATCCTACCTTTTCTTGTAAACCCGATAAAATCCATGCCAATGAACGTCATCGGAGATGTTTAATCCACAAGCATTCTGAGAATTATTCCTGTCGTTCACATCAATCTAAAAGTTGTCCTTTTAGGCTTGGCGATTTTCATTCAAAGATGTAAAAGTATAAGCTATGTAGCCTATTGTATCTTTTTTTACTAGATAAAAACATTAAAAACATATTGCAATAAATAATTACTCTGTTTAGCCTATGAATGGGCAATCCGATCCAGTCAGCGCTGTCATTAGCCAAAATATAATAGCGTGATAGCCAAACTTAACCCTTGATTAACCAGCGGCACTGTTTGCTATTTGTCTTATTTATCACATGCATTTTTACAAGATTTTTTATTTGTTCTATTTTTTATATCTTTGCATTATATATGCTAATGTTTACTCATTAGAAATAATCTTATCTTGTTCATATAATTCAGTGTCACCTATCAACCTGTAAGTTTTGCTGCACACCAATGAAGATTCTCTTTACTAGAGGTATTGTGTCCTTAATAATAATAAGATGGCTATAATTAATTGTAAATCATCCAAAATAAATGCCATGATCATTAGATTTTATAAAGGTGTTACTATATTGATTTTGCAAATGGTGATCAGCAACCAAATATTGATAATATGGAAGTTACTGCCTTTTGCCTTGGCATGACTCCACATTTTTTGCAGACAATACAAAGGCAGAGTGCCGTAACTTCAAAATAGGGGTCAAAAGTCAAGTTTGAGTAAAAAAAAAGTGTATGTAGATAATTGTCATTACTAAAACATCTAAATGCCAGATTTCCAGTGTCCTACCTATAACTAATTTGGCTGGACAACAAAAAATCTTTAAAGTCATTTTTCTCAGTTCCACACTCCAGTGAGTTAAGGTCTTTTGCCTTTGTAGGGCAGAGTGGGTATAGGATCAAGTGGACAGCTAGTAGGGTGATTGGAAAGGATGAGTTTAGAAATATCTGCCTTGGAGAGCGGAGAAAAGGATGGAAGCGTGTTCGTATTAATTGTTGAGATGCGCGTGTCAGTTTGTGGTGAGGAGAACTGGTTGCTGATGATAGATGTTTTGTTTGTGAAAAATGATGCAAAGTCATCAGCTGTAAGAGTTGATGAAGGAGGGGGAGGAGGAGGACAAAGGAGAGAGGAGAATGTTTTAAAGAGTGTGCGAGAGTCAGAGCAATTGTTGATTTTGTTATGGTAGTATGTTGTTTTAGCAGTGGAGACATTTGTAGAGAAAGAAGAGAAGAGACTGATACAAGGTAAGGTCAGTATAGTTTTTAGATTTCCGCCATTTCCTCTCTGCTGCCCTGAGTCCAGACAGAGCGATATTCACGGAGAACATCAGACAGCCAGGGGGCAGATGGGGTAGGGCGGGCTGGTCTGGATGAAAGGGGGCAAAAACTGTCTAAGGAGGATGTTAGAGTGGAGCAAAGAGTGTCAGTAGCACTGTTAGTGTCCAGTGCTGAGAACTGAGCAGGTGGAGGGAGTTAAGATGAAACCATAGTGGATAGGCGAGAGGGAGAGAGTGAGCGTAGATTACGGCGAAAGCTAATCTGTGTAGGAGTGCGTGTTGTATCAGGAGTCAGTATGAGGTTAAGATTGATGAGAAAGTGGTCTGAGGTGTGTAATGGAGTGTGGTTAGGTTCGTGTGTGTGTGTGTGGGTAAGGAAGAAGGCGGGGTCGGCGTGACTGGGACTTGTGGTTTTATTTCTCTTTATCAAACACAAAGTACGCACGTGTGCGTTATGCTCAAAACGCTTAAACTCTTTCTCTCGAAGACTTTTCAACAACAGCTCTGTTCTCTCTCATCACTCAGCATCCATGCATAGTCCCAGTCCAACTCTCTCTCCCTCGTCTCTCTCGGCCGTGGCTTTTAAGCCGTCTCTCCACGCCAATTACTGCAATGAGACACAGGTGTTATTCATTTGCACTTGACCCACTTACGCCCCGCTCGGCTCCGCATTCTCTCTCCCTCTGCCGATCCCGCAAAACCACGCCTCCCGTGCCACATGGAGTAACTAAAGTGTTGTCCATGGAGCAGTTGAGTGTGTAGACGAGGTCTAATTGGTTACCTGATTTGTGAGTAGCCGTAGTAGATACTAACTTAAGGTCAAATGAAGTCAGTAGAGTGCTGAAATCTGTGGCTAGGTGTTTATCAAGATGGATGTTGAAGTCACCAAGCAAAATCAGAGGAGTACCATCCTCAGGGAAGCTAGAAAGTAACACATCCAACTCAACTCCTGGAGGACGATAGACCACTACCACATGGATTTTAACAGGGTGAGCAATATTGATTGAGTGTGATTCAAATGAACTGGCCGATAGAGATGGTAAAGGATCAAATTTCGAATCATTTGAGATAAGCAAACCAGTACCCCCACCCCTCCCAAAAGGCCAAGGGGTGTGTGAAAAAGTTAAATTGGTTGAGAGGGCTGCAGGAGTGGCAGTGTCCTCTAGTTTGATCCAGGTCTCAGTTGAACCTTACTGTAAAGTGAACACCTGTGAAACATTTATTAATGAGTTACAAATAATAACCTGTGAAAGTGAACCTTAATGCAAAGTGAACACATGAACCATTTATTAATGAGTTGCAAACATGAATAACCTGTGAAAGTGAACCTTAATGTAAAGTGAACAAATGAACCATTTATTAATGAGTTATAAACATTAATAACCTGTGAAAGTGAACCTTACTGTAAAGTGAACCCCTGTGAAACATTTATTAATGAGTTATAAACATTAATAACCTGTCAAAGTAAACCTTAATGTAAAATGAACACCTGGGAAACATTTATTAATGAGTTACAAACATTAATAACCTGTGAAAGTGAACCTTAATGTAGTGATCACATGTGAACCATTTATTAATGAGTTACAAACATTAATAACCTGTGAAAGTGAACCTTAATTTAAAATGAACACCTGTGAAACATGTATTAATGAGTTAAAAACATTAATAACCTGTGAAAGTGAACCTTAATGTAAAGTGAACAAGAACTGCTCAGATACTGCTAGCTTAGTTTTTTTTTTTTTTTTTTTTACCTTTATTTTACCAGGAAAGTCCCATTGAGTTACAATAACTCTTCTCCCAGGGAGTCCTGGCCAAGGCTAGCGGCCAAAAGTTTCCAGAAAATAAAATAAACAAAAAAGACAAGACATAAATTACACAATACACAGTACATAATACACAATACATCACTGATCTCATGCACTACACAACAAGTCATTGTACTTAACCTTTAAGGAATACAAACATACAAGTGTTGTTAAGAGGCACCTAACTAAAACAAGTGCACTGTTCAGTCAGAGATGACTTTAAAAGATGTTTAAAAATATTTATAGATGGAAGTGATTCTAGATTTTTTTGACCAAGGTCTGTTCTTGTAGATGGAATAGTTAATAATATTTTCTTTGATGACCTTGTCCTGTAAACACTATTTTGGTAAATCAGCAAATTAGAAATATAGATGGGTAATTTACCCATTAATGCTTTAGCAATACATGGAATTTCCTTCTAAGGGAGAGGGAGGACCACTGTACAGTTTCATACAGAATGCAGTGGTGAGTCCTAGCTGCAGCACCTGTAATGAAACGTAAGGCTGAGTGGTATAATACATCGAGTTTTTTTAATAAAAATGAGGTAGAGTGCATATAAATTAGGTCACCATAATCTAAAACTGATAGAAATGTGCTCTGCACCAACCTTTTCCTTGCGGAATAAGGAAAGCACTTCTTTAATCTAAAATAAAAACCTAATTTTGGTCTGAGTTTTTTTAAAAGGCTCTCAATATGGACCGCAAAAGATAATTTGTCATCCAACCAAATACCTAGGTATTTGTAGGAAGTTACTCTCTCTATTGGAGTACCACTTTGTGTTAAAATAGTGAAATCGATAATAGAATGTGAACGTGAAAACACCATTAATTTAGTTTTTTTGTTGCATTTAATACCAACTTTAATCCTACCAACACTTTTTGTACCTCACTAAAAGCAGACTGTAAATTATAAATTGCTTTCTTCAATGACAAAGCAGTGGTGTACAAAATAGTATCATCTGCATACAAATGAGCCTTTGCTTGATTTAGATTCACACCTAAATTATTTATATAAATAGAAAATAAAACAGGACCCAAAACTGATCCTTGGGGTACACCCATTTTTACTTCTAGCAATGATGAGGTAGAGTTATCTAATGCCACACACTGAGTTCGACCACTCAGGTAATTTAAAAACCAATTTAGCACAGTGTTACTAAAACCTATATTATGCAATCTTTGCAGCAGAATATGATGGTCAACAGTGTCAAATGCTTTAGATAAGTCAATAAATAAAGCAGCACAAGACTTTTTATCATCCAAAGCATTAACAATATCATTCGTGACAGAGGTGACAGTCGTAATCGTACTATGCCCTTGCCGAAAGCCAGACTGGGTGGGACTTAAAATACAGTTGTCAGCTAAAAAATGTTTTAGTTGTTTATTTATAAGAGATTCAAAAAGCTTTGCCAAGACAGATAATCTAGAGATTGGCCGATAATTGTCTAAGACTGATGGGTCTCCACTTTTTAATAGTGGGAAGACAATTGCAGATTTCCATGATTTGGGGATAGAACCACTATATAAACTAAGATTAAAAAGTGAAGAGATAGGATCAGCAATCAAGTTTGCAGCAATTTTGAGGAAATATGGCTCAATTTGGTCTGGGCCAGCAGACTTTTTACAGTCCAAGCCTAACAGTGCCTCTCGTAGTTCCGAGACCGATATAGGAATAAAATTAAAATTATTTAAACTTGCACAAGACACGTTTGTGATATGGGTGACACTATCTGTGGAGTTAGTGAGTGTTGACTGAGTAGCTATTCCAGCATTAATAAAGTACTCATTGAAAGTATCTACTATATTTTGTTTACCCCTTACATCACCATTGCTTGCTTTTATAACTTCAGGTATAATGGGTGGTGGCACATCACCTGAAGATGATTTAATTGCTTTCCAAATTTTTTGGGGGTCATTAAGGTTTTCATTTATTAAATTCAGATAATGTTCACTTTTTGCACTTTTTATTAGTCTTGTGCATCTGTTTCTTAATACCCTATAATTTAACCAACATTTATCATTATTATTTTGTTTTGCTTTGATCCATGCCTCATTCCGTTCTCAAATAGCAGTTGCAATATAATCATTAAACCAAGGATTATCTCTGCCCCTCACTCTATATCTTCTAATAGGGGCGTGTTTGTCAACTATAGCCAAAAAGGTCTTTTTAAAATAGTTCCAGGCCAACTCAACATCATCCATCTCACAAACCAAGTTAAAATCACTCTGATAAATTTCATGAAGGAAGGCTTGTTCATTAAAACATTTATAATTTCGTTTAAAAATAAACCGTGGCCTTATTTTAGTCAATTTGCAATTTCTTACACAGACAATCATACAATGATCACTGACATCATTACAGAAAACTCCTGAAGCCGAATATTTATGTGAAGCATTAGTCAGAATGACGTCGATTAAAGTAGATTTGTCCATTCGTTTAGGATTTAGGCGTGTAGGTGACTGTACTAGTTGCGTCAAATGTAGCTCATCACATAGATCTCTTAACGGTGATGAAGTCGATAGCCAGTCCCAATTCAGGTCTCCTAGGACAATATACTCGTTGGGCAGCTTATACAAAAAGTCAGACAGCAGAGCAGTAGCTCCAGTTGCAGCTGAAGGTGGGCGGTAGCATCCTACCACAGTCAAATAAGTGCCATTTGTGAGATTTAATTTGATGGCACATAGTTCAAAGAATTTAGGCTTTGTTATTGTTTCAAAGCAACAACATTCCAACGACGCCTTGGTATATATGGCTACTCCACCTCCTTTACCCACACGATCCGTCCTAAAGAGATTATACCCTTCGATGTGAATCATATTGTCAAGATATAAGTTTTCCTAATTTGGTAAACCGTTAAGCTTAAAAAACAGAAACAGACACTACTCAAACAAACGTAGAAATCAATGTCGCCGCCATCTTGGATTTTAGATACGGCGCGTCTTCCCTTCCTCTGCTTGTAAACAAACTTCTTTGCTTCTGGGTCAGGTGTCCGAACAGCGGACTGCGTCATATTCTCGTGCATGCGTCGTGGTGCTTCGTGAGTTCACGTCCGAGGCATACGCGGAAGACAATTACTTAGTGGATAAAGTTGTTATTTAAATTTTTTTGCGCACAAAAACTATTCTCTTCGCTTAGTAACATAACTGTACAGCCACTGCAGTGAGATGGACTTTGTAACGACGTTTTTAGTGCCTTTATGGGTCTTGTGAGTGGAAATGTTCTGAATGTCAATGAAGGTCTATCTGAAGCCTTTCTCACCATCAGCTTTCAACAAAAATATCTTCTTTTGTGTTCCGAAGATGAACGTTGGTCTTACGGGTGTCTAACGACATGAGGGTGAGTAATTTAATTTTTGGGTGAACAAACCCTAAATTTTCTTTGTTATTGTTTGGGAATGGAGCCAAAATTTGACATCTGAATGACGTTGGAGTTCCATGCCTGCTGGGAAACTTTATGTTAAAACTTTACAAGAAAGTTTGGGGATATTTTTTTATAAATCTTATCAAATAAACTGATTTAGAATGTTTTAGAGAATGTGATCCTACCTTTTAGTAGAACATTTTGGTAACAAAATAAAACCATATACTGAAAACGTTACAATAACAATGTTCCTAGAACTTTCTTATAACAATAATATTTCTGGCTGAGTTGACCTCACATTTGGCCATAGTATGAGCACACAGTGAATGTGCTGTGAGATTATACTTTTAGATCACTGTGTACTCCCATTGTTCACAGTGTGACCACGTGGTAAGATCACTGTGAGTTCAAATTGCTGACTGAGTTTGAACCGCACCAGTGATTAGAAACTGACTGACAACCACCACCTAGTAGGCGGCTTCGTAATCTTTTTTTAAATCTCTCTTTAATAATTTTATAAATATAGTTTTTGATGCTAAATATGTAAATAAAAATAAAGACCTTGTTGCCCCTTTGAAAGTGAAAGTGCCCTTTTGCAATATTGGAAGAAGGCAAGCTGGTGGAGGCAGTGTTATGTCATGAAATTTAAAATCAACTTATTTGTTCCTTAAAATTATAAATTTTTCCGTCTTCTATGTTGTATTCTGAATAAATGATATTGAAATTTGAAACTTTCACATAATAATAATAATAATAATAATAATAATAGATTTTATTTATAATGCACTTTTCATTCCGAAGAATCTCAAAGTGCAACAAGGGGGGGGGGGGGGGGGGGATAACAACAAAAAATGAATAACAAGTAAAAATATAGAATACTACAAACAATCAACCAACACAGAAAACAGAACAGAAAAAGAGCTGATGGTGAACAGAAACAGAGCTGATGGTGAACAGAAAACAGCTGATGGTGAACAGAAACAGAGCTGATGGTGAACAGAAACAGAGCTGATGGTGAACAGAAACAGAGCTGATGGTGAACAGAAACAGAGCTGATGGTGAACAGAAACAGAGCTGATGGTGAACAGAAACAGAGCTGATGGTGAACAGAAACAGAGCTGATGGTGAACAGAAACAGAGCTGATGGTGAACAGAAACAGAGCTGATGGTGAACAGAAACAGAGCTGATGGTGAACAGAAACAGAGCTGACGGTGGACAGAAAACAGCTGATGGTGGAAGTCTCTGTTAGCTCCGCAGCACACTGTGGTCCACTCCATGTTTCAGATTTCTCCCAGCGGCAGTGTCCCGATGACATCGCCGAGGCACGACAGCTGAAGACCAGATGATGGGTCTTCTTCATGATGATTCAAACGATGGGGATCGCTGCAGCACCATGCAGGAGGCAGAACATTCCTCCGGGCACTTCTGTGGACACACCGGGGCCGGCGCAGATGTCACTCCACGGTCGCAATGCAGGACGGAACAGCGGCGCAGCCGAGAAGCAGAACATCCCAACATCATGCCGGACGCCGACGACGAGAGCCCGGATGACGCTAGCCCGGTGCAAACTTCAGCCACCATGCAGCTTAAGCCCAAGGGAGACCACCAGTGAGCACCCGCGGCGAGAAACATCAAATGTCCTCCAAACCAGAAATCAACCGCAGCAATTCAAACGTAAACATTAGAGAAGCGGTTGAAAACGGCGAAACGACGAACAACGACTTCTCAGTGGCTGCCAGCAATCAGCAACAGTCCCAATTGTAGCTCTGACTGTTAGACTAGTCACAAACATAAGGAAATAAAATAAAATGTAAATCTAATAGTACATTAACATGATTTGTTGTGGGTGGAGAAGCGGCGAACAGACGACGCCAGCGTCCTCTCCCCCACGTTGCCTAGCAACTCTCTCAAAAAATCAACATCATTGCATTCTGTTTTTATGTTATCATAGCTATCAAAATCCAGTGTTCTGTATTTTCCGTACGTGAGTATTTGTTGTAGCTGGCTATAAAAAAAAAAATAAATAAAAAAAAAATAAGTTGTGCACTGTGCTAATTAATTGAGATTTCTTACAGCTCTTACAGGTTGTTGGCCTTGTTTGTTTCGTTGCTTCTATTGCTCTACCCTTTTTAGTAAGTCGCTTTGGATAAAAGCGTCTGCTAAATGATTAAATGTAAATGTAAATGTTATGTACAATTTGTACAGTGTCCCAACTTCTTTGGAATCGGGTTTGTATTTCATTCTCTTATCTTAAACAGATCTTCTTGATGAGGTTTTTCATTAAAAAAAAACAATGTCACAGCTGGTCTTATGGGGTAGTCTCTGCATTTCATGGAATACAGTGTCTGTTTAAGTTCTCCCTGTTTTCCAACACTGGCTGACTTCCATTGATCACTTGGTCAAGCTTGTCTTGGATCTCGACTTTTGGCTGAAATTAACAAGCAGCAAGAGTATAATGCATTGTTGATTAACTTTAAAAATGAAATGCAGATTCAGCCCCTTTTCATGATTTTATTAACAAAATATAAAAAGGCCTAATATATTTATATATTATATTCTTGATCTTTGTTAAAGTCTGTACGTGGAAAATGCAAAGGAACATTTTCTAATTGGCTAAATCATTGTCATGTAAATAAACCCTTAGTAAGGGAATATTGGGAAACTGGAGCACTTTGCTAAAGGGCAAACTACTAGCTAGAAATGTTGGACCCACTTTATATTAGGTGGCCTTAACTACTATGTTCTAACATTGTAATTAATCATTTGATAAAATGCACTTATTGTGTACATACATGTTGTTGCATTGTACTTACATTTGAAAAAATGCCTGCATGTAATTACGTCTGTGATTAATTTCTGTAGTACTTAAGTATTATGTACTTACATCAAAAAATAAGTACTTACTGTGTTCAAACTGTATTGCAAAATACCTTTGCTGATATTGAGGTGGGATACGGTAGAGTTAGGGAGTGGTGTGGTGGTGTGAGTAAGTTTAAGTGTAGGGTTAGGTGACAGGGAAGTGCCATCTGTTTAATTACAAATGTAACTACAGAAATTGATTACAGACGTAATTACATGCTGGCATTTTTAAAATGTAAGTACAATGTAAAAACATGTAATTACACAATAAGAGTATTGTATCAAATGATTAATTAAAATGTTAGTACATAGTAGTATATATTTTTTATAAAGTTTATAAAGGCCACCTAATATAAAGTGGGTCCTGGGGCCAAAATGTTACTGTTCCAAGAATGTTCTGAGAACATTATGTTATGTTCTTGGAATGTGTTTTGTTACCAGAATGTTCTCCTGAAAGGTAGGAATAGAAAAAAATTCTAAACCTGTTTAGTGATAAAATTTATAGATAATTAACCCCAAACAATAAACAACTCACAAAACAACATTGGCTTACTTTATTTATGGCATATTTGTACAGAAGTTATTATTGAGATTAAAAAAGAAGTTTGTTAGGATGCAATAGTTTGGTCACCATTATGGTGATTAGTTTTTGCTTTAATTTTACTCTTTAACCTTGGCTTTTCAATGATAGTTTTTCTCAACAGCAACAGCAGCCAGAGAAAGACTATAATTGAAAAGTCAAGGCTAAAGAGACAAATCTAAACAAATATTGATCACCATAATGGTGACCAAACTATTGGCAAGAACTGCAAGATCATTAATCATTCCCTCTAGATTGGCAATGTTCCTTCATCTCTAAAAAAATCCATCATCAGGCCACTTCTTAAAAAACCCGCTTTAGACCCAGATGTTATTGACAACTACAGACCCATCTCGAACCTTCCATACCTCTCTAAGGTGCTGGAAAAAGTTGTTGCTGCACAGTTTCAGGTCCATTTAAATCTAAACAATTTATATGAGAAATTTCAGTCTGGTTTTTGCAACAGACACAACACAAAAATGCTTTGGTCAAGGTCACATATGACCTTTTAATGGTGGCAGATGCTGGTTCCATCCTTTCTCATCCTCCTGGATACTCAACTTTACCTTAGGACAAGTTCTTCCCCTTCTGCTGACAACACACCATCCATAAGATAAAGACGTGGATGAAGTAAAACTTTCTGCAGCTAAACAGCTCCAAGACTGAAGCAATCCTAGTCGGTACTCCACTTTAGATACGGAAATCCATTATCACCAGCATTGCTTTCTCTGATCAGGACATTCCACTTTCCACATCAGTCACCAACCTGGGGGTCAGAATGGAATTGCAACTTACTTTTGAAGCTCATATCAAACATCTGTGTAAGAACTCCTTCTTCCACCTCAGAAATATGCCAAAATTTGTCACATACTAACACTGGGAGATGTGGAAAAGCTTGTCCATGCCTTTGTCTCCTCCAGGCTGAACTACCCCAATGCGCTCCTTATCGGGATCCCTGGTAAAAATCTCCAGAAGCTGCAGTATATTCAGAACAGTTCTGCTAGGATCCTGATGAGGGTGCGCAAATATGTGACCCGTCACGGAAACCAGGGACACAAGTCGGCAGCTCTACTTTCGAGCAAAATGAGAAAGAAGCAGGGTTTTTTTTTTTTCTAATTATGTGATTTTCGCGTTTTTGCTGAACCTGTTAGTTGAAATCAGGAAGAAGCATCTCCGTGTTTGAGATGGCATTAATGGCATACATTTTGAGGTTGAAATCGCCTTGTTTTGTCTGTGTGTATTTCCATACTGGCTTTTGTTATTGCCCCGCCCTCCAAGGGCGCTGTCTCCTGACTCTCTCTCCCGTCACAGACCTCGCTAAACCTCAACATTAATATTCATGACTCTTCGAAATAAGGCAAAAACAGAGCATTACATCCTAGGGACAATTTATAGGGTTTTAAATGGACCTGAAAAAAAAAAAAAAAACATATCTGGACAATTTTTGCCCTTAAATAAGCCACATACCCTATATGTAGATATCAGGGAACAATTTGGCATATTGTTTCAAATCATTCTAGGGCCCTTTAAAATGATACATTTTCTAATTTTAAACATTTGATATGTCTTCTATGTTGTGCAGGGAGTGCAGAATTATTAGGTAAGTTGTATTTTTGAGGATTAATTTTATTATTGAACAACAACCATGTTCTCAATGAACACAAAAAACTCATTAATATCAAAGCTGAATATTTTTGGAAGTTTTAGTTTTTAGTTTTAGCTATTTTAGGGGGATATCTGTGTGTGCAGGTGACTATTACTGTCCATAATTATTAAGCAACTTAACAAAAAACAAATTTATACCCATTTCAATTATTTATTTTTACCAGTGAAACCAATATAACATCTCAACATTCACAAATATACATTTCTGACATTCAAAAACCAAACAAAAACAAATCAGTGACCAATATAGCCACCTTTCTTTGCAAGGACACTCAAAAGCCTGCCATCCATGGATTCTGTCAGTGTTTTGATCTGTTCACATCAACATTGCGTGCAGCAGCAACCACAGCCTCCCAGACACTGTTCAGAGAGGTGTACTGTTTTCTCTCCTTGTAAATCGCACATTTGATGATGGACCACAGGTTCTCAATGGGGTTCAGATCAGGTGAACAAGGAGGCCATATCATTAGATTTTCTTCTTTTATACCCTTTCTTGCCAGCCACGCTGTGGAGTACTTGGACGCGTGTGATGGAGCATTGTCCTGCATGAAAATCATGTTTTTCTTGAAGGATGCAGACTTCTTCCTGTACCACTGCTTGAAGAAGGTGTCTTCCAGAAACTGGCAGTAGAACTGGGAGTTGAGCTTGACTCCATCCTCAACCCGAAAAGGCCCTACAAGCTCGTCTTTGATGAAACCAGCCCAAACCAGTACTCCACCTCCACCTTGCTGCCGTCTGAGTCGGACTGGAGCTCTCTGCCCTTTACCAATCCAGCCACGGGCCCATCCATCTGGCCCATCAAGACTCACTCTCATTTCATCAGTCCATAAAACCTTAGAAAAATCAGTCTTGAGATATTTCTTGGCCCAGCCTTGACGTTTCAGCTTGTGTGTCTTGTTCAGTGGTGGTCGACTTTCTGCCTTTCTTACCTTGGCCATGTCTCTGAGTATCGCACACCTTGTGCTTTTGAGCACTCCAGTGATGTTGCAGCTCTGAAATATGGCCAAACTGGTGGCAAGTGGCATCTTGGCAGCTGCACACTTGACTTTTCTCAGTTCACTGGCAGTTATTTTGCATCTTGGTTTTTCCACACGCTTCTTGCGACCCTGTTGACTATTTTGAATGAAACGCTTGATTGTTCGATGATCACGCTTCAGAAGCTTGGCTATTTTAAGACTGCTGCATCCCTCTGCAATATATCTCACTATTTTTGACTTTTCTGAGCCTGTCAAGTCCTTCTTTTGACCCATTTTGCCAAAGGAAAGGAAGTTGCCTAATAATTATGCACACCTAATATAGGATGTGGATGTCATTAGACCACACCCCTTCTCATTACAGAGATGCACATCACCAAATATGCTTAATTGGTAGTAGGCTTTCCAGCCTATACAGCTTGGAGTAAGACAACATGCATAACGAGGATGATGTGGTCAAAATACTCATTTGCCTAATAATTCTGCACTCCCTGTATTCTGAATACATTATATTGGAATTTGAAACTTTTACATCATTGCAATCTGTTTTTAGTCACAATTTGTATAGCCTCCCAACTTTTTTGGAATTAGGTTTTTATTTCATTCTCTTATCTTAAACAGACCTTCTTGATGATGTTTTTAAATTACAGTGAATGTCACAGCTGGTCTTATGGGGTAGATTTTTGGGAAATATGTTGGCCAGTCTCTGCATTTCATGAATCACAGTGTCTGTGTATGGCAAGTTTTTCCTGTCTTCCACCACTGCACTGGATGACTTCCATCGATCACTCGGTCAGTCTCATCTTGGATCTTGACTTTTGGCAGAAATTAACAAGCAGCAAGAGTACAATGCAGTATTGATTAACTTTTGATTAAAAATTGAATGCAGATTCAGCCCCTTTATTCATGATTTTAATCACAAAATATATCAAGGCCTAATATAATAAAACATTTAAACATGTTAAGAAAATGTAATCAAGTGTCTTTCCGCTAAAATATTTTAAATATTTTATGGATTGCCGATGGTCAATTCATATAAATCAGTATGATCTCATTCAAACATTTTTATGTGATCTGCTTGCATCCCAGTAAATATACATAGAAAAGCAAACACCGCAAGGTGTCACTAGCTGTGTTTCCATTACAGATTTGCGGAAAACTTTTGCGATATTTCTTAAATGTCGATAAAAAACTGTTGCGAAATGACAGCATTTCCATAGCTGCATTTATGCGACTAAAGCATATTACTTTCCTCTCGCGATAGGTCATTCCAAAATGATGGCACTTGGTAGGTTTGTATATCCCATCCACCACACTAGCCATTATTTTTATTGGAAGGAGATGTGTGTGTTATCCAAGCATTAATGGCAAGGAAAGCTCCTTAGGTTACTTAAGCAGCACGGATATGAGGTGTGTGTGTGTGTGTGTGTGTGTGTGTGTGTGTGTGTGTGTGTGTGTGCGTGTCAGATCTGCTTCAAGGTCTTCATGATAATGTAGCATTTCTGTGTTTAGCATCCAGTATTACTGTAATCCTATATTGTCTTTTATGAGTTTAATAAAGAACTCCGTCTCGTCTTCTCTCCAAACCGAACCGTCATCTGTAAAGAATGATCGACTTTTACGCGTGGTGAATTTGCATGTTAACTCAAATGTTTTTTTTATTTTTTATTTTTACCACTTTAGTTATTTTGACTAGATATTTCGTTTGATGGGCATATGAACTGAATTTAGAAATGCTTTGGAAAAGAAAAAATGGCATTTAATAAACAAAATATTTTTTTTTAAATGAAGACAGCGTTTGGAGTGAGTGCATGCAAAATAATTAGTTCCCTGAGTTCACAAATAAAAATAGATAGTTTATAGTTTATAATTATGTCTTGAACTTATCTGTATAGCTAAAAATGACAAGAGTATTATAAATTGTTTAATCTCTCTTAAAGGAAGAAGGAAAAAATTAGAACGTTGGCGCTTTAATCGGCCGTGGGTTAAAGAAAACATAGCCTAACTACAAAACTAAATAGGCTACGTTTAGGCCTAAACATTAGCCTGTAATATTATATTTGCCTGAAAAACCACCTCATGAGAGCGTAAAAACTTTTTTGCGATAAATGGGAGTTTTTGCAAAATTGCCGCGTTTCCATTGGGCGTATTTTCAAAACGCAATTTCAATTTGCGCAATTCGAAGGGTAATGGAAACGCGGCTACTGTGACCTCAGCGCATCACTCCCACCTACTCGACCTCGATGTTTGAGGTAAACCCCACCCTCCTCATTACCCTACGCACAAATAAATGTAGGAAGAAATAAATGTATAAATAAATAAAATAATAAATACAAATATATGGAAATAAATACATACATAAATATTGTAACAAATGTCCACTGGAGGTGTCAGGAGCCGCCCATACATAACCAAAACATTTGGAGCCGGAGTGGGCTCGTGACCCTGGCATGGCAGGGACGGGCCTAGGAGCGTGGCCGGGCCTGGACCCCCTGGCTCGCGCAGACCTAGACTCCGTGGCGTGGGGGGACCTGGACCATCAGGTGAAGGCATGGGTGGCCATGGCGGTAATGCCAGTTCAAGGGGCCATGGCGGTAACGCCAGTTCAAGGGCGGCGTGGCCTTCGTGGCCTCGATGAGCCCCTTGTGGGCCGAAGCTGGAGCGGGCTCTTGGAGGACTGGAATGGACTCATGGGCTGGAGCCTGAACATGGGCTGGAGCTTGAATGGGGCTGGAGCTGGAGCTGGAGCTGGAGCCGGCTCATGGGCTGAAGCCGGAGCGGGCTGAAGCCTGGATGTGGACTGGAGCCGTCGCGGGCTAATGGCCTGGAGCTGGCTTGTGAGCTGCTCCGGTACTGTGAGGCTCCTCTTGGGGGAGGCTTGTCCACGGACTCCATGGACATTGCTGTTGCTATAGATATGTATATAAAGATACATATCTATGTACATAGATTATAAATCAGGCTCATAAAAATGTAAGTAAAACACAATTCCTGGCTGTATGTCATTATTCATGGATCTCTGAATCTTTGGTAAGTTGTAAGGAACAAGCCCAACCTATAGTTTAAACTGATTATCGTTTGCTCTATACTCGCGGTTTCCTCTATTAACTCCAGTCATGCAGCAGCTCTTCTGCCACTCAGCCCTGGCTGAGGGGGCGTGTTCTGGCGGGAAAGTGACGTCGATGCATACCATCTATACAAAAGGGCTAATGGCAGGACAAGGGGCACCTGTTAACAATGATCAACCCATAAACCAATAGCTGTGTCTCATTTCGTTAAATTTCGAAGGCAGCATCCTCCAGAGGACACGTCATTTGTAGGATGCAGTATTAGGAGTGTCCTCAATCAGAATTAAACAAGACATCCTTCGTAGGACACACAGGCAGGAAGTATCACGTTGCTATGCCAACAAGTTCAGCCACGTTGCGCTCTCACGGCAGTTATATGAATGAAAATTATTTATAACTTGAAAATGACTATGAAATGTTTCTTGTCTTGACAGCAATGTACTGTTCTAAACATTTAAAATGCACTAAACAGTTGTAATCCTGTTTACCACAACTATCTGTTTGAGGTAATAGACCTTAAAAAAATAAAAAAAAGCTTGAACTACTTCATTTAAACACCACACCTACGCTTGCATGTATATCTGGTGGTGGTGCCGTTTTTTCATATAATATATTTTAAAAAAATGACGGTTGTTAACGGAGATGCAAAGAATTGTGGGTTATCTCCAGCCGTGAAGGCTGCACCTCATGCACACTCCGAATTACTGTGAAAGACGGACGCATTCGAAGGTCGCATTTGGAGAGTCCTACTCACTTTTTTGAAATGAGACGGCCTTATGACGTATGCATTACATTTACATTTACATTTAATCATTTAGCAGACGCTTTTATCCAAAGCGACTTACAAAAAAGGGTAGAGCAATAGAAGCAACGAAACAAACAAAGCCAACAACCTGTTTTTTTTTTTTTTTTTTTTTTTTTCTATAGCCAGCTACAACAAATACTCACGTACGGAAAATACAGAACACTGGATTTGGATAGCTATGATAACAACCCATTAGGACTAAGGCTGATGCCCCAACTGTTGTCGTTAATGCGGATTCAGTGGCCCAATGGGTTGGTTTTGTATGGCATTCTAGCTAAACGCGCAGCAATAGCCATCGACAGCAAAAACTCACGTACGCAAAATACAGAACACTGGATTTTGGTAGCTATGATAACTATGTAACATACCCGCCTGAAGACACAAATCCGGATGAGAGACGTAGATATGATCAGTAAGTGCTATTCTGTATTGGTCAAGTGCAATAGGAAAAGTGCAATTGGAAAAGATGTGTCTTAAGATGTTTTTTAAAAATGGCTACAGACTCGGCAGCACGAATTGAGATCGGCAGGTCATTCCACCAGGTGGGAACGGTCCAGGAAAATGTCCGTGAGAGCGATTTCATGCCTCTTTGGGAAGGAACCACGAGGCGCCGCTCATTCGCAGAACGCAAGCTTCTGGAGGGTGTGTAAGTCTGAACAATTGAGTTTAGGTATAATGGTGCAGAACCAGTGGTTGTTTTGTAGGCGAGAACTAGAGCCTTGAATTTGATGCGAGCAGCCATTGGCAACCAGTGCAGTTTGATGAAGAGAGGCGTAACATGCGTTCTCTTCGGCTCATTAAAGACCACTCTCGCCGCTGCATTCTGGATCAGCTGCAAGGGTTTGATAGTGCATGCTGGAAGCCCAGCCAGAAGAGCATTACAATAATCCAGTCTGGAGAGAACAAGAGCTTGAACCAGGAGTTGTGCAGCCTGTTCTGATAGGAAGGGTCTAATCTTTCTAATGTTGTATAAAGCAAATCTGCAGGACCGGGCTGTTGCAGTAATGTGGTCAGTGAAGTTTAACTGGTCATCAATCACAACTCCAAGGTTCCTGGCTGTCCTTGATGGAGTTATGGTCGATGAACCAAGCTGAATGGAGAAATTTTGATGAAGTGCTGGGTTGGTTGAGAAAACAAGTAATTCTGTCTTTGCAAGATTGAGTTTAAGATGATGCTCTTTCATCCAGTCAGAAATGTCTGTCAGACAGGCAGCGATACGAACACTGACTGTAG
Source organism: Pseudorasbora parva (assembly GCF_024679245.1). Classification (NCBI taxonomy): domain Eukaryota; kingdom Metazoa; phylum Chordata; class Actinopteri; order Cypriniformes; family Gobionidae; genus Pseudorasbora; species Pseudorasbora parva. Next base: position 13,859,489 of record NC_090173.1, on the reverse strand, counting down.
GATCATCTGGTTGAAATGAGAAGTAGAGTTGAGTGTCATCAGCATAGCAGTGATAGGAAAAGCCATGTTTCTGAATGACGGAACCTAATGATGACATGTAGATGGAGAAGAGAAGTGGTCCAAGGACTGAGCCCTGGGGAACCCCAGTAGCTAGATGATGTGACTTAGACACTACACCTCTCCATGACACCCTGTAGGACCTACCAGAGAGGTAAGACCTGAACCACTGGAGGGCAGTTCCTGAGATACCCATCGTCTTAAGTGTTGACAGGAGGATCTGGTGGTTAACTGTGTCAAAAGCAGCAGACAGATCCAGCAGAATGAGCACTGAGGATTTGGAAGCTGCTTTTGCCAGTCTCAGTGCCTCAGTTACAGAGAGCAAGGCAGTCTCAGTCGAATGGCCGCTTTTGAAGCCGGATTGGTTGTTGTCTAGGAGGTTGTCCCTTTCAAGAAACATAGAGAGTTGATTGAACACAACTCGCTCAAGGGTCTTTGCAATGAAAGGCAGAAGGGATACCGGTCGGTAGTTTTCTAAAAGTGCTGGATTCAGAGAGGGTTTCTTAAGCAGTGGGGTTACCCGAGCCTGCTTAAATGCTGTGGGAAAGGTTCCCGTATGAAGAGAAGTGTTGACAATGTGAGTGAGTGCAGGAGTGATTGAAGAAGAAATGGCCTGAAGGAGGTGAGTGGGTATAGGATCAAGAGGACAGGTAGTAGGGTGATTTGAAAGGATGAGTTTAGAAATATCTGCCTCGGAGAGCGGAGAGAAGGATGGAAGCGTGTTCGTGTTAGTTGTTGAGATGTGCTTGTCAGTTTGTGATGAGGAGAACTGTTTGCTGATGAGGGATGTTTTGTTTGTAAAAAATGATGCAAAGTCATCAGCTGTAAGAGTTGATGAAGGAGGGGGAGGAGGTGGACAAAGGAGAGAGGAGAATGTTTTAAAGAGTTTGCGAGAGTCAGAGCATTTGTTGATTTTGTTGTGGTAGTATGTTGTTTTAGCAGTGGAGACATTTGTAGAGAAAGAAGAGAGAAGCGACTGATACAAGGTAAGGTCAGTATAGTTTTTAGATTTCCGCCATTTCCTCTCTGCCGCCCTGAGTCCAGAGCGATGTTCACGGAGAACATCAGACAGCCAGGGGGCAGATGGGGTGGGGCGGGCTGGTCTGGATGAGAGGGGGCAAAAACTGTCTAAGGAGGATGTTAGAGTGGAGCAAAGAGTGTTGGTAGCACTGTTAGTGTCCAGTGCTGAGAACTGAGCAGGTGGAGGGAGTGAAGATGAAACCATAGTGGCTAGGCGAGAGGGAGAGAGGGAGCGTAGATTACGCCGAAAGGTAATCTGTGTAGGAGTGCGTGTTGTATCAGGAGTCAGTATGAGGTTAAGAGTGATGAGAAAGTGGTCTGAGGTGTGTAATGGAGTAACTAAAGTGTTGTCCGTGGAGCAGTTGCGTGTGTATACAAGGTCTAATTGGTTACCTGATCTGTGAGTAGCCGTAGTAGATACTAACTTAAGGTCAAATGAAGTCAGTAGAGTGCTGAAGTCTGCAGCTAGGTGTTTATCAAGATGGATGTTGAAGTCACCAAGCAGAATCAGTGGAGTGCCATCCTCAGGGAAGCTAGAAAGTAACACATCCAACTCCTCCACAAAGTTACCGAGGTGACCTGGAGGACGATAGACCACTACCACATGGATTTTAACAGGGTGAGTAACAGTGATTGAGTGCGATTCAAATGAACTGGCCCGTAGAGATGGTAATGGATCAAATTTCCAATCATTTGAGATAAGCAAACCAGTACCCCCACCCCTCCCAATAGGCCGAGGAGTGTGTGAAAAAGTTAAATTGGTTGAAAGGGCTGCAGGAGTGGCAGTGTCCTCTGGTTTGATCCAGGTCTCAGTTAGGGCCATGAGGCTGAGCTGAGAATGAGTCCCAATAGATGAAATGAAGTCTGCTTTGTTTACAGCAGACTGACAATTCCAGAGACCAATTGGAATAGAGAGTAAAGTAGCAGAGGATGTTAGGATATAGCGCAAATTATTAGGATTGCGGCGTCTCGTGCGTTCAGAGCGTGAATTATGAGTGCTAGTAGTTATAGTTGAGATTTGAAAGCACATGGTGAATACAGATCAGAGAAAAGGCCAGATCGGAATTAGAAAAGAGCCGAACACAAATAATGAAAGGAAGATGATACTCAAGTGGCTTGTCGAGGTCCTTGCTCGAGAGGAGTTGCACAGGGAAGAGTTGAAGTCTTTACACTCGTCGGTCTTCACACTGCCGCTTCCACTGCCGCGGACTATCACGCTATTTATACTCACTTGAGTATCGTTATTGAAAGCAGCTGGGAACGCCCCCAACAAACTGACTCCCAACGTGGCAAAGACCAAACAAATGCTAACTCAACAAATGCTAACTCCCACACACACCACCAGAATACACCAAAACTACTAATACACACCACTGCACCACACAGACACACTTATCCAACAACAAATGAACAAACAATCAAAAATGAGAAAAGTTACAAACACTTACACAGTAGTTGTCTATCAGTCAATCAATGCTTCACCTCTAGCCAGCTGCTAACAAACACACGAGGCTTTTAATACCTCGCTGGCCACGCCCCCAACAAACTGACTCCCAACGTGGCAAAGACCAAACAAATGCTAACTCAACAAATGCTAACTCCCACACACACCACCAGAATACACCAAAACTACTAATACACACCACTGCACCACACAGACACACTTATCCAACAACAAATGAACAAACAATCAAAAATGAGAAAAGTTACAAACACTTACACAGTAGTTGTCTATCAGTCAATCAATGCTTCACCTCTAGCCAGCTGCTAACAAACACACGAGGCTTTTAATACCTCGCTGGCCACGCCCCCAACAAACTGACTCCCAACGTGGCAAAGACCAAACAAATGCTAACTCAACAAATGCTAACTCCCACACACACCACCAGAATACACCAAAACTACTAATACACACCACTGCACCACACAGACACACTTATCCAACAACAAATGAACAAACAATCAAAAATGAGAAAAGTTACAAACACTTACACAGTAGTTGTCTATCAGTCAATCAATGCTTCACCTCTAGCCAGCTGCTAACAAACACACGAGGCTTTTAATACCTCGCTGGCCACGCCCCCAACAAACTGACTCCCAACGTGGCAAAGACCAAACAAATGCTAACTCAACAAATGCTAACTCCCACACACACCACCAGAATACACCAAAACTACTAATACACACCACTGCACCACACAGACACACTTATCCAACAACAAATGAACAAACAATCAAAAATGAGAAAAGTTACAAACACTTACACAGTAGTTGTCTATCAGTCAATCAATGCACCACCTCTAGTATGCACCCTTCGAATGCAACCTCCGGAGGACGCAGCCTTCTGAAATGAGACACAGCTAATGACAACATGAGACAGGAACACGAGGCAGGAACACATGGGGGCATGGAATCACATGACAATAGACCACATGATGAAACCAGGTAGTGCATGACAAAACATGGCAGTGGCCGTCCCAAATAGCACACTTCATGTGCACTTTCGGACTTGTGGTCGTGTGCATGTCCGTTAAGTCCACAAGACCGTAGGGTGTCCCATTTGTCATTATAGCTTAAAGAATGGTACTTGTGAGCGCCCCCTTTGCGGCTGCTATGCGCCCTCAATGCACACTTCAGCTGAACCTGCAAGTTTGCAAGCTACGCAGAGGACTTCTTCCCGGCAGTCCACGAGGGTTTAGGGTGCCATTTCGGGGCAGGGCCAGTAAACATGAAAACCGTAAAACATGAAACATGAACCCAACACCAAAACACCCTGTGACAAATATGGAAATAAATGTATATATCTTTTTTTTTTTTTTTTTTTTTGCTTTTCAATATTTATTTATTTACATTAAAGTACTTAATTATTTAAACAAATTCTAAGTATTTTATGTCTCGCACTGAAAAAAAAAGTGAGGTTAAGTTGCTGGCATCTTTTCAGACATTAGAGTTAATGGATTACAGTGAACAACCAAAACAACTGTTAGCTGGCTAGTACTAAAAAGTCTAACTAGTAACAAGCAAGTTGAAATTTTATTAAATTTGTAACTAAGCCTGGAGGACCTTATTTTTGGCCTAAAGGCTTTTCTGCTTTACCTGATGGCTCCTCCTGCTACTTGCAAAGTACTTAAGAACAAAACTATACGACCCATGGCAAACCTAATGATTGATCTCTGATTGCTGTGGAGAGATCTCTGACTCTGAGTATGGCTTTAATGGAATCAATTCTCATGCATGTGTCCACCACAGGAGCTTTACTTGCTGCTTTGCTGTTGTTTTTGGTTGTCTATCTATTCTCCATCAGCTCCAGCTCTCCAGGAGATCCTCCAGGACCCAAACCACTGCCACTGCTGGGGAACCTGCTCATGTTTGACTTAAAGAAAACCTACATGAGCCTCTGTAAGGTGAGCTCTTTAACAAACAATTAAAATCAGATGATTAGAGACATCACAGTAGAAGTAAAAAGGCATTCTCATTTCTATTTTTTTGAGAAGGACCTGTATACTTTGTTTTTTTTTTTTTGCATATTTTGCACATTCTATACAATTTTTTTTTAATTATTAAACAAAAACTACAACTGTTAAAAGAGTAAAATAATAGCCAAGTTATTTTTATTCATGCATTACGTTTTGTTTTAATATAATGCAAATATATGCGTGTTTAAGAGTTGAATAATTTATGTGGATTATACTTGTAGTATAACATAAGCACTAGTCACGTTCAACGTACCTCTCTGTTCCCTCCTTCCGAGAACGAGGGTTACATATGTAACCAAGACGTTATTTACACTGAATAATGAATAACGAGTTTAAACAAATGTAATTAAAATGAAAATAATGATAGATGGATATTCATGCTTGTTGTAAACAGCTTAAAATATTATGTGAATGTTTGATAACAGGTATTGGACTTGTTATATTTTGATGTGGACAACATTGATGAAGAGTTTGATGCATCTGCAAAGCATTGACAGACTTTTACAGCTTTTCTTGATCTTTTCTCTCTTGCAGCTGTCAAAAAAATATGGGTCAGTTTACACGGTGCACTTGGGCCCCAAAAAAGTGGTAATATTATCAGGATACAAGACCGTCAAACAGGCACTGGTGAACCTTTCAGAGGAGTTTGGAGACAGAGATATTACACCCATATCACGTGATTTCAACCAGGGATATGGTAAGGCTTCACTTCATCATTTATTTATTTATTTATTTATTTATTTTTTATTTTATTTATTTAGTAGATGTAAATGTCAAATTAATTCAGCACTTGTGTATATATGCTTTTTTAAGTAAAAAAAAAAAAAAGAAAAAAAGAAAAAACACCAGTTTCTATTCTAGTAAGAGATCTTGGGCTCACTTTGGAATGATGGATAAATTATTCCTGTGTAGGGATTCTGTTTTCCAATGGTGAAAACTGGAGGGAAATGAGACGCTTTGCTCTCTCGAACCTGCGAGATTTTGGAATGGGCAAGAAAAGAAGTGAAAAGATTATCATTGAAGAAACACAACATTTAAAAGAGGAATTTGAGAAGTTTGAAGGTTTGAAGATTGTAAACCACAAGGACAAGGTAATAATGTGACTGAAACTGATTTGAGTATTAACATCTTGTTCACCCATGTGCAGGAAAACCAGTTGATACGTCTCTGCCAATTGCAATGGCTATTTCAAACGTCATCTCAGCCATTGTCTTCGGCACCAGATTTGAGTACAGCAACACTAAGTTACATCACATGATCAAACGAGCTCACGAAACCATGACGATGATTGGATCAGCTTCAGTTCAAGTACCCAGATATTTCTTTACAATACACCAGTAATTGTACAGTACAATTGTCACGTGTATGTAGTGTTTCGATGGTACTTTATAATTATTTGCAATTCTGCTTGTTTGCAGCTCTACAACATGTTTCCCTGGCTTCGCCCTTTTGTGCCGAATCAGAAACGTATCGTGAATAACGTCAGAGAAACAGTCAAACAAAGCAAGGAAATAATAAATGGTCTGAAGAAGACTCTGAACCCTCAGGAGCCCAGAGGAATCGCTGACTGTTTCCTGATACGACAGCAGAAGGACGAGGTACTGTTTATAGCTTTAAATCAAATCAAATTTAAATTACTGACTGACATCTCACTTTGGTAACACTTTATAATAACGTTCAGTCGTAAGTCATTTATAAGTGGTTAGTTAATGATGAACTTATCATTTACAAAACATTCAAAGGATTATCAAGTGATTTGCTAACAATTTATGAATGTTTTGTAAATTCCGTTACAAGTCATTTACAAGTGATTAGTAAATGATTAACTAATGATTTATGAAACATGACTACGTGTTCATTAATGATTAATGAGTGATTTGTTAATTATTTTACATATATTTAGTAGATTCAGTTATAAGTATTTTACAGTTTATTAGTTAATAATGAACTAATGATTTACAAAACATGACAATGCATTTCAGAAATGTTACTTTTTTGTATATTTTGTAGATTCAGTTATACATTATAAGTTATTAGATAATGATAAACAAATAATTTACAAATCATGATTATACATTCATAAATGATTAAGTATAATATGCTAACAATTTGCAAATCTGTAAGTTATCTTTAAAAAATAGCATATCATAAAATAAACAAACAGATCCTTAGTATATGGTTAAGTTACTAGTTAATATATTATTAATCACTGAAATGTCAGTGTACCATTATCTCAAGTCATGATCAAATGATGATCAAACCATTAGTAAATAATGAATATATAATTTATTGATGCATCATTCAATTTTTAAGCTAGTCTGTTAAAACCCACAAAATGCATTTATGCTAAAGCTTTTTTAAAGAATGCTAAATTACTAGTTGTCAAATTGATAAACATTGCAGAATGACTTAAAGTCAGGGGATTGCAGTGTTAAGTTAAATCCTTTCACTCAGTGGTGCAGACTTGTGTTCTGTGAGGGGTCTAGTGATAATGTGAACTGGTTTACCCTCCAGTGAAGCATCAGGTGCATGTGTCAGAGAAGACAGCTGTCTATACCCTCACCAGTCAGCATTTACATTAGAGTACACACTACAAAGTGTCCATCACCTGTTAGAGATGATGTTGTAAACGCATGTGTCTCAAACTTGGCCTCTGTGGCTCCCTCCGATCGCCACCAGAGGGCTCCTTCACCCGAGTATTAGCCTTTCCTGCACTACATTTCCCATAACCCCTTAACTGGATTGATTACACTCACACCTGCCTCTCATCACCCAGACTATTTAAGCTTCACTCTCGCATACACTCGTTGTGAAGACTTGTTTTGCCACGGCTGACATTTCTGTGCGTTTCATCTGTGATCGGTATTCCTGTGTTTGACCTTGGACTGTTTTGTACCCTCGAGTTTGTTTTGCTGCCTGCCCTGTGACCTACCTGCCTATTTCCTGTATTACTCTGTCTCGTCTGCTGCCTGCCCTGACCCTTTGCCTGCTCTCGTTTACGACTCTTCTTTGCCTTGTATACTACTGTTGTTGTTGTTGACCCCTGCCTGTACGACTACGTTTGTTTATAATAAAGCTGCAAATGGATTCGACCGAGTCTGCTGCCTCGTTACAGCATGAATAAATCATTTACAAATCTTTATCACCCTTTACAAGTGATCTGTACATGTATACAATGCATTTACAACGCTTTCTGCGTCCCCTAATCTAAAGTGTAGACTGTTCATTACTTGTAAATGTTTTACACATCATTTGTATATATTTCTTACCCGTTAACGTTACAAATGCATCCATTGATTGCTACAACAAATGTAACATTAAATGTGAAAATTAAATTCTGCTATTCCTCACCTGTTGCAATAGAAATGTGTAAATAGGTAATTCATCTAATTACTGTAAGCATTTAATTCCTATTTACATAACCAATCCCTTCCCTAAACCTCCCCGTTTGTGTTTCATATATATATATATATATATATATATATATATATATATATATATATATATATATATATATATATATATATATATATATAAACAGGCAGATACAACTGCAGGAACAAATTATTCAAAAAGTACAAATATTCCAAGTGTCCCGAGGCCAAACGATTGGTTTGTGTGAAGTAAATCCCCAAAAGCGATCAGCAGGGTCGGAGTCCATCAACCGGCCGATGATTAATGATTAACACATTTCAAAATGTGCCGCCCGGAACTTCCGGAAGAAACGTCACATCAGCTTTGACAGCATTGGCTGCAGTGTGTCTCGTGACCAATTGCGTCATTACGTCAGCTTTAATTGTAAAATGCCATTGGCTCTCATGTGTCATGTGACCGATTGCGTCCTGCTAAAGAGTCTTATTGGAGTATTATTTGAATGATATATATGAGAAATATGCGTTCATAAAGGGATCATCATTTCAATGATTAAAACATTAAGATCAACTCTGTTCTTCACATAAAGATATCCAATGACTTCAGAAAACTTTGAATGCAACATGAGCTAATACTTTTATACTGCTTTTGGTCAGTTTTTGCAATAAAAAGTAGCCTATTTATATTTATAAAATCATGTCTACTTTTACAAATGCAAAGAATTAAATGCGTCTTGATCTGATGCATTGGGATATGCATCAATACATTATATAGGCTACTCATCATTTACTAATGGTTTGATCATCATTTTTTCATGATTAACAATTTATTGAGATAATGGTATATTGACATTTCGGTGATTAATAATATATTAACTAGTAACTAAACCATTTACTAAGGATCTGTTTGATTATTTTATGAATTTTTTTTTTTTTTAAAGATAGGCCTAACTTATGACAGATTTGTAAATCGTTAGCATATTAATCATTTATGAGTGTATAATTATGATTTGTAAATTATTAGTTTATCATTATCTAATAACTTTTAAATCATTTATAACTGAATCTACAAAACATACAAAAAAGTAACATTTATGAAATGCATTGTCATGTTTTGTAAATCATTAGTTCATTATTAACTAATCAATTGTAAATTACTTAAAACTGAATTTACTAAATATAAGTAAAATAATTAACAAATCACTCATTAATCATTAATGAACACGTAGTCATGTTTCATAAATCATTAGTTAATCATTTACTAATCACTTGTAAATGACTTGTAACGGAATTTACAAAACATTCATAAAATGTTAGCATATCACTTGATAATCCTTTATGAACATTTTGTAAATGATAAGTTCATCATTAACTAACCACTTATAAATGACTTACAACTGAACGTTATTATAAAGTGTTACCCTTACTTTTTTGGCTTTCATTGTCATGATTTCTGCAGGAATCTCGCAAAACAGACTCTTTGTACCATTCAGTGAATTTACATTATACAATCAACAATCTGTTTAATGCTGGCACTGACACTACAACCTCAACACTACGCTGGAGTCTTCTGCTCATATCCAAATATCCTGAAATACAAGGTATGGCTGCAAAAAAAAAAAAAAAAAAAAAAAAAATCTGCAGGTTGATTTCCACCCTGTACATTTGATTCCTGTGCCCTAACACCCTCAAAACACCCTCCAGACATAGAAGTTCAATGGAGAAGTCAGCCGTTTGATCACAAAATCACATTGGGGTATTTTTAGGCTACATTTGACTGACCATTGGGCTACTTTTGTTGGACAGATCTGGCAACTCTGCTAGCAGGTCAAGTCAATCAAGCTTGTGTAGCAAGTCGCTTAATTGTAGTGACTATGCCACCCTGGATTACCAGAAAAAAACAAACCAATATAGCAAACAAGTGGTGCGTTACACTTAGAAATGGCAAGAGCCATGGGTTTCCGTACAAAAATATTTTATTTAAAGCTAAGAAAGTTGGCCACCAATTATCTAAAACCAGACATGGACAAGTGTCATGGATCGAAAATAGGGAAAACAAAATTAATCAATTGACTTAAATCTTGAATGGGCTAGTGTGTCAGCAACAGGTCTGCAATGGAAACCACAGCAGTCAGAATCACTCCCACCAAGTTCACTGCAAAAGACACAAAACTAGTGACACGGCAAAAATGACACAGCAATAGTGACACCCTTTTTTGAGGTAAAGCCTATAGTGCCATAGAGAACGCCAACGTTACGACTGTAACCTCGGTTCCCTGAGGAGGGAAAGAGCATTGCATCAAATGACTCTATGGGGAACGCTTGCGTGATGATGTCATGAAGCACATGTGAAATCAATCCAATAAGGTACGGAGACGTCAGAGGCGGGTGACGTCATGGACCAGGAAGCTATAAAGCCTGCCCAAACAAAGCCGCGCTAGCTTTGAAAGTCTGAAGTAGCCGCTCTGACAGACAAGTAGGAGGTACGGCAAGGCGATGCAACGCTCGTTCCCTCCTCAGGGAACCGAGGTTACAGTTGTAACCTAGGCGTTGCCTTTCAAAGGGCACCACCCCTATACCAATGCCACCATAACGAGAAGTGCCTGTCCAATGTGAAAAAAAGCACACTAGGATGAAAGCACTGACGACCCTGGGGTAGGCCCTGTGTCCAAAGAGTAGAACCTCACAAATATGTGCGGTGAGGACCAGCCTGCCGCTTCACAAATATCTTGCAGGGCCACCCCTGACATAAAGGCCTTAGATGCCGCCATATTCATAGCAGAATGTGACCGGACCGCCAAAGGAGATGGCTGTCCGACCGACACATAAGCAAGTGAAATGGTTTCAACCACCCACTTGCTCATCCTTTGCTTTGAAGCTGAGGCCCCTTTGCTAGGTGCCCCAAAGTACACAAACAATTGCTCAGACTTACGCCACAGGGCAGCTCTGTGGACATTAGCATCTAAAGCCCCGTTTCCACCAAAATTACCTGGAACAATTTGTACCAGGAACTTTTTTACAGGAACTTTTCTCCCCCCCAGACCTGCAGCTGTCTGCGTTTCGACCGCGATAAAGTTCAGATTAGGCAAATTAGTCCGGTGATGTAGGACTGCGCGCGACTGCTCCTCCAAATCAGTGAAGGACAGTAATCATTTTTAAGTGTACCAATTGAAAGATTTAGTGGACTGTTTACATGAGACGTTATCTAAACCGATCTGGTGTTTACATGTGATGACTTTCAATCGCAATCAACTCTTAACCGCCACCAGGACTAATACTGTATTATTTATAGCTATTTGTTGTGTAATAATCATCTCAGAAAAAAAAAATCTTCTGTCAGGCGCAGTTAAAGTAAAAACTGCCCGGGGCAATATACGCTGTGTCATTACTCCAACATTATCTTCATAACTCACGAAATAAAAAGTTTACCCCTCAGAAAAATTTACTTTCCCCCTTGTCAACATGAGCGCGGCGCACGCCGTCACGTCATGTAAGGACACACACTTAAAAGTAATCGGTCAGGCCGTTTACATGGTGAAAAAAAATTAATAACGAGTATGGAAGAGATTCAAGCTGTGCCGCTTTTGCTGGTTATGTATAGGTTTACTTAAGAGGTAATTAACAACGACAGAAAAGAGCACTAATATGCAGATTCAGCAGCATATTCAGAAAGTTTGTAAAGCTAGATTTAAAATGACAATGTATATTATTATCAGCTATTATGGTCATTGAACGTGAGATGGCTGAGACGACCGCGCGCCACCAGACAGAGAGCAAGACTGATATTTACTGAACGCAGAACGAACCTCGCAAAAGACTTTTAAAAATGCCCGTTGAACTAAAATGCTGCGTGAGCTCAACCAATCAGCATGTTCAGCGCCCAAGTCCCGCCCTCGAAAGTTTCTGAACTTTGAAAAAGTACTACCTCGCGAGCAGGGCCGTTTGGAGGGGGAAATATTTACCCGGAACTTCATTTAGACCCTGGTTCCTGCGGTCTAAACACACGAAGTACCACCCAAAGTTCCTAGTTCCTGGGTAAAGTTCCTGTGGTGGAAACGGGGCTTAACGCCCTAACCGGGCAGAGCAAATTATTTTTCTCCTGATCCGAGTTGATGAAAGGTGGAGGACAGAAGGCCTGCAGCACAATGGATCTAGCTATGTTAGTAGGAACCTTAGGGATGTAACCCGGCCAAGGGGGAAGGTAGGCCTTAACCATACCCGATGCATTCTCCAAGCACGAGGGAGCCACAGAAAGAGCCTGCAGATCTCCAATTCTCTTTAAAGATGAGATAGGAAGGAGGAACAAAGCTTTTAAGGTTAAAAACTTGTCAGGAACCTCCTCAAGGGGCTCGAATGGGACCTGGCACAAGCTCTGGAGGACCGTGGCCAAGTCCCACGACGGCACTCTAGTGCAAACTACAGGCCTAAGCCTCAAAGTACCACGAAGTAAACGAGACACCAGGGGGTCTTTACCCACAGTCATACCACCCAGCGGGCTGTGGTAGTCACCAATGGCTGCCACATAAACCTTAAGGGTCGACGGGGATAACCCTGCAGTGAACCGATCCTGCAGGAAGTCCAGCACTGTACTAACCGGGCAGTCTACCGGATCCTGCTGGCGACTATGACACCATGATGTGAAAACCTTCCACTTCAGGTTGTAAAGTTTCCTAGTCGACGGAGCTCTGGAATGCAGAATGGTCTGTACAACATCAGTTGAGAGACCTGAACTCACGAGCTGGGCCCCATCAGAGGCCAAGCCCACAGGTTCCACAACTCGGGCCAGGGGTGTAAAATGGCACCCCCCGCTTGAGACAAAGAAGGTCCCTCCTGACAGGTAACTGTAGTGGCAAACCCACAAGGAGAGACACTAAGTCTGGGAACCATACTCTGCCCGGCCAGCGCAGGGCTATTAGAACGAGTTGCACTTGGTTCCTCCAAACTATATCCAAAACTCCTGGGAGCAAAGCCACAGGAGGAAACGCATACAGATGTAGCCTCGGCCATATCTGTACCATAGCATCCAACCCTAACGGGGCTTGATGTGAGAGGGAGAACCAGAGTGGACAGCGCGTTGTCTCTTGAGACGCAAACAGATCCACTTGTGCCCGTCCGAACACTCTCCAAATCTGTTCCACCACCTCGCGGTGGAGCCTCCATTCTCCTGGCCTCAACCCCTGTCTTGACAGCATGTCTGCTCCCGTATTCTGGGTCCCAGGGATAAAGGCTGCTCTGAGAGATAAGCAACCACCGATGTGTTGTCTGACCGGACTAACACATGATGTCCCTTGAGGTCTGTGAGGAAGTACTAGAGGGCCAGAAATACTGCCATCATCTCCAGGCGATTGATGTGCCATACGAGATGATGGTCCCTCCACAGACCTTGAGCCGAGTGACCGTTTAGGACTGCTCCCCAGCCCGTGAGGGAAGCGTCTGTCATTAACATCTTGCGACAACCAAACATCCCCAATACGGGACCCTGGGACAGGAACCAAGGTTTCTTCCACATATTCATAGCACGTAGGCAACGCCACGTGACTCTGATCATGCGAAAAGGGCTGCCCCTCGGGGAAAACCCTTTGGTCCTGAGCCACCACTGTAGCGGCCTGTAACACCAGAGGTGGCAGGGATGGCAGAACGGCCCCTTGAGGGCATTGAGGAGAGGCAGGCACCAACAAATGTGGTGTGTAATGCTTCTCTTTGGGGGGGCATGCCCTCAAAGGTCTGACCCCTCGGCCGTCATGACCTTTTCCCCGCAGCCTTCTTGGAGATAATAACGGTCCTCAGATCCGTTTTACCCCTCGAAGGCTGCAGCAGATTGTGCTTCCCCTGTCCCCAGCCCTTTTGTGGGGGAGCACTTTATTTTTAGAAGTTTGGGGCTGCTCAGTAGCAGCAGCCCCGGAGAAATGTGAGCGGCAGGGGAGGAGCATCTGGAATGCCACCGCTTGCTTAGATGCCTCCTGTTACCTATCAACGTCCGAATTAACGGCGTCGCCAAAAAGGCCCAAGGGAGACAGGGGGGCATTCATAAGAATTTGTTTAATCTTTTTCCTTAATTGAACTCAAATTAAGCCAGAGATGCCTCTCAGTGGCTACCAAGGCTGCCATAGAACAGCCGATGGGTTTAGCCATCTCCTTAGCAGCCTTGAGAGACAAATCTGTGGCCTTACGCAGTTCGCAAACCTCTTCGTTTTAAATAGCCCTGCCCTCTTCAAAATCTCTTAACAGCTCGGCCTGATAGGCTTATAACAGCGACATGGTGTGGAGACATGCCGCAACCTGACCAGCCGCTGGATAAGCCTTACCCACCAAAGCTGAAGTGGTTCTAACAGGTTTAGTGGGTAATGCAGGGGATTTTAGGGAAGATTTAGACTCAGGGGAAAGATAACTGGCTAGTGTATCTTCAATCTTAGGCATCTCCTCATAACCATGGTCTTTATAATTCATTATAGAGGAATACTGGGATTTTTGTGCATTGTAAACTTTATATGAAACCGGTTTTTCCCACGATCTCGCGACCTCTGTGTGGAGATCGGGGAAAAAAGGTAAGCCCCTGCACTGAGGTCGTGATCGGGATGGCAGAAAACGTTTGTCTAATTTACTCTTAGAACGAACGTACTGCTGATCTGCTGGCCACTCAATATTTAAACATTCAACAGCCCGTGTCACAACCTCAACCAGTTCATCATATGCATGAGAAAGAGGTGGCGAATCCTAACTTTCTCTGACACTGACACTCTCCAGCTCCTAAGAACTAGAGAGCCGCATCAGAGGTGCCTCAATTGGGACAGAAGTAACCGCATCATGTGCTTCATAGCCCCGAGAAAAGGCACTGGATCTATCAGGTGAAGGCAGAGATAGGGCAGCGCCCGTCTCTAACCCTGCTGATAGATCCATTTGTGAACCCCAGGACTGCAATCGCCACTGTGCCTCGGCAGCAGCCGGACCAGAGCCCTGAGGAACACAAGCCTGAGTGCCCTCGCAAAAAGACGCCAGGCGGGATCGGAGTGTCCGCATGGGAAGCACTTCGCAGTGCCCACAGCCAGCGCCCTCGAGCGCTGACTGTGCATGCTCCTTTCCCAAACATGCCACAAAAAGAACATGTGTGTCCCCTCCCGTAATGAAATGAGGGCAGGGGTGCACACATCTCTTAAACCGTTGCATATTCGCCAGTGTTTGTTTTTAGATTCATTTTACTGAACTAGGAAAAAACACTGAAAATCGCTTTGAACAGACCACACATAGAGTGCTACTAAAGACACAGAAGCTAGCGCTGCTTTGTATGGGCAGGCTTTATAGCTTCCTGGTCCATGACGTCACCCACCTCTGACGTCTCCGTACCTTATTGGTATGATTTAACATGTGCTTCATTACATCACGCAAGCAGCCGCGGCCACTCAGGAAGTTGTTTAAAATCCTGCTGCACCACAGAGCGCTTTCGTGCAGCTCATCTGTCAGTCAATTCAAAATTGAGCTCGCGTGTATATAATGTGCGCGTCAGGTGGCGGTGTGAGTGAGATCCTGAGGCGCGGGGCTGAGCTTCGCGTACGTCTTCACCCGCTTTAGGCACAAGGCACAAACGCACTCAAAGTGTTCTTTTCCTCTCTAGGCAGGTATTTTTTTAGGTTTATTTATCAAAATGTTCTTTTATCTTTTATTCTTTTATCTAAATCCTTAGTCGAGGACAGCCCTAAAAAATACACACACACTGTCTTAGATGTTACTTCATGCACCAAAGACGGACAGATTTAAATGCATCCAGAACAGAGCCACTCGAAAAAGAAAAAGTAATAAATAAATAAGATATTTAAATATATATATGAAAAAACAAAAATCAACATTCAAGCCCACTTAGGCATGTTTTGACATGGACATAACTGCACGCCAAAAGCAGCAGCGCTCAAAGAGCGAGAGTTGGAGAGTGAGAAAGTGAAAGGGAGCTGCTCAACTTCTAAAAAAGGATATACTCGATGATCCAGAGAAGTAATATTTTGACGACATTTTACAAAAAAATAATTCAATATCTTTGTTAACAGCAACAGCTGGCGCTCCGATTAAAGTTATGCTCTGAAAGCACACCGCACTTAGCCTAGAAATCTAGACGTGACTCTGCAAGACTTGGAGTTAAGCTTTTCTCTGAGAAAAGAATGGCACTGAAGTCATTTTTAAAAAGGGAAGATGTGTTCGGAGTTTAGCCGACCGGATACGGCAAATGTTTAATCTATCAATGAGCTCCGTTTCACCTTCATTGCTCTGGTTGGTTGTAGCGCTATCTTATTGCGTGCAGAGGGAGTTTGAAAGTCAACCGTTTATCCCGCCCCTCAGATTGAGCTGCCAATGGTGAGTTTCCAGACCAAACATCTTGATGTGGGTCTGGCTTGTCAGGCTACACCACACTGAAAGCAAGCAGCACACCACCCCACACACTCAGCTTTATGATTACCCAACGTCACACTCCGTAGTCTGTAGCAACAACTCAAAGGGACAGGCTTTCGACCATGACGCACTCCAAAAGGCATAAACAGGTTTATATACTCCAATAGAGCAATCGCTCATTGGCTACGTATTAAGTGATAGTACTTGTCTAAAACATCACCAAGCCTTGCTACACTTGCGTGAGCTGACTCTCAGCTGATCCATGTTTACTTATACGTTTGTATGCAATCTTTGCAAATTTATTTAAAAAAAAAGCTAGAAAAAAAAAACATGTACATAAGTATTCACAGCCTTTGCTATAACACTCAAAATTGAGCTTTCCACTGATCATCCTTAATACTTGAAACTTGATTGGAGTCGACTTTGTGATTGTCCAGCTGGTGGCAGTAAATGCACCTTAACTTAGCTGGTTTGCCAACTACATAAAACACCAAAAGAAGAAGAACAACTCTATGAATGTTCTTTGCTGCGTCCCGATTTCCCTACTTATACTACATCCTTAAAGTATGCACTCTTTATGTGAAAAAAAGTACATATTTTTGAGTGTGTTGCAAAAAACTATGTAAGCTTTGGTACATACTACTTCGTCATCTTTAACAGAATCTGTCGCTTAGTAATGTGCATCCCATCACCGTTTAAACTGCTCTGTCAATCATCTTCACAGTTCAAATCCTCCACATTCAGTTTCATTTCCTACCGTATCGGAGAGAAATGTAGCCGCATGTTGATCTGCCATGTGTGGGTCTTTAATGCAGAGACTCTCCTCATGTGTTTGCAGTTTAAATAAAAGATGCATTTAAAAGTTAATGGCCAAACGTCATTACAAAAGTTCCCAATGCTACTGCAGGTGAAATATAATGTGAATAGCACTGAATAAATATATTTTTGTCAGGTTAAATATTGATAGTTGATCACTCAAACCTTTATCTAAACCGTTCTACTTAACCGTCGGACTCGCACATCCATCATGTTTGTAGATTTCAAACAAACTTCTTTCAATCAATCATTTAATCAATCAACTTTATTTGTATAGCGCTTTTACAATCACAAATGTGTCAAAGCAGCCTCACAGTATCAAACAGGACAATATTGCAACAAAATTAGATTTGGCTGTAAAGTCATTCTGGAGAAAACAGTGATGCTATCACCTTATTTTAATTTATCATATAGCGACAATGTTGGAAGATCAGTATTATAGTTTATAGAATTAAATAAGACCTCATAAATAAATTGTATTTGTATATTTAGTGGAATAACTTGAATCATAATTTTAGTGTCCGGAACTGAGCAATCCAAGCCAAAGGCGACAGTGGCAAGGAACCAAAACTCCATCAGGGCGTGATGGAGAAAAATAAACCTTGGGAGAAACCAGACTCACTTGGGGTGCCAGTTCTCCTCTGGCCTATTAACACACCATGTATGATTATTATTCTGGCAACCTTACAGGTTACATATTTTTTTACAATACTTTCAAGTACTGAATCTTGTAGTCTAGATTTCTTTCTTCAAAGCAATGTAAAAAATCATCCTGCCATCAATCCTGTATTCATCCAAGGCTGTATGCACAGCAAGGCTAATCTCTGCCATCTGGCTCCTGATAATTACATTTTTTAGGTTTCTCATAATAATGACTTAGTATTTCATAATGATGAGAAACTTACTTGTAATTATGACTTAGTATCTCATATTGTTCTTGCATTTAAACTTCTTTGACCAGCAGATGTCGCTAGCGGGTCACCCTTCTGCTCTGCTGCTTTGTGCATATTACGTGATTGTGCATAAGAAAGTTACTTATTATTATGAAAAAAGTTATTACAAGAAAATAATTCATTTTTAAGAGAAAGTTTCTCATAATTAATAATAACTCATTGTAATACGATATGACAATTATGAGAAAGTTTCTCATTATGAGTATAGGAAGTATAATGAGATTGTAAGTCTCTGTAACGTAGAGATCCTCTGATGGCAAGTTTGAAGGTGAAGTCATGTGCAGTTAATTTGACAACGCGGGCGGATACAAAATAAACAAAAGACTTGATGCAGAAACAAACTCACCAACAACGGTATACACAACCAAAGCTATACAAAGACACATGGCAAACATGAGGGCTTAAATACACACACTACTGAGGAGACAATGGACCCCTGTCAACAATCAAACAATGAACCAAAAGGAACATTACGACATACAACAAGGGAGCACATGGCAGGATCACATGACAAACAAGGGTAGCACATGGCAAACCAGGGGTTCGTTCTTCGTACCTCACTTAATACATGATTGAGATGATTTGACAGATCCCAGATTTTTTTTCTTTCTTACATGATTCCCAATTATTTATAGTATTATACACCTTTTACATGACAATATAATATTATTTTCAATTAAACTTTTTGTAGTAAATGTTCTTGTTAGCAAGGAGGAAGAAGGCAAGGGGTCGGCGTTCTGGGACTCGTGAGCACAGTTTATTCTTCTTGAATAAATACAAAAACGGTGTGTACATCACACAAAACATAAATCATATCACTCTCAAAAGTTTTATCAACGGTTTTGAGCAGGCTTACTTACGTCACTCTCCCGAACTCCTTGGCTGCGTCCGAAACCTAGAAAATGCTGCCTTCGGAGGACACATATGAAGGCAGGAAGGCGTCAAGCAATGCCCGAATCTAATGTTAGCTTCACTTCCTGTCTGCTGAGAGACCTTCATCTGATCGATTTTTGAAGTCATCATACATGTATCCTTCGCTTCCTGTGATATCCCACAATCCTGTGCTTTCCATTCAGTGACAGTTGAGCTTGGAAAATAGATGGCGTCCGAAAAAAAATGTTTTTTTGTCTCTAGCGAGAAATGACTAATGTAGTAATTAAATATGTGTTTAGTCCTCACCAAAGTTCTCTCTATATTGCTGTCGATCATTAACGTGTTACACTGCCTTAGAAGTCTGTCCGAAATCAGTTTCGTGAGGTGCCTTCATGCACAAAACGCTGCCTTACAAGTCATTGCCTGACAAGGCAGCGAGGCAACGAGTCAGCTGCCTAGGTTTTCGGACGCAGGCCTTCTCTCCGTGCAGACCTCGCTAAACCACACTCCCTCCACCACACTTTTATATTACTATAGTTATTATTTAAAATTATTATTGCTCCTGGTTCAGTAATGAACTCTTTTAATAAAGTAGCAGTGGCTGAGACATATTTAAGTATCCCCTGTATTACAAGTATCAGATGCAATCTAATCCTGTTTGCATTAAGTAAGCCTGCTCCTGAGCAGGTTTAAGCTTACGGACCTGTTGCTATGACAGCAAGTCTAGGATGAGCTTCAAAGAACCAAACAAGCCAAGATCAAGCCAAATTGTTGACAATCAAATCCATCCAACTGAGATAGCAAGGTACGAAGAACAGACTCCAGGAAACAAACATGACATGAAACAAAACCAAAACACTAGACATTACAGATTCCCCCTCTTTGGGGGAGGGATGGCAGGCCATGCTCATGCAAGGGCACAGGACATGGATCATGGCATGGCGGGCCTGGGAGTATGGGTGGACCGGGGCCGTGGAGCCTTATCAGTGTACCTATAGCCCACTATCCCCCAAATGTCCTTGGTTCGAGCTATGAGGTTATGGGCTGGAGCCATCACTGGACTCTGGTACGGGGCTTTGCTAGAAGGATCTAAGTAACAACGTATCTACGGGGCTGGAGAAGGATTAGGGTGCCATTTGGGACAGGACCTAAATTGAAACACTACATTAGTCTCTAATGTTTCTCATTATTATGACTTAAAATAAAAAAAACTCATATTTAGCAGAAATCAACTTCCATAAGTAACACATTAAATAAAACATTATTTTATTTACTGAAAAAAAAAATAGTTTAGAGTGACCAGGAGGTCGTTTAGAGTGACCAGGAGGTCGGTTGTTTAGAGTGTAGATCAGGAGGTGACTAGTCCTTGATCAAGTCAAAACCAATATTATTACCTTATTTTATAACAATTTGATTTCTACCGGTCTGCAAATCTACTTATTAATTAACCACTCAAATCACCAATCAAATCACCAGGTGTACATGAGGAACTGCGTTTCAATCATGCGTTGGGTTTAATTTCTGTTACACACAGAATGCCACTGGCAACACAGTGGCTATTTAGACATACATGAATCTATCCAAAAGAACAAAAAGAAATAAGGGATTCTCCTGCATGCGAGTCAAAAATATATGTCGTCAGTCACATGGTGAGCTAATTACATCTACATTTCACAAAGTTAGTCATATACTTCACAATCAACATCACTGAACTTCCAATTTAACATTATTTGTGAGATAAACATGTTACAAAAATAATGTAATTTTGTAACATTATTTGTGAGATAAACATATGTTACAAAAATAATGTAATTTTGCTGGGGCACATTTTTACCTTCTCTCAGGGGAAGGGTTGTGGTTTTAACAGGTTAAAGGCAAATAACCCACTTAATCTCGATACCAGAGGTCGCGCAAAAACAATTAACAAAAAAACAAAAACAAAACTGTAATTTTGATGAAAGTAATAATATTTACTGGAACATTTTTAACCCTGTTATAGATGCAAAGTGTTAGCCAGAGTCAAATATTCAGTAATGCTGTTATGCTTTAATGCTTGTGAATTTAAGCCGAGGTCCAAGACGAGATTGACCGAGTTATCGGTGGACGTCAGCCAGTGGTGGAAGACAGAAAGAACTTACCATATACCGATGCTGTGATCCATGAAACACAGCGATTTACAACTTTATTACCCCTTGGTGTCCCCCATCAGACCACCTCTGACGTTCACCTGAACGGATACCTCATCAAGAAGGTCTGGCTCCAATAAGAGCATGCTGTGTTCTTGATTATGTGTTTGCACCATTTATCATTGATCAATTGTGTTGTTTTGTGCAGGGAACCAGTGTGATCGCACTACTGGTATCTGTATTGAGGGATGAAAATGAGTGGGAAACTCCTGACAGCTTCAACCCAAGACACTTCCTAAATAAGCAGGGACAGTTTGTTAAAAATGACGCCTTCATGCCCTTCTCTGCAGGTGCAGTGGACTTCTAAATCACCAATTATATTATGCCATCAAAGGTGATTTTTGTTAATACTTTGCTTATTGTTTTCTCAGGCCGCAGGGTTTGTCCTGGAGAGAGTTTGGCCAGGATGGAGCTCTTCCTGTTCTTCACTTCCCTCCTTCAACATTTCCGCTTCACTCCTCCTCCTGGAGTGTCTGAAGATGATCTGGATATCACTCCAGTCGTGGGCTTCACCCTGAACCCGAACCCACACAAACTCTGTGCAATAAAGCGGTCTTAAAGTTATATATGCTGTTAAATATTAGCCATTATTGGACTGACAATGTCATTTATTTAAAAAATAATAAATAAAAAATAAAAATTAACCCTCTGAACCCTGAGGTGGTTCTGGGACCTGGAGGTGTTTTGACATGCCCTAAAATTTGTTCTTATTTCTGTTACTTGTAACATTTTAATGGCTAAAGTATGATTACTCTGTATTCAGCATAAACTCTGCTACAATAAAATGTGAGCAGCATGTATGTAAAAGTTTATAGTTTTGAGAAAATTATGTTTATGTGTGGTGTGTTAAGAAAAATATTTTAAGTCACTGATACAGTTTTACAGGTCCATTTACAACCCTATAAATTGTCCCCAGGATGTAATGCTCTGTTTTTTCCTTATTTGGAAGAGTCATTAATATTAATGTTGAGCTCTGCTCTGATTGGCTTATTTACCCACTCACAGCACACAGCAGTTCAGTTGTTCAGTGAAGCAGCTTGTGAGTCCTGACAGAACACAGACCGACTGAAAGACACTTTAAGCATAACATCTGAATTGGAGATTGCTAAAATGGAGCTTACTTGTTTATTGGTGCTTTCAGATCATCCACGCCACGCGAGAGAGCTTGCGTGTATATGGTTGCCAGATTGTACATGTTTAGGTAAAACACCGGATAGTATATGTGACCCGTCACAGAAACCAGGGACACAAGTCGGCAGCTCTACTAATGAGCAAAATTAGAAAGAAGCGTTTTTGTTTTTTTTTTCAAATTATGCAGTTTTCGCTTTTTTTGCAGAATCTGTTATTTGAAATCATGAAGAAGCCTCTCCGTGTTTGAGATGGCATTAATTGTATATTTAAAAGTGTATATTTTGAGGTTGAAGGGACGCGTGGCTAATAATTTATGCAGCGCTCTGGACGGCTGTAGAGATGATCTAAGCGAGGATGAAAGCGACATAATAAGTAAGGGATAATGTACAAAGAAAAACAGTTCCAAACTGCTTTAAGCCTTTATCTATTGCTGCTAAATGTTGAAAATGAATGCTGAAAGGGTTAGTTCACCCAAAAATGAAACCAAGCCTATGATTTACTCACCCTCAAGTCATTATAGGTGTATATGACATTCTTCTTTCAGACAAATACAATCAGAGTTATATTTAACCCTTAAATGCATGACTTTTTCGCCAAACATTCTTACAGGGGGTGTGGCTTTACAGGGGGTATGGCTTATCTAAATGAGATGTAAATGAGCCCTATTGCCACTCCCATCAGGGGAGAACAGGTGAGAACTGCAAAACTTTAGAGGCTGTTTTCTCTCGTTTACACTTTTCTAAAGGCATATATTCAGATTGCCACAACTTCTCCAAATATTATCAGATTTCCATGTGTTACACATCGTTGGAAAGCTTGGAGACTACACTTTCAGAATATGTGAATAACTCAAAATGCCCCAGACCGACTTGTGTCCCCACTTTCCGTGACTGGTCACATATGTGGTCCAGAAGCAGATGGAGGCCATCAAACACATCCTGCCCCGGCGGCCATCGAACGCACCCATTCCGTCACCACTTTGGTGCCGATAGTCCCGCTGGTACGGTCCCTGGGAGCCTGGCTAGTGCTGCCCAAACCGTCCCGCTGACTCATTTGCACCATCAGACTCGGCTAAGCGATTCAGTTCACCCGGCGTCGCCCCAAGTTCAGGAGCATTCACTTCACCTCCGTATCGAAGGAGAATGCCCAGGTGCGACAGGTGGAGATTGCGGTCCTATGTCTCGATTATCCCTCGAAACAGGCCCTTTATTCGCTTTGCGTTAGACGGACGAGCATATCAGTAGAGGGTCTTAACCTTTGGGCTAGCTCTGTCGCCCGAGACTTCACGAGTCTTCTCGACGACTGGCTGATTCTGGCTCAGTCGCGAGGGCAGTTGTGCGAACACAGTGATATGGTGCTCAGGTGCCTCAGCCAGTTGGGGCTTTGGGTCAACAGGGAGAAGAGCAAAATCTGCCCCATGCAGAGGATCTCTTTTCTCGGGATGGAGCTGGACTCGGTCTCTCAGACAGCGCGCCTCACCGAGGAGCGCGTCCAGTCGGTGTTGAACTGCTTGAATTCGCTCAAACGCTGAACAGCGGTACCACTGAAACAATTTCAGGGGCTCCTGGAGCATATAGCATCTTCAGCCGCGGTAATGCTGCTTGGATTGCTTCATATGAGACCACTTCACTGGCTACGCAATCGAGTCCCGAGATGGGCATGGCACAGCGGTTCCCTCTGTGTCCAAGTGACACTGAGTTGTCGCTAAACCTTCAGCCCATGGTTGGACCCTTCATTTCTACGGGCAGGAGTGCCCCTAGAACAAGTGTCCAGGCATGCTGTTGTCTCCACGTATGCCTCATCCACCGGCTGGGGTGCCACATACAACGGGCTTGCAGTTTCGGGTCTGTGGATGGGACCCCAACTGCAATGGCACATCAATTACCTCGAGTTCTTAGCAGTTCGTCTTGCACTCAGCCACTTCCAGGGGCCGCTGCGTACATCAAAAACTACAACAACAACCTGTCGCATTTCACAACTCACCTGCCATCTTTTTCTGTGGAGTCAGAAGCATCTGAGGTCGCTTTACACCACTCACATTTCGGGCCTGATTAATCGTGCAGCAGACGAGCTCTCATGTTAGCAGGTGCTCCCGGGAGAGTGGAGACTCCATCCCCAGGTGGTCCAGCTAATATGGAGCATCTTCGGGACCACACAGGTATACCTGTTTGCCGCCCCGGACTCGGCCCTTTGCCAGTTGTTCTACTCCCTGACTATGCGGACCTTCAGCACGGACGCTCTGGAGCTCAGCTGGCCCCGGGATCTATGCAAGTATGCATTTCCGTCGAACGTGACTGACTGAAAGGGAATGTCTCGTTTACATACGGTAACCCTCATTCCCTGAAGGAGGGAACGGAGATGTATGTCCCGTCGCCACAGTTGCTGTACCATCACTGCAGAACGAGTCGCTAGTTCGGCTCCTCAGTGAAAAACAATGGTGCGTGGGATCTCTTCCGTTTTATACCTGCGGGGCGGGGTATGCAAAACATGCACGCCAATGGCCATTTACCTGTTCTCTTTAATCTCGAAGCTGATAGGGGCTCCCAAAAGTGATCCTGATTCATCTGTGACGTCCGACGTACGTCTCCAAAAGGGTTACCATATGTAACCGAGACGTTTTGAGAAAAAAATAAAAAAATATTTATGCAAAGTTTGTGAGAATTAATTAATTAATTAATTAATTAGTTAATTAATTAAGTCACTAAATAAGGCCATAAAAAAGACTTGAAAACTGGATCACGTAGGCTAGAAAGTTTATTTTAATGAAATTATACTAAGAAATAAGAAAATAAAACTGCCAGTAGGTTTCTTTTACTAAGAAATAAGATACTAAAACTGCCAGTAGGATTAAAAGCGTTAACTTAACAGTATACATTTTCTCCACATTAATCCTAGTTTGACAAGTAACTGGCAGCAGATTATATTGATTTGTTAAATGGCCTGAAAAGGCCTTAGACTTTCTTTTATGTAACAGAACAGGGACAGAGACAGGCACACTGGGTTCCCACTTGTTCTGTAAACATTTGATAAAGTCACTGTTATCATAGCAGGAACACAAAACACATCACTGATAGCTGGAATCAGTTGTTTTTGGTTCACCCACAACAGATGGAGGAAGGTGTGGCCTGGCGTTGTGACTGTAGAAGACTCACTGGAGGAGGGGGAGGGCGAGCTGGGCCCATCGGCTTTGGTCATTGTGATGATTTTTCTCTGAGAAGCTCAGATGCAGGAATGCTGGAGAGAGGAATAACATGTCTGGTTGGGGGGGGGGTGCTCTGGTGTTATTGGAAGCTGAAATATATTGTCCTGGCTTCGCTGTCCATTTTCCAGAAAGTCATCCTAGGGTGCTGAATCTTGGAGCAGTTCTAATCCTTCACAGTCTGTCTGTGGTGAGCTCTGTGGGCAGGGCTCAGCTGGGAGTGTGTCCGTGAGCAATTGTTGTTGTGGCTCTGTGGTCTTATCATTGTCCTAGTGGGATATGTCAACCGCATGTCCATTCAGTTGCTGAAATGAAGTCCTGTGGACTTCAACTCAGACCTGTTTGCATCTTGGGGTTCGTTTGATTTCAGCTAAGCTGTTACTTTATACACACACTACCCGGGTAGTAGGAAAAAAAGGCCTTTATACATTTTACACTACACGCAGACTTTGAGAAGAACCCAGGAGAACTTTCTGACATTTTCCTTTAATCTTCTTTTATTTCTACTATTTTGTTTTATTTGTTTCTTGGAAGGAAAATAACACTTTGAGTGTGTTTCAGTGCAAAGGAAAACTTTTCCAATTTTACTCAATTGTTGTTGTGTAAACGTACATTTACTAAGGGAATGTTCTAGCCTGACGTGGTCATACTCAATTCTAGTCAGAATATGAGTCTGAAACTGCTCCGTTGTGCTGTGGCGTGTGAGGCGTGTTTCAACCGATGAGGCGTGTTTCAACCGAACTAGGAAAGACATCAATTGGACAGACCTACAATCAATCAGATCAACGAAGGGACGCATAACGTTACTTGTCAAATGTCAACAGAGCTCAACTGCACTGTGTTGCCAAGTCCGCGTTTTTTCCGCTGGTTCTTTTCTATGTCTGCGGGTTGAAGCAACTATTATGTGATATATAGACCCTGGAGTGCGAATTTTAGCAGGCAACCTTGCCAAAATAACAGATTTTACCCCCCAAACTCCATTTTTTCACCGGAGAACCCCCCTATTAGTTGCCGCGTTTTTTTGTAAAGACTTGGCAACCCTGTCTGCACGCGCACTGAAATCAGGCTGGAATACACGATCTTTGCCAGTGTTGTAAAATAATTTAATGATACACAGAGTACTTACCCAACATGATCATCATTTCTGAGAGAAATTGTGATGGTGAATGCATATACAAACAAGCTCTCCGTTTAGGATTCAAACAAATATAATCCAAGCCCCTTTGATGACGTGCATGATTACGTTACGTCTAAAGCCCGCCCTGATGATTTCATTGGTTCGAACAGTTTCTTTTCGGGGATAATCACTCCTCTATGGAGCAAGGCCAGACCAAATTGCCCGACCAAAATTTTTTAATTCGGGCTAAGTTCGGCTGGCATCCAGGCTAGGAATGTTGAGAAACTGGAGCACTTAGCAAACTAACCTCTCAACTTTTTGAACTCACGGTGATCTCACCATGTGGTCTCAATGTGAGTTTACAGTGATCTAAAAGTATAACCTCACAGCACACTCACTATGTGCTCATACTATGGCCAAATATGAGGTCACCCTAGCTAGAAATGTTAGTGTACAAATAATGTTCTTAGAACATAATGTTATGTTCTTGTGATGTGTTTTTGTTACCAGAATGTTCTCCTGAAAGGTACGATCAAAATCTCTGATTAATCAATTCAGCTGAGCCCGCAAGTTTGCGAGCTACGCAGAGGACTTCTACCTGGCAGTCAAAGCGGCATTACGTTGTGAAAGTGCGGACTCAGAGGAAGACCGCGAGGGTTTAGGGTACCATTTGGGACAGGGCCAGTGAACATGAAAACCTTAAAACATGAAACATGAACCCAATACCAAAACACCCTGTGACGAATATGGAAATATATATATATATATATATATATATATATATATATATATATATAGCTTTTATTTATTTATTTACCTATCTATGTATTTATCTATTTACATTAAAGTACTTAAATATATATATAAAAAAATACTAAGTATTTTATGTCGCACTGATAAGAAAAAAAGTGAGGTTAAGTTGCTGGCATCTTTTCAGACCTCAGAGTTAATGAATTACAGTGAACTTTCTATCACAAATCAGAACAAGCAGTAATTTAAACCACTAAAATAAAGTAATCTGGCTATTATTAAAGCAGTGCTGCTTTGCTTTTTCTACATTTTCTTTCTTTAGCAATGCATAAATTATTGCAATATAGTGTCAGCCCAGATCTGGCCTATATCTGGTACAAGTGGAATCCACGTCCCAGATGTGGCCAGGGTCTAGGCACTGTGTTGTTGGTACTAACCATATTAAAAAAATAAAAAACATCTAGACAATTAGAAATTTTAATTTAGTACTGGCTAGTACTAAAAAGTCTAACTAGTAACAAGCATGTTGACATTTTATACATTTTGTAACTAAGCCTGGAGGACCTTATTTTTGCTAAAGGCTTTTCTGCTTTACCTGATGGCTCCTCCTGCTACTTGCAAAGTACTTAAGAACAAAACTATACGACCCATGGCAAACCTAATGATTGATCGCTGATTGTTGTGGAGAGAATGTCTCTGACTATGGCTTTAATGGAATCAATTCTCATGCACGTGTCCACCACGGAAGCTTTACTTGCTGCTTTGCTGTTGTTTTTGGCTGTCTATCTATTCTCCATCAGCTCCAGCTCTCCAGGAGATCCTCCAGGACCCAAACCACTGCCACTGCTGGGGAACCTGCTCATGTTTGACTTAAAGAAAACCTACATGAGCCTCTGTAAGGTGAGCTCTTTAGCAAACAGATGATTAGAGACACCACAGTAGAAGTAAAAATGCACTAATTTCTAACAGAACAAAGAGGAATATTTAACGTTTATATAAAATCAGAAAACATTCACATTTTTGCCCCCTTTGAGATACACAGCGGAATTTGCTTTCATCAAAATTCTTTGTATGTTTTTTGGGTAACACTTTATTTTAAGGGTCCAGAATAATGTACTAGTTAAGCATTAATTAATGATTAACTTGTTCACAATTAAGCATTTGTTAAGCACGAACACACACGTAATTAATGATTAATTTAACATTAATTATGCATTAGTTAAACTAGTAATTAATTATTTGTTTGTTCACAATTATGCACTAGTTAAGCATGGACACAATAGTAATTAATGATTAAATTAACATAATAGAAAGGGCATATTAGCCATTATTTACAACTTAATAAGCCATATATTATTTTTGTGTAGTGATGTAATTATGATTCTGTGCCACTCTGTTAAGTTAACTGAACAATTAGATAGTAGTTCTATTTAATTACTGCTGATTTTGCCATTATAAATGGCTAAAATAGTGTAATAAAGCAAATTTGACCCCCTATAAGATATATATATTTAGAATATATTCTAAAGTGAAAGTTGTATCCTCCTTAATTATGGCACTTATTGAGTTATATTCAAGTTTACTAACCAGAATAAACCACTAATTAAGCCTAACTACCATTAATACAATACTAATAAAGGCAATTTGACCCCCTATACTAAAGTGAAAGCTTTATCCTCCTCAATTATGGCAGTTATTGAGTGATATTCAAGTTTACTAACCAGAATAAGTCAATAATTATGCCTAACTACCATTAATGCAGTACTAATAAAGGCAATTTGACCCCCTATTCTAAAGTGAAAGCTTTATCCTCCTCAATTATGGCACTTATTGAGAGATATTTACGTTTACTAACTAGAATAAGCCAATAATTAAGCCCAACTACCATTAATACAGTACTAATAAAGGTAATTTTCACTTTAGAATAAGGGGTCAAATTGCCTTTATTAGTACTGTATTAATGGTAGTTGGGCTTAATTATTGGCTTATTCTATTTATTAGTAAACTTGAATATCACTCAATAAGTGCCATATATGAGGAGGATAAAACTTTCACTTTAGAATAGGGGGTCAAATTTGCTTTATTACACTATTTTAGCCATTTATAATGGCAAGATCAGCAGTAATTAAACATAACTACTAGTTTATTGTTCAGTTAACTTAACAGAATGGCACAGAAATATAATTACATCACTACACAAAAATAATATATCTATTTTTGTGTGTTCGTGCTTAACTAATGCTTAATTGTGAACAAGTTAATCATTAATTAATGCTTAACTAGTGCATTATTCTGGACCCTTAAAATAAAGTGTTACCGTTTTTTTTTTTTTTTTTTTTTTTTTCATATTTTGCACATTCTTAACAATATTTTTTTTATTAAACAAAAACTACAACTGTTAAAAAATTTAAATAATAGCCAAGTTATTATGCATTACATGTTTTGTTTTAATATAATGCAAATATATGCGTGTTTAAGAGTTGAATAATTTATGTGGATTATACTTGTAGTATAACATAAGCATTAGTCACGTTCGACATACGTCTCTGTTCCCTCCTTCGGGGAACGAGGATTACATATGTAACCAAGACATTATTTACAATGAATAATGAATAACAAGTTTAAACAAATGTAATTGTTTGTTTTAAAATAAAGAGACTTTAAACATTTAATTTAAATTTACAATAATAATTTAAAGAAAATAGTGGTAGATGCTCTTTAAACCAAGTAAATAAAATAGTTTACAATAAGTGAAAATAATGATGGATATTTACGCTTGTTGTAAACCGCTTAAAATAAGCTTTTATAGCTTTTCTTGACCTTTTCTCTCTTGCAGCTGTCAAAAAAATATGGGTCAGTTTACACGGTGCACTTGGGCCCCAAAAAAGTGGTAATATTATCAGGATACAAGACCGTCAAACAGGCACTGGTGAACCTTTCAGAGGAGTTTGGAGACAGATATATTACACCCATATTATATGATTTCAACCAGGGATATGGTAAGGCTTCACTTCATCATTTATTTATTTATTTATTTATTTATTTATTTATTTATTTATTTATTTATTTATTTATTTATTTATTTATTTATTTATTTATTTAGTAGATGTAAATGCCAAATTACTTCAGCATTTGTGCATAAATTTGCTTTGTAAAGAAAAGAAAAAAATCACCTGTTTGTATTCTAGTAAGAAATGTGGGTAACATTTTATAATAACTAATGCTATGAAGTATTAATAAAGCATTAGTAAATAGTTAGTTCATAATTTATAAAGCATTAATAGACATACTAGGCAGTTTATAAATACAATATAAATACAGTTTATAAATATTGATCTATAAGTGTATATATATATGTGTGTGTGTGTGTGTGTGTGTGTGTGTGTGTGTGTGTGTGTGTGTGTGTGTGTGTGTGTGTGTGTTTAATAATTGTATTTTCATACTTTATAAAATTAAGTATTACATTATTTACAAACCCGTTATTTATGAGTTATCAGAGGTTCATATGATCATTTAGAAAGTGTAAGTAAAGGGTTAATAATCTATTTAAATGTACATTTATACATCTTACTATTTAGAAATATAGTAATAGTTACTCAGTGTGTTAAAAAAAATGCTTTATTAACATGTATTCCTACTGTAGTTCATGATTAATTCAGGTAGTTATAAAACATTTAGTAGTTGTCAGTTAACTATTTCCGTGAGCTCATCTAAAGTAAGGGGTATTTATGCCCCGTAAAGCTTTTATAACGGCTCAGTTCTCTTCTGCGCTGCTGTTCTCTAATTTTTTTAAGTCAGTACTGTTTTAACACTGCAAAATATTGTATTATTTCATTATAATAATTGTTGTATTTGCCATTCCTGTTATCAAGTGTAATTAACTGGTACATTTTTATTCAGCAATGTTTACACTTTACATAAATGTATTTTATATCAGATTGCAGATGTTAGTTTCATTTGACTGCAGTGGTGTCTACAGGAATAATATTTTCTATGATATTGAAGAGGTTTAATTTAAATTTGATATTAAGTTACTAGTTGTAGAGTCTCCATTTTTGCATTTTGAAATAAATGTCTATGTGCTATATTCCTCTGTTGTGTTAGTTTCCTTTTTCTGTTTAGAAGAGAACTGAGCCTTTGTAAAAGCCTTACGAGGCATAAATAGTCCTCACTTTAGAGTTCACAGAAATAGTTAACTGACAACTACTAAATGTTTTATAACTACCTGAATTAATCATGAACTACAGTAGGAATACATGTTAATAAAGCATTTATTAACACACTGAGTAACTATTACTAAATGTCTAAATAAAAGGATGTATAAATGTACATTTAAATAGTTTATTAACCCTTTACTTACACTTTCTAAATGATCATATGAACCACTGCTGACAACTAAATAACTGCTCTGTAAATAATGTAATACTTAATTTAGGAATGATAAATTGATAATATATAAAGTAGGAAAATACAATTATTAAACACATTATAGATATATTTATAAATCAAGAACAAAGCATTTATATCTGTATTTATAAACTGTCTATCAATGTCTATTAATGCTTTATAAATTATGAACAAACTATTTACTAATGCTTAACTAATGCTTCAATTTGTGTAGTTATTATAAAGTGATACCGAAATATGAGGCCCACTTTGGAATGATGGACAAATTATTCCTGTGTAGGGATTCTGTTTTCCAATGGTGAAAACTGGAGAGAAATGAGACGCTTTGCTCTCTCAAACCTGCGAGAATTTGGAATGGGCAAGAAAAGAAGTGAAGAGATTATCATTGAAGAAACACAACATTTAAAAGAGGAATTTGAGAAGTTTGAAGGTAAGATCGTAAACCACAAGGACAAGGTAATAATGTGACTGAAACTGATTGAAGTATTAACATCTTGTTCGCCCATGTGCAGGAAAACCAGTTGATACGTCTCTGCCAATTGCCATGGCTGTTTCGAACATCATCTTAGCCATAGTCTACAAAACCAGATTTGAGTACAGCAACACTAAGTTACATCACATGATCAAACGAGCTTACGAAACCATGACAATGACTGGATCAGCTTCAGTTCAAGTACCCAGATATTTCTTTACAATACACCAGTAATTGTACAGAACAATTGTCACGTGTATGTAGTGTTTCGATGGTACTTTATAATTATTTGCAATTCTGTTTGTTTGCAGCTCTACAACATGTTTCCCTGGCTTCGTCCTTTTGTGCCGAATCAGAAACGTATCGTGAATAACGTCAGAGAAGCATTCAAACAAAGCGAGGAACTAATAAATGGTCTGAAGAAGACTCTGAACCCACAGGAGCCCAGAGGAATCGCTGACTGTTTCCTGATACAACAGCAGAAGGACGAGGTACTGTTTATAGTTTTAAATCAAATCAAATTTATATTACTGTCTGCCATCTTACTTTTTTGGCTTTCATTGTCATGATTTCTGCAGGAATCTGGCAAAACAGACTCTTTGTACCATTCGGTGAATTTACATTGTACAATCAACAACCTGTTTGCTGCTGGCACTGACACTACAACCTCAACACTACGCTGGAGTCTACTGCTCATGGCCAAATATCCTGAAATACAAGGTATGGCTGGAAAAAAAAAAAAAAATTCTGCAGGTAGATTTCCACCCCGTACATTTGATTCCTGTGCCCTAACACCCTCCAGACATAGAAGTTCAATGGAGAAGTCGGCCGCCTGATCACAAAATCACATTGGGGTATTTTTAGGCTACATTTGACTGACCATTGGGCTACTTTTTTTGGACAGATCTGGCAACTCTGCTAGCAGGTCAAGTCAATCAAGCGTGTGTAGCAAATGGCTTAATTGTATTGACTATGCCACCTTGGATTAACAGGAAAAAACAAACATATAGCACACAAGTGAGTTACACTTAGAAATGGCAAGAGCCATGGGTTTTCCGTGCAGAACATATTTTATTTAAAGCTAAGAAAGTTGGCCACCAATTATCTAAAACCAGACGTGGATAACTGCAGTATATTGAAGTAAAACTGCAGTACATTGAAGTAAAACTGCAGTACATTGAAGTAAAACTGCAGTATATTGAAGTAAAACTGCAGTACATTGAAGTAAAACTGCAGTACATTGAAGTAATACTGCAGTATTATTGTAGTAATACTTCATATGTATTGCAGTAATACTTCATATGTATTGCAGTAATACTGCAGTGTTGCAGTAATTGCAGTAATACTGCAGTATTATTGTAGTAATACTTCATATGTATTGCAGTAATACTGCAGTATACTGCAATATTGCAGTTTTTTCGTGTCCAAAAAACTGCATTTTTCTACATGTAACAAAAACTGCAGTATTACTTTAAAAAAACTGCAGTAATTTTTTGTAACAGGTCTGCAATGGAAACCTCAGAAATCAGAATCACACCCACCAAGTTCACTGCAAAAGACACAAAACCAGTGACACGGCAAAAATGACAGCAATAGTGACACCCTTTATGGTGGGAAAGCCTATAGTGCTATAGAGAACCAGCCTGCTCCAGGAAGCCCTCAGTTTCTAAAGAGAAAGTCAAATAAAGTAAATGACCAAACATATTTAAATAAAGATAAACAAAGAAACACATTAAAAGTAAATGTACCAAATTAAATAACCCATATGAAAAGAAAGAAACAATTCACAGTACAGTCAAAACAATTCTAAAGTAGAAATACTGCTAAATAAATAAATAAATAAATTAAGACACACACTATCGTAGATGTAACTTCATGCACCAAAAACGGACAGATTTAAATGCATGCAGAACAGAGCCACATGAAAAAAAAAAATATATATATTTAAACATGAAAAAAAAATCAACATTCAAGCCTACTTTGGCATGTTTTCGACATGGAGATAACTGGACGCCTAAAGCAGCAGTGCGGCTCAAAGAGCGAGAGTTGGAGCGTGAGAAAGTGAAATGGAGCTGCTTAACTTCCAAAAAGGATATACTCGACGATCCAGAGAAGTAATATTTTGATGACATTTTACAAAAAAAACATTCAGTATCTTTGAGATATAGAAAACGGACCAATATACATTGGCGTGCGTGCTTTGCATATCGCAACCCGCTCCGCTGCGCGGATATAACGCGGAAGCGATCACCACACACTGTTGTTTTTCAGTGAGGAGCCGAACCCGTGGCTGGAACTGCAATGATGGTACAGCTACTGTGGCGACGGGACGTACGTCTCTGTTCCCTCCTTCAAGGAACGAGGGTTACGATACGTAACCGAGACATTCCCTTTCAGTCGGTCACATTCGACGTACGTTGGACTAGACCGACGAATTGGGATCCCTATGGAAAACGCCACAGTTACTACCACTTCCAGCGCCCTGCCAGAGTCCCTCGGACCCCGTCTCAGCGGGCGGGGAATTTCCTGCAGGGAGAGTCACACTGCCATCCCACAAGTCCCAAACAGTTTGATAACGCTGGGAAAGCGTGCCCCTGGAGGCCGCTGCGGAAGCCACACTACCCCGAAAGGGGATTCCATGTGGAAATTACACGTATGGACTGGCCGTAGGCAGTGCTACATACGGGAGTCCCAGGGGTGGCCCCGGCCCTGTTGGGCGGGGGACAGTCACCGCACTGGGACAGCAGAGCGGCTCTGCCAAGGGAAAGACACGGGCTCGCCGTAGGGAGCCGTACCGTGGAGAATACACATATGGGACCGCCGTGGGGGTCACTACATATGGAACCCAGCCTAACACAAGTTCCACACTGCATACAACACAAGTGTGACCTATAGGCAAATTGAAGGGGGTCAAGTTGATTCCCAACAGAAGACATAAGATGGGTGCTGACCACTCTTTCCATACACTTAGCTAAGAGTGGAGTGAGTGCCACTGGTCTAAAGTCTCCAAGGGCTATAGCCCTAGAGACTTTAGGCACAGGTATTATTGTGGATTTCTTCCATGAATTTGGAAAAACACCACAATTCAGCAAAATTTGAAACAGCTGAGTGAGAACCCCTTTAAGCTGCTGAGAACATACCTTTAACACACTTCCTTGGAGGCCATCAGGCCCTTGGGCTTTATTTGGTCTAATTTTAGAGAGACATCTGGCTACTTCTTCTTCAGAAAGCTGTATATGTTCATAGCGACCAACCTGATCACAGATAATACTGCAGCCTATTTTTGGGTCACTCACATCATATCTTCCATAGAAGATGTTTAAATCATTAACAAATTTACCACAATCTGCCACGTTTACACGTTGTTTTTTTTCCTTTCCTGCCCATTATTGTGTTTAATCCCTCCCATGCTTGTCTTGCATTGCCTGTACAGAATCTTTGTTCGACCTTATTCTTAAAATCTATTTTTGCTGTAAAAACCTTATTTTTAAATTCCTTCTCTTTCTCCTTTACTACATCATGTTGGGCCAGTACAGTGCCACCAACAGGACCTGCTCCTCCTCCCTGACCTTGCACAGAGTCTGTGCAAGAAAGCTCACTGGGGGAAATGCATATTTGCGTAGGCCCCAGGGCCAGCTGTGTGCCAGCGCATCCGTGCCGAGGGTCCCCTCGGTCAGGGAATAAAACAACTGGCAGTGGGCCGTGTCCGGGGTGGCAAACAGGTCTACCTGTGTGGCCCCGAAGCAATCCCAGATTAGCAGTTGATGTGCCTTTGCAGTTGAGGCCCCATACACAGAACTGAAACTGCAAGCCCATTGTACGTGGCACCCCAGCTGGTGGATGAGGCATCTGTGGAGACAATTGCAATGCTGGAGACCTGTTCTAGGGGCAACCCCGCCCGTAGAAACCCAGGTTCCGACCACGGGCTGAAGGTTTGACAGCAACTCGGTGTGACTAAGACATGGAGGGATACGCTGTGCCACGCCCACCTCTGAACTTGGTCATGTAGCCGGCGTTGAAGCGGTCTCATATGGAGAGACCCGAGTGACGTAACCGCAGCTACAGATGCCTTATGCCCCAGGAGCCTCTGAAATTGTTTCAGTGGGACCACTGTCCTGCGATTGAACGAATTCAAGCAG
Source organism: Pseudorasbora parva (assembly GCF_024679245.1). Lineage (NCBI taxonomy): Eukaryota > Metazoa > Chordata > Actinopteri > Cypriniformes > Gobionidae > Pseudorasbora > Pseudorasbora parva. The sequence goes on along the minus strand of NC_090173.1, from coordinate 13,823,146 downwards.
TTCAACGCCGACTGGATGCGCTCCTCGGTGAGGCATGCTGTCAGGGTGACCAAATCCAGCTCCATACTGAGAAAAGAGATCCTCTGCGTTGGGCAGAGTTTGCTCTTCTCCCAGTTGACCCGAAGCCCCAACTGGCTGAGGTGCTGGAGCACCATATCCCTGTGTTCGCACAACTGCTCTTGCGACTGAGCTAGAATCAGCCAGTCGTCGAGGTAGTTGAGAATGCGGACACAACGCTCTCTCATGGGAGCAATGGCTGCCTCCGCGACTTTCGTGAAGACATGGGGCGACAGGGAGAGCCCAAAGGGTAGAACCTTGTACTGATATGCTCGTCCGTCAAAAGCAAAGCGTAGAAACGGCCTGTGTCGAGGGAGAATCGAGACATGAAAGTACGCGTCCTTCAGGTCGATCTCTGCAAACCAATCTTCGGGACGGATGCACCTGAAGATGCGTTTCTGTGTTAGCATTCTGAACGGTAGCCTGTAAAGGGACCGGTTCAAGAACCGCAGATTCAAGATCGGCGGTAAACCGCCGCTCTTCTTGGGTACAATGAAGTACAGGCTGTAGAAGCCGATCTTCATATCGGCTGGAGGGACTGGCTCGATCGTCCTTTGCCAGTAGGACTGTGATCTCTGCCTGAAGCACCGGGGCGCCCTCCTTCGACACAGAGGTGAAGTGAACGCCCCTGTACTTGGGGGGACGCCAGGCGAACTGAATCGCATAGCTGAGTCTAATGGTGCGGATGAGCCAGCGGGACAGGCTGGGGAGTGCTAACCAGGCCCCCATCGACTGCACCAGCGGGACCAACGGCACCACAGACGTACCCGCAATGGGGCAGCGTAGCGGCATGCAGGGACCCAACCCGGACAGCGCAGAGGCGGCCCGTGGTGGGGTCTGCGTGCGCATGGCAGCACTTACCTGCTTCCGCTGAGGGTTTCGGCTGACCTAGATAATGCAGCCTAGCAATCAGTCAATTGATTTGAATAATGAAAGTTAAAAATGTTCTATGTGTATGCCATTGTAAGCGGGAGCGGGGACAGGTTTAGAGAGAGACGGGGCGGGGGAAGGAGGAGAGAGAGAAGAGAGAGAGAGAGAAGCCGCTGGCAAGGGATCGCCGACCCCGTGGCACGCCACCATCTGGTCCTCCGCCAACTGGATGGCCTGGTCCAGCGACGCCAGGCGGTGGCACAGGACCCACTGCGCGGTCTTCCTCGGAAGCCGCGCGACGAACTGCTCCAGCACCATACAATCGATGATTCCCTCGGCGTCACAATCTCCGGCCATCAGCCCCTTGCGGCACGAGTCCCGGAGCTGGTGCGCGAAGATGAAGGGCCGGCCGGACTCTTCAAGCGCCAGAGTCCGGAACCGCTGGCGGTGCTGTTCCGGTGTCCGGCCGACCCGCTGCAGAATGGCACGCTTGAGGTCGTCGTAGACCAGGAGGTTCTTGACTGGCAGTTGGTGGGCGGCTACCTGTGCTTCTCCCGATAGTAGGGGCAGGAGCCGCATTGGCCAGTCATCCTTGGGCCAGTCCCGAGTGGCAGCGGACCTCTCGAAGAGGTCGATGAATGCCTCCGGGTCGTCCATCGGTCTCATCTTCGAGAGCTCGATGGTGGCAGCCGAGTCGCTGGCGGGTCTGAGACTGGCCTGAACCTCCCGGTCCATCCAGCTACGGAACAGCTCGCGGTCCTCATGCTGGGCCTGGAGGAGCGCCTCAAACCTCTTTTGCTGCTCCTCCCCGACGGCCCACAGATCCTGGTGGGTTTCCTGGTGGAGGCCCGCGAGCGATTGCACAAGGTCCGCAAGTGGGTGGCGTGACGGAGTTTCCATGGCGGCATGCACCCTTCTTCCTCCCGGGTTTCGGCACCAGTGTGGTTAGGTTCGTGGGTGAAAGGAAGAAGGCGGGGTCGGCGTGACTGGGACTCGTAACTTTTATTGCTTTCGCACACACAAACAAAACACGCACGCTAATTACTGCAATGAGACAGGTGTTATTCATTTGCACTTGACCCACTTACGCCCCGCTCGGCTCCGCATTCTCTCTCCCTCTGCCAAACCCGCAAAACCATGCCTCCCCTGCCACAGTAGTCTAGACATTTGGATCTTTTAATGGGAGAGTTTAGACCATTCACATTCCACGATATCACATTAAAGTCCCTCATTCTGTAATAATAGTCTATAATTAAACGTTAGGCAAAGGTAACCATAGTAACCAAATGCAATGAGAAATTCACCCCCATGGAACACATGAATAATAATTTAACAGAGGGGTAACAGTTACTCAGACATGAGCATCTCTCACCTGAGTGTCCATCACTGCGAAAATGAAACCTATATCCTTATTCAAGTGCTATAATACAAAACCAAGAAGGCGGAGTTTACTCTTCAGACATCCATGTAGGCGCGGCGGTGTCCACCTCTGTAGTGACGCTCAGAGACGAGATGAAACGCTCCAGATCTCCAGGGGTTTTGAAAAGCAAGTGCTCCTGGCCGTTACACACTTTAACCGACGCAGGGTAAAGCAGAAATGACTTGATATTAGTTGGAGACGTTTCCTCCCTTCAGCCATGGCTTTCCTTTTTTTGGGACATTCCCTTGCTGAAGTCAGGAAAAAAAAAAAAACCAAATTACCCCCCTCGTTGCTCAGAGGTGATGTGCTCCTGGCTCCTTGCAGGATCGCCTGTCGGTCATTCTAGCGAAGAAGCTTGATAATCAAAGTGCGCGCTCTATTCCTGGAGGAATCCTCATTCACGTACAGCCGGGGCGCCCACTCGATGTCGATCGTCTTTTCTTGTAGAGCCGGACTCCACTTGGGAATATGGGTCTGCAAAAACTGAACTGCATTCCCTCCTTCAGCTCCTTCCCGTAGGCCCACCAACCTTAGGTTATTTTGTCTGGACTTATCTTCATAAAGGGATAGTTTCTCCTGGAGCTCCTCTAGGCAGGACTTGTTAGCAATTGAGTCCCTTTTAACATCCTTCACCGTGGCCTGCATGCTGTCACATCTATTGCCATTAGATTTGACATCCTTTTCCAGCGAATCCAATCGTGCTGTAATCCTCACGGACAATCATCGTCATGCTTAGCTTTAATTCGCTCAATTGCTTATCGAGCATTTCAGCAATGGCGTCGTGAAGACCCTCTTCGTCTTTATGCTTTTTCTTCACCGGGGAGTGGATTAATTCTCGTTTGGATGTCATCTGTATTGCCACTTAAACAAGGGATTTACATGAAATACGGCCAAAAAACGTAGTAGGGATAGATAAAATCGAAAAATAGACAACTGAGTTAGAGCGTCAATTTTAAGCAGCCATCACCATCCGCTGCGCATGCGCATCCCTTTAGATATATTTGTAAGATGGTAGAGTGCAGTTTTATAGATGCTAGAAACGTGGCTTTCAAATGAGAGATTGGTATCAAAGAGCACACCCAGGTTTCTCACTGACGACGAGGGCTTGACTGAGCAGTCATCAAGTGTTAGACAGTATTCTAGGTTAATACTTTTGGAGCTTTTCTGGAAATCACTGGAAATCCTCACATATACCATTTCTTTCTAAATAGGAACATAATTGTGAAGACACGGCCTTTTCAAGTATTTTTGATAGAAACGGTAGATTTGAGATTGACCTGTAAATGACTAATTCTTTAGGATCAAGTTGCGTTTTTTTAATAAGGGGTTTAATTATAGCCAACTTAAAAGTTTTCGGTACATATCCTAATGTCAAGGACGAATTAATAAGATTAAGCAGAGGATCTATGACCTCTGGAAGCATCTCTTTTAATAGCCTAGTCGGTATAGGGTCAAGCATACATGTTGTTGATTTTGATGATTTAACAAGTTTAGCCAATTCTTCTCCTCCTATAGCAGTGAATGACTGTAATTTCTCCTCAGTGACACTACAATGCTCTGTCTGAAGTGATACTGTAGTAGATGGCTGCATGGTTATAATTTTATTCCTAATATTATCAATCTTACTAGTAAAGAAGTTCATACAGACAAACGTCAGAAGTTGAAGCTTTATTTTTTGTTAATTTAGCCATTGTGTCGAATAAATACTTAGGGTTGTGTTTGTTTTCTTCTAAAAGAGTTGAGAAATAAGCAGATCTTTCACATTGTCATTAAAGTTTTTTTTTTTTTTTTTTTTTTTTTTTTTTTTGAGGAAAATAATGAGTTTAATCTATTTTGGGATAAGGCTGTAATGTGTAAAAAAGGGAAGTGCTTTGAATGCTTTCTGGATGCACCATATAAGGTCAATTCAGAATTATCAGCAGCTTTGTCGCATTGGTCAGAGGCTAATTCAACAGTAATATGCAAGCAGCATGTATGTAAAAGTTGACGTTTTGAGAAAATTACATTAAATGCGTGATGTGGAAAAAGTCACTGAAATATACCCAGACTGAATATTTTTTCACAATACTTTTGAGAAATGAATCTTGTAGTCTAGATTTCTTTCTTCAAAGCAATGTAAAACATCATCCTGCCATCCATCCTGTATTCATCCAAGGCTGTATGCACAGCAAGGCTAATCTCTGCCATCTGGCTCCTGATAATTACATTTTTAAGGTTTCTCATAATAATGACTTAGTATGTCATAATGATGAGAAACTTACTTGTAATTATGACTTAGTATCTCATATTGTTCTTGCATTTAAACTTCTTTGACCAGCAGATGTCGCTAGCGGGTCACCCTTCTGCTCTGCTGCTTTGTGCATATTACAAGAAAGTTTCTTATCATTATGAAAAAAGTTATTACAAGACAATAATTCATTTTTAAGATAAATTTTCTCATAATTAATAACTCATTGTAATAAGATATTATGACAATTACGAGAAAGTTTCTCATTATGAGTATAGGAAGTATAATGAGATTTTAATTCTCTGTAATGTAGAGATTCTCTGATGGCAAGTTTGAAGGTGAACCCATGTGTAGTTAATTTGAAAACGTGGGCAGATACAAAATAAACAAAAGACTTGAGCAGATACAAACTCACCAACAGCGGTATACACAACCAAAGCTAGACAAAGACACATGGCAAACATGAGGGCTTAAATACACACACTACTAAGGAGACAAGGGACACCTGTCAACAATCAAACAATGAACCAAAAGGAACATAACGACATACAACAAGGGAGCACATGGCAGGATCACATGACAAACAATGGCAGCACATGGCAAACCAGGGGTCCGTTCTTCGTACCTCGCTTAATACATCTGAGATAATTTGACAGATCCCAGGTTTTTTTTTTTTTTTTTTTTACATGATTCCCAATTATTTATAGTATTATACACCTTTTACGTGACAAAATAAAATTATTTTCAATTAAACTTTTTTGTAGTAAATGTTCTTGTTAGCAAAGAGGAAGAAGGCAAGGGGTTGGCGGTCTGGGAATCGTTAGCACAGTTTTGTTCTTCTTGAAAAAATGCAAAAACTGTGTGTACATCGCACAAAACATAAATCATATCACTCTCAAAAGTTTCGTCAACGGTTTAAGCAGGTCCTCTCTGCATCTCTGCCTCACTCCGAGTCCCAGGGTAGTGCTTGTCTCTCTCTCCCCACTGCCTGTTCACTGCTGGCTTAAATACCGGCTCTCCATGCCAATCACTGCAATCAGATACAGGTGTTCATCATTATGCACTTGACCTACTTAGTTATAAGTTCACACTTGTAGTTCGGTTAGTTTGGTTCGTTTGGTCCGGACCAAAAAACAAAAACAAAACATAATAGTCCTGGTCCGCTTAGCATTCACATGGGCATTTTTAACAGCGAACCTAAAGTTACCGAACCAAAGGCATAGGGAGACGGTAACAACCTGATTGGTCAGCTTATTTGACATAGGAGCTCACTTACCGAACCTTCAAAACAATGCTGTGTGCGGATTACACGCGCGGGCATTTTATGCGTGTACATATGGCATTCATTTTTACCAGAGAACTCATGAAGAGCTCATGAAATGCTCAAAACATTCAAAACAACACTGTGTGCTGGATTAAACGCGATCATTTCATGCGTGTACATGTGGCATTATTTTTACCCGCTGAGAACTCATGAAGAGCTCATAAAATGTTCAAAACAGCAGCAGGATTTCCTCCGTTGTGCAGAAAAGAGACGGCCGTTCTGTCGTCTGTATATGCTAAAAATGGGCAACACAGGAACTTTGATGATCAAGAGCTAGGTATGCTTTTTGTGTGTTTTTTCTAGCATTTTCGAAACTTGCTCGTCTGACCAAATATTGATTAGGCACTTCCTCGTTGCTCCACGTTTGCCCTCTAACGAAGTTACTCATTTTGGATACACCGATCTTTCCGCGTCGTCAAATCAGCTGCATTATGCGTCGCATCTTGTGACATTATACGTCCGGTTTTTGGTCCGTTTACATGTCTTTGGTCCGTGTTGCGTTCATATATCAATCGAACCGCACCAGAGTTCGTTTGGAAGCGGACCGAGACCCATCATTTTAGCGGTCTCGGTCCGCTTGTTTGGTGCGCACCAGGGTTCGGATGGCAGCGTTCACATATGTTCAAATGAACCGCACTAAACGAGCAACCGCACCAGGGTTCGTTTTAATCGAACCAAACATGACAAGTGTGAACGCACCCTTAGTCACCCTCACTCTCCTTCTCGTCGTGCAGACCTCACTAAACCACACCCCTCCACCACACTTTTATATTACTATTGTTATTATTCTAAATTATTATTGCCCCTGGTTCAGTAATGAACTCTTGTAATAAAGTAGCAGTGGCTGGGACATATTTAAGTATCCCCTGTATTACAAGTATCAGATGCAATCTAATTCTGTTTGCATTAAGTAAGCCTGCTCCTGAGCAAGTTTAAGCTTACAGACCTGTTACTATGACAGCAAGTCCAGGATGAGCTTCAAAGAACCAAAAAAGCCAAGATCAAGCTGATCAACTGAGATAGTGACGTACAAAGAACAGACTCCAGGAAACAAACATGAAATGAAACAAAACCAAAACACTAGACATTACAGATTCCCCCTCTTTGGGGGAGGGATGGCAGGACAGGCTCATGCAAGGGCACAGGACATGGATCATGGCATGGCGGGCCTGGAAGCATGGGTAGACCGGGGCCATGGAGCCTTATCAGTGAACCTATAGCCCACTATCCCCCAAAAAGTTTGAGCTATGAGGTTATGGCCTGGAGCCATCACTGGGCACTGGTGAGGGGCTGGAGCCGAGGTGTGTGCCGCACAAACACACACACAAACAAGCCTGTTCCTATAAAAAAGTCAGTGTTTTATTGACAGGAGCAGACACAGGGTCTGAGTCAGGTTCAGGAACGGGGAAAGGAAATTCCTAAGAAGAAGAAGAATAGTCGCTAAGGTTAGTGTTGGACAGAGTTTTGCAACATTTCTGAGATGATAGAAAGATGTCTTGCAGAGGTTTTTGATATGGGCTTCAAAGCTGAGTTGTGGGTTAAATCTTACACCAAGATTAATGACAGTTGTGGAGAAGGGAATGTCCTGACCAGAGATAGTTATATCCCCTTGGATAGTTAAATTCTCTCTCAGGGATAGGCTCTGGCATGGCGGTGGCCATCTGGGCAGACAGCTCTGGTGTGGTGGCAGCCTTCTTGGCTTGAGACACTGGCGCAAAGGCTCTGAATACTTCTGTTTATTATTATTATTATTATTATTATTATTATTATTATTATTATTATTATTATTTTATTTAAGAAATGTGCAAAGATTTTAAACAACTTATTTCAAGTTGTCATTTTTTGTAGAATTTTAAAGAAAATAATGAATTTAATCCAATTTGGAATAAGGCTGTAACATAACAAAATGTGTAAAAAGTGAAGCGTTGTGAATAATTTCTGGATGCACTATAAAAGGCCCATTCAGTATTATCAGCAGCTTTATCGTGTTGCTTGGAGGCTAATTCAGCTGTGAATTCAGTGTGCAAAATTGCATAATTTAGTAAGAGGAATTAATTCCGCTCACAGATTTCACCTCAGATCATGTGACTAAAGAAGACTGTAACTTTGATTCATGTATGGACAAATCAGACATCACAGATAAAGGAAGACTATTCCATATCCTATGACCGGCCACTGAAAATGCACGGTCACCTCGCAACTCTTGATCTTGAATATGAAGGAGTATTACTGTCTGAGGATCGCAAGCACTTTACATTTAAAAGAGCTGACACATAGGAAGGTGTTACAAACCTGATTCCAAAAACGTTGGGACACTACAAATTTTGAATAAAAACAGCACATCAAATGTTTAAACTGAGAATTTGTATAATTTAAAGCGGAACAAGTTTATTTTAAATTTCATGGCATCAACACATCTAAAAAAAATTGGGACAAGGCCATTACATGTTTACAAGGCCACAAGACCACTGTGTGGCATCCCCTCTTCTTTTTATAACAGACTGCAAACGTCTGGGGACTGAAGAGACAAGTTGCAAAGAGTGGTGTGAAAAGGGAAAAAACATCCAGTATAGAGCTGTCCTGTGGATGAAAATGCCTTGTTGATGCTAGAGGTCAGAGGAGAATTGGCAGACTGATTCAAACTGATAGAAGAGCGACTTTGACTGAAATAACCACTCTTTACAACCGAGGTATGAAGGAAAACATTTGTGAAGGCACAACACGCACAACCTTAAGGCGGATGGGCTACAACAGCAACATCTCTACTAAAAATAGGAAAAAGAGGCTACAATTTTCACGAGGCTCACCAAAATTGGACGGTTGAAGAATGATGAGTCATTGAAGTCTGATGAGTCTTGATTTATGTTAAGACATTCAGATGATAGAGTCAGAATTTGGCAAAAACATAATGAGAACATGGATACATCATGCCTTGTTACCACTGTGCAGGCTGGTGGTGGTGGTGTAATGGTGTGGGGGATGTTTTCTTGGCACACTTTAGGCCCCTTAGTGCCAATTGGGCATTGTTTAAATGTCACGGCCTACCTGAGCATTGTTTCTGACCATGTCCATCCCTTTATGACCACCATGTATACATCCTCTGATGGGTATTTCCAACAGGATAATGCACCATGTCACAAAGCTTGAATCATTTCAAATTGGTTTCTTGAACATGAAAAGGAGTTAATTGTACTAAAATGGCCCCCACAATCACCAGATCTCTACCCAATAGAGCATCTTTGGGATGTGGTGGAACAGGAGCTTCGTGGTCTGGATGTGCATCCCACAAATTTCCATCAACTGCAAGATGCTATCCAATCAAAATGGCCCAACATTTCTAAAGAATGCTTTCAGCACCTTGTTAAATCAATGCCACGTAGAATTAAGGCAGTTCTGAAGGCGAAAGGGGGTCAAACACAGTATTAGTATGGTGTTCCTAATAATCCTTTAGGTGAGTGTAGTAGGCTACAGATAAACTTCCTGTCAGAGCAGGATTTGAGCGGACACCGTTTCACTGGTTAGCGCTTCATGAGTGGAGCTCCGTACATGCTCTGGAGAGTTAGGCCATGTGTCCACAAAAGTGTTTTTTACAAGCTGCTGGCTGTTTTCAATGAGAGCGCCACGTTTTTAGAACACCTGGAGCGCACCGAGGTGTTGAGCGAGTATTACTTTTTTAATTTTACTGGTCGCCGAGAGTTGAAGAATGTTTAACTTTGAGTAAAACGCAGCGCTCATCACTGTCACTTTTCACCCCGTCCAATCACAGTGGAGGAGGGGCGGGACAAACACAACACAGACCAACCGCTACATTCTGCGTGTCGTCATCAAATGACAATAAGCAATAATAACAGAACAAAATGATTTAAAACAAATGCCAGAGCAAATACTTTACATTGTATCTGCAATTTTATATAGAATCAATACAGGAACAAACTACCCGTGAAATTAGAAAGACCTCCGCGGATTTTCGTATCATAACAACAAGCAAGTCTCACCTGAGGAGAAAAAAAAAGGTGCCTGCCAAAACGCTCTCAAGCGCTCACAGCGAGGCGTTTTCAGCTGAGCGCCTAACGTTTTCAGCTGGCTAAAAACGCTTTGGTGGACACAAAGTCTTAGGCAGTATTTTTTAAATTAACTTTATTTCCGTTCTACAGACTCTTTTATTGTAGGCATTAGGACTGTGTAAATGCTAAATAACCCTTTTTATTTAAAAGTTTAATGTAGGCTGTAGTCAATTGCATTACGATTGCAAGAAGACTCAACCATGTCAAAATGCGGTTCTATGCGGCGGCATGAGGAGTGTTGCCATTGACAAAAGTAGAGGCGAAACGTGAGTCTCTGAGGACTGATCATAGACTTTAAAAAAAGATCTGTGCAACTCTATCAATTTGAACCGGAGTCGGACCAGGACAAGACGACAGCTCCAAAGAAATTCGACAATTAAGGCTAAATAGGACGTTTCTGAATGGTTGGTTAACGTAATGTCACTTTAATCTATCTTTATGTACTGATAGGGTAACTTTAGCATGAAAGCTATGTGTTTACTGATGTATACATTAGTTAATTAACAGATTGATGTTACACCTAAGCCAATAAAAACTTTTTTTTTTGTTAATGTCGGTTTGTCAGTGATGCGTAACATTATCTATGCATTGTAATAAATGTAACAACATAATTTTTTTTTACAGTAACACACACCATTATAAACCATCTACATAATTAAGCTTAGTGTTACCACATCCAATTTAACTTTAAAACCAGGGTACAAAGTTTGTAATAACACAAAACGCGCTGTTCATTATAAACCTGGGATTATGAATTATATTTAGAACCTCATACATAGAAAGAATGCCGTAATTTAACTTACCCTTTAAACTTCAGCTGCATTCATCGTGAAGCGTGCAAGTATTTTAAACTACACTCTCTTCTTCTGGGGATGCAGCAGGAAAACAAATAGCTAGTACAGATCTGAATTATTTATTCAGGAGCAGCTTCTTAGCAAAACCTGCTTCATACTAACCCTCGGTTATAAAGCAGTCTGGTGAGAAATTCTTTGCGGTTCGTGCAGACTTAAAAGCATCGATGAAAACAAAACTCAGCCACTGCGTATTCAGCGCTTCGGATTTAGGAACATCAGAATGACTGCTGTGTTCGTTATTATACCCAAGAACAGAACACCACAATCCCTTAGACGCTCTTCTGCTCCAGCGTCTCTACTTATACAATGGCGGTCTGTGCTGATGTAAGAGCTCGCTCAGGGTGGGTCTGAGTTGAAACGCTTCTTGTCAATCAACAAGATTGTCTTGGGAGGGGCGTGTGTGACGTCACATGGACGAACAGCTTAATTTGAGACAGGGGAAAACATATAAGGAGATTAAAAAAAAAAAAAAAAAACTTGATGGATTTTTTTTTTTTATAGGGTCGTTGTGTACAGGCACTGCCAACACACATTTCCATACAATCAGCTTGTAAAAGTACATGTACCATTACATGACCCCTTTAAAGAAGGGTACTCGTGAGCACCCATTTGCAGCTGCTATCTGCCCTTGATTCGCAATTCAGCTGAGTCCACAAGTTCGCAAGCTAAACAGAGGACTTCTACCCTGTAATCAAAACGGCAATACATCATGATAGTGTTGACTCAGAGGAAGAGTGAAGGTTTAGGGTGCCATTTGGGACAGGGCCTAAATCGAAACACTATATTAGTCTCTAATGTTTCTCATTATTATGAAAAAAAAACTTTGTTGTACTCATCTGTGGCAGAAATGGGCTTCCATAAGTAACACATTAAATAAAACATTATTTTATTTACTGAAAAAAAAATATTGTTTACAGTGAATAAAGAGTCCTTGATCAAGTCAAAACCAATACTGTTGCCTTCTTTTATAACAATTTGATTTCTACCGGTCTGCAAATCTACTTATTAATTAACCACTCAAATCACCAGGTGTACACGAGGAACTGCGTTTCAATCATGCGTTGGGTTTAATTTCTGTTACACAAAGAATGCCTCTGGCAACACCGTGGCTATTTAGACATACATGAATCTATCTAAAATAACAAAAAGAAATAAGGGATTCTCCTGCATGTGAGTCAAAAATATCTGTCGTCAGTCACATGGTGAGCTAATTACGTCTACATTTCACAAAGTTAGTCATATACAGTCACAATGAACATCACTGAACTTCCATTTTAACATTATTTGTGAGATAAACATATGTTACAAAAATAATTTATTTTTGTTGGGGCACATTTTTACCTTCTCTCAGGGGAAGGGGTGTGGTTATATCAGGTTAAAGGCAAATAACCCACTTAATGTCGATACCAGAGGTCGAACAAAAACAATTAACAATAAACATTTTTAACCCTGTTAAAGATGCAAAGTGTTAGCCAGAGTCAAATATGCAGTAATGCTATTATAGTTTCATGCTTTTGAATTTAAGCCGAGGTCCAAGGCGAGATTGACCGAGTTATCGGTGGACGTCAGCCAGTGGTGGAAGACAGAAAGAACTTACCATATACCGATGCTGTGATCCATGAAACACAGCGATTTACAACTGTATTACCCCTTGGCATCCCCCATCAGACCACCTGTGACGTTCACCTGAACGGATACCTCATCAAGAAGGTCTGGCTCCAATAAGAGCATGCTGTGTTCTTGATTATGTGTTTGCACCATTTATCATTGATCAATTGTGTTGTTTTGTGCAGGGAACCAGTGTGATAACACTACTGGTATCTGTACTGAGGGATGAAAATGAGTGGGAAACTCCTGACAGCTTCAACCCAAGACACTTCCTAAATAAGCAGGGACAGTTTGTTAAAAATGACGCCTTCATGCCCTTCTCTGCAGGTGCAGTGGACTTCAATATCACCAATTATATTTTGCCATCAGAGATGATTTTTTTTAATACTTTGCTTATTGTTTTCTCAGGCCGTAGGCTTTGTCCTGGAGAGAGTTTGGCCCGGATGGAGATCTTCCTTTTCTTCACTTTTCTCCTTCAACATTTCCGCTTCACTCCTCCTCCTGGAGTGTCTGAAGATGATCTGGATCTCACTCCAGTTGTGGGCTTCACCCTGAACCCGACCCCACACAAACTCTGTGCAATAAAGCGGTCTTAAAGTTAGATATGCTATTAAATATTAGCCATTATTGGACTGACAATGTCATTTATTAAAATAAAATAAAAAATTAACCCTCTGAACCCTGAGCTGGTTCTGGGACCTGGAAGTGTTTTGACATGCCCTAACATTTGTTCTTATTTCTGTTACTTGTAACATTTTAATGGCTAAAGTATGGTTACTCTGTATTTAGCATAAACTCTGCTACATTAATATGTGAGTGGTAATATGTATGTAAAAGTTTATAGTTTTGAGAAAATTATGTTTATGTGTGGTGTGTGAAGAAAAATATTTTAAGTCACTGAAATAAGGCCGTAAAACCCATACTGAATTTGTTCACAAGACTTTTGAAAACTAGATCACGTAGGCTAGAATTATTGCTTCAAGACAATGACAAAAATTACTCTGTGCATTCATTCACATAAAACAATACATTGATTTAAAGGTGCCCTAGAATGTGTTGAAATATTACAGGTCCTTCTCAAAAAATTTGCATATTGTGATGAAGTTAATTATTTTCCATAATGTAATGATAAAAATTAAACTTTCATATATTTTAGATTCATTGCACACCAACCGAAATATTTCAGGTCTTTTATTGTTTTAAAGGAGTACTTCAGCGCTGGGAAGATTAATCTGTATTTAAACTGGGTCATCAATGTAGTATAAATTTGTAGGCAAAGAATTTGGTGCCTTCTAGACTGAGAAAAGACAGAAAATGTATTTTATCTCATGGGGATGGAAGACTACAATTCCAACAACTACAGGAGTCAGATAAATGAGCTGATGAGCTCTTGTGATGAGAGCTGAGGTAATCGCAACTACACTCGCGTATTTAAATACTCACATATTTCATCCGACCAATAAAAGAAAAGTGTTTTTAATACAAAAAAAGTCAACCTTCAAATAATTATGTTCTGTTATGCACTCAATACTTGGTCGGGAATCCTTTTGCAGAAATGACTGCTTCAATGCGGCGTGGCATGGAGGCAATCAGCCTGTGGCACTGCTGAGGTGTTATGGAGGCCCAGGATACTCCGATAGTGGCCTTGAGCTCATCCAAAGTGTTGGGTCTTGTGTCTCTCAACTTTCTCTTCACAATATCCCACAGATTCTCTATGGGGTTCAGGTCAGGAGAGGTGGTAGGCCAATTGAGCACAGTAATACCATGGTCAGTAAACCATTTACCAGTGGTTTTGGCACTGTGAGCAGGTGCCAGGTTGTGCTGAAAAACTAAATCTTCATCTCTGTGGCTAAGGGGGCGTGGTTCTGCGAGGTCTGCAGCGGGAGAGAGAGTGCTCAGAGTGGAGCGGCAGGTAAGTAGGTCAAGCACAGATGACGAACACCTGTTTCTGATTGCAGTGATTGGCGTGGAGAGAGCGCATTTAAGCCGCGGCCGGGAGAGAGTTGGGAGAGAGAGTTAGATTGGGACTTTGCGTGCGCATACTGGAGAAACTGAGTGATATACAGAGACTGAATGTGCAAAGGAGCGATTCATATCGTGGAGAACCTGAGTTACCACACGGAACGTGTGTTTGTTATTTTCTTTTGAAAGACTGAATAAAGAGAGCGAGTCCCAGTCAAAGCCGACCTCTGTCTTCTTCCTTCCTGACCATAACGAACTTTGCTACAATCTCCATAAAGGTTTTCAGCAGATGGAAGCATGAAGTGCTCCAAAATCTCCTGATAGCTAGCTGCATTGACCCTGCCCTTGATAAAACACAGTGGACCAACACCAGCAGCTGACATGGCACCCCAGACCATCACTGACTTTGGGTACTTGACACTGGACTTCAGGCATTTTGGCATTCCTTCTCCCCAGTCTTCCTCCAGACTCTGGCACCTTGATTTCCGAATGACATGCTACATTTTCTTTCATCCGAAAAAAGTACTTTGGACCACTGAGCAACAGTCCAGTGCTGCTTCTCTGTAGCCCAACAGTGGCTTGACCTGGGGAATGCGCCACCTGTAGCCCATTTCATGCACGCCTGTGCACGGTGGTTCTGGATGTTTCTATTCCAGACTCAGTCTGGAATCGGTCCTTCCCCACAATCTTCCTCAGGGTCCAGTTACCTCTTCTCGTTGTGCAGCATTTTTTGCCACACTTTTGATTTCTAATGAGAGACAATATATGTTTGGTGGATACTTGTTGAGTGTACTTGTACCCGAACGGGCAAGGCACGTCTTGGAACTGGTAGGCCAAGACTATAGCATCCACTATCCAGTGGGCTAACCTCAGCTTGGAGACAGCCTTTCCCTTCTGCTGGCCTCCGTAACAGACAAAGAGGTCCTAAAGCTTTGAGCCCAGTCAACATAAGCATAATGTGCGTGGATGGGACATAAAGCTAGGGCTGGGTCTGCCTCTTCTGAAGGCAGCGCATGCAGGTTCACTACCTGATCCCAAAAGGGAGTGGTAGGAACCTTGGGCATGTATCCATGCTGGGTTCTCAGGACTACGCCAGAGTTGGCCAGCCCTAATTCTAGGCACGATTCGTTGTACGAAAGTGCATGCAGGTCCCCTACCCTCTTGATTGAGGCCAATGCAGTCAGGAGGACTGTCTTCATGGACATGATGTTTTAACTCAATAGACTGCAAAGACTCAAATGGAGGACCCTGGTGAGCTCTGAGCGGAAGTGATGGTGTCTACCACTGTTTGTGGCAGGCCAACTAGAACCTACGCGTCTCGTCCAATGACAAGACATGGAGTTTCCAGAGGTCTGGACGTGGGTGCCATAAAGTACCTATCCCCTGAGAAAGCAGGTCCTTCCTCAGGGGGATCGGCCAGGGAGGGGCTGTTGCGAGGAGTGTGAGTTTGGAGAACCAGGTCCGGTTGAGCCAGTAGGGTGCAACTAGCAAGACCTACTCCTCTTCCTCCCTGACCTTGCACAGAGTCTGTGCTAGAAGGCTCACTGGGGGAAACACATATTTGCACAGGTCCCGGGGCCAGCCATGCACCAGTGCATCTATGCTTAAGGTACCTCCTGTCAGGGAGAAGTAGCAATGGCAATGGGTTGTGTCCGGAGAGGCAAACAGGTCTACCTTCACAGCTCCGAAGCAGTGCCATATAAGCTGAACGCTCCAGGGGTGGAGTCGCCATTCGCCTGGAGGTGTACACTAACGAGAGAGCTCGTCAGCAGTCTGGTTCAGTGCACCTGGGATGTGAATGGCATGAAGGGACCTCACAAACTTCTGACTCCACAGGAGGAGATGGCAGGCGAGCTGGAGCATGCAACGAGAGTGTATACCACTCTATCGGTTGATGTACACAACGGCTGCAGTGCTGTCCGAACAGACCAGTATGTGCTTGCCCCAGATCGACTTCTTGAACCGGGCCAGGGCAAGATATACTGCCAGTAACTCTAGGCAATTGATATGCCAATGCAGTTGGGGCCCCGTCCACAGACCCAAAACTGTGTGCCCTTCGTACGTGGCCCCCCAGCCCATGGATGAGGCATCCGTGAAGACAGAGCATGCCTGGACACCTGTTCTAAGGAGACTCTGGCCCAGAGAAACAAGGGGTCCTCGGTGCCCACTCTGCTGCCTGGAGGCAGGGAGGTGGAACACTCAAAGCCGGCCCGGAGGCACCCCGGAGTTTTATCTGAGTATTCTAGGTTGGGGCAGAGTGTGGGTGAGTGGCAAGGCCCGGAGGTGTCACACACTGACGACCTGAACCTTTTGGGACCGAGGGAGGGGGAAAATTGCCCTACTATTGAGAATGTGGGAACCACTGGACTCTGGAGAGCCAGTGGCAGAACCGAAACTGAAATATGAGCCTATTGATTCATGATTCGGAATGTGTGTCAAACTGCCAAACTGCTGAAATCACGTGACATTGGCGATCCGAATCATGAATCAATCCGCTGATTAATGACTGTTTGAATCTTTATTTGAGGTTTGAAAACAAACACGGAAGAGAAGACAATGCTGAATAAAGTCGTAGTTTTTGTTATTTTTGGACCAAAATGTATTTTTGATGCTTCAAGAGATTCTAATTAACTATCTGATGTCATATATGGACTGCTTTGAAGATGTTTTTATTCCCTTTCTGGACATGGACAGTATAGTGTGCATACACTTAGATGCGCTGTCGGACTAAATATAAATTATCTTAAACTGTGTTCCGAAGATGAGTCATTAATGACATAAATTTCATTTTTGGGTGAACTAACCCTTTAGGATTGGATGTTACACAGTAAAATCATTAACACTGCTCAGTGTTCATATGAGTACACACTACCAAGTGTTAAACTAACACTAAAGTAGTGCTGGGGAACAAACTATTTACCACAACAGTGACTTCAAATGTGTTTTTTGTTGGTTTTATTCTCTGGCTGCTTTAACCATGTTTTCTAAAGCTTTGTATACTCTGGCAGAATAATCTGAGACCGAATAGCAGGTTTAGATTATGTTGGAACTTGGCAGTTAATGCTGATGATCAACCAGGGCTAGACTGGGGCTAAAATTCAGCCCTGGACAAACCCAGCCCATCTAGCCAATGAGTCCCCTGTGAATGTTTTTGCTGGGTTTAGGGCCTTAAATTGGAGTAAAAACAATAGTAGGACATGGAAAAATAATGATGAATATTATCGAATTTACTGCAAATGTTGATAAAAAGCTTAATATTGCACTTTTGCAGTATTCACACAGGAATGCATTTGACAGTAAAACACTGATTTTAAGCTAGGATACAGTTAATTTACTGCTTTAAATACTGTCATCATTTACTCACCCTCACGCTGTGCCATACCTGTATGACTTTCTCTCTTCCCTTGAAACACAAAATATGATATTTTGAAGTATGCTGGCAACCAAACCATTTTGGTTAAGCTACCGCTGAATATTGTATGGATAAAACAAACAAACAAACAAACAAACAAACAAACAAACAAACTCACATGATTTTCATGTTACACATAAATAAATTAACAGTGCCAAGAAGTGCACATCTAGCACTATATTTTTGGGGGACTTCAGGGACACAATAGATTCCTAGGTAAGTATAGCGAGGGAGTCCTTAAGGTAAGCAGTTGCATGGCTTTGGGCAAACGAGACCGGGCAGTGACCAGTGGATTTTGGTCCTCTGGGACGTACATTGCCCTGAGAGACGACAGTTTCCCCTGGGACCACAGGAGGATCTGATGTGGCAACTTGCCCAGAGGGTGTGACCTAAGACCCCCCTTATGATTCAGATACAATACCACAGACATATTGTCGGATCATATAAGGACATGGTGGCCGCGGAGGTCCGGGAAAAAGCTCCTCAGAGCTTTGTAGACTGCCAACATTTCCAGGCAATTGATTTTCCAGGAAGAATGCTCCCACAGACCTGAACTGGGCTTCCATGACCACGACTGTTGAAATGATTTTCCTGCAACATGCCGATCCCAACACTGGACCCTGAGACAGGAACCAATAGTAGGGAGGTTAAGTGACTTTTGACTTCAAGTCATGATGCAAAGGTCCCCTTTGGTATGGAAGTACCTTAGGGTCATACAAATAAATTTATCCTAAGACACAAGTGAGATCACAATTTTTATCAAAAATAAACAGGTTTTTTCAAAAATGGCCGACAATGTGCGGAAAATACACTAGAGCCCATATCTTTGCTTCTGTTATCGCTATAATGACAAATTTGGTGTCAAAGTGTACATTTTTGGGGTCAGGGAATCCAATAAAATTGGTTTCAGGTTTACAAAAACAAAATATTTCCCCATATTATGACAACTGGAGGTAAAAATGCACATTTCATATAAAAAAGATGTCATCAGAGTGACTTTTTAATTATATTTTCCTTCAAAAACTTTAATTTTGTATTTAAGCAGTGCAGCTACTTCTGTACATTACATTTGTCCTAAGTAGCATGAGATTTCGACCAGTTAGGAGTAGACTATAGCAAATCAGTTCCTGCAACAACACATCCCATCTGCACCAGGAGCTGTCCCAGCTGTTAAAGGTCAGAGGTGACAGGTTAACACTTTGAGGTTCGAATGACTTTCTTATTAAATAGAAACATGTTTTTAATGTTAGATAACTAATAACTAGCTAGCTAGTAACTAGTTAGCTTCATCATATCTGTATTAATTTTTATTGAAGCAAGCCCATAGCCTACTAGTCCAGGCGTTTAAGGAAAAAAGGGTGAACAAATTGCAACAGAATCAAACTCAACTGATTTTGTATCCTCAATATGTCCTGAGTAAGAAAGAAAAAAAAGCCCAGAAGAATCCCATTAGGGGAAATTTCAGAAAAGGACCCAAATATAACATATTCATACGCCTATTCATTATTTTTCTCACATGAATAGGGTAAAACATTTAACCTTTAGATATCGTCATGAAAATGATTGAATTGATTACTTATATCAAGACAAACAAAAAATGTATTACAAGTTTTTTTTTTTTTTTTTTTGAATGTTTTAAAAACGCTGTACCCAATGTTTAGATCTGTTGGGGTATTAATGCAAATTAGCACATCTGTAGACAAGGCAAGGCAGTTTTATTTGTATAGCACATTTCATACACAATGGCAATTCAAAGTGCTTTACATAGAAGTTAATTAAAATAGTGATAACATATGCATAAGAAATAAGAATACCATGTGTAAAAAAATAAAATAAAAACAAGGACAATTAATATGGTTGTAAAGAGAAAATAATAATAATACAATTAAAATATAATGGTGAGAAACAGATCCCTATCTGCCTTATTCTAAATTCTGGTTCCCCTGTCTGAGATGGAAGAGATTGAGCAGGTTCACAATGTCTCCGGACCTTACAAGTTGGTCCAAGATGGCCTCCTGTAGGGGACGTTACCGATGCCCCGCAGGGCCACCCCTTTCTTGAGTCTGATTCTTTACACGCTCTGCTACCACAAGCAGAAAAAGCGAAGCACACTGCTCTCCTTTTCCAATCTCTTCCAGTTAGACAGCCCTAACCAAAAATAATAATCAACCGATGCATAAATAGAAATATCCAGTTGCAAAGAGAATTAAAAAGAATAAAATGATGATATATACACTCACCTAAAGGATTATTAGGAACACCATACGAATACTGTGTTTGATCCCCTTTCGCCTTCAGAACTGCCTTAATTCTACGTTGCCAACAAGCTGCTGAAAGCATTCTTTAGAAATGTTGGCCCATATTGATAGGAGAGCATGTGGGATGCACATCTAGGGCACGAATCTCCCGTTCCACCCCATCCCAAAGATGCTCTATTGGGTTAAGATCTGGTGACTGTGGCTGCCATTTTAGTATAGTAACGAGTGGTTATTTCAGTCAAAGTTGCTCTTCTATCAGCGTGAATCAGTCGGCCCATTCTCCTCTGACCTCGAGCATCAACAAGGCATTTTCTCCCACAGGACTGCTGCATACTGGATGCTCTTCCCTTTTCACACCATTCTTTGTAAACCCTAGAAATGGTTTTGCTTTAAAATCCCAGTAACTGAGCAGATTGTGAAATACTCAGACCGGCCCGTCTGGCACCAACAACCATGCCACGCTCAAAACGGCTTAAATCACCTTTCTTTCCCATTCTGACATTCAGTTTGGAGTTCAGGAGATTGTCTTGACCCGCACCACAGCCCTAAATGTACTGAAGCAACTGCCATGTGATTGGCTGATTAGATAATTGCATTAATGAGAAATTGAACAGGTGTTCCTAATAATCCTTTAGGGTAGTGTATATATAAAATAACAATGACCAAAGATAAGAACAAAGGTAAACTAAAACAGTTATAAAAGAATAAAAAAATGATGCATAGATAGGGTGCAATCAGTCGGACGTACAGTGGCACAGTGCTCATTCAGTAAATGCTCAGCTGAACAGATGTGTTTTGAGTCTGGATTTGAATGTGGCTACTGTTGGAGCACATCTGATCTGTTCAGGAAGCTGGTTCCAACTACGGCTGGCATAATAGCTAAAGGCAGACGCTCCTTGCTTTGAGTGAACTCTTGGTATTTCTAACTGACTTGATCCTGCTGATCTGAGTGATCTGTTGGGTTTGTATTTAATCAGCATATCTGCGATGTATTGATGTCCTAGGTCATTTGAGTGATTTATAAACAAGTAGTAGTACTTTAAAATCGATCCTAGATGTAACTGGAAGCCAAAGCCAGTGTAAAGACCTGAGGACTGGTGTGATATGGTCATATTTTCTGGTTCTGCTCAGAATTCTGGCAGCAGCGTTCTGTATGATTATATCTATATATTTTGCTGATTTAGTTATTGCTTTGACATGACTACTAAAACTCAGGTCTGACTCCAAAATCACTCCAAGATTCCTGACTTGATTTTTTGTTATCAGGCCTTTCGCCTCAAGATATGCATTCACCTTGAGAATTTCATCTTTTTTTCCAAATGTAGTGATTTCGGTTTTGTCTTTGTTTAACTGAAGATAGTTTTGGCACATCCAGTTGTTAACTTCATCAATGCATTTGCACAGGGAGTCAATGGGGCTGTAGTCATTAGGTGATAGTGCTAAGTAGAGCTGGGTGTCATCAGCATAGCTGTGGTAAGCAATATTGTTATTTTTTATTATTTGGCTTAGTGGCAGCATATACAGGTTAAACAGGAGTGGTGCAAGAATTGACCCTTGTTGGACTCTGCATGTCATGGATGTCCACTCAGACTTACGGTCTCCTATACTCACATAATAACCTCTCCCTTCTAAGTATGATCTGAACCATCTGAGGACCATCCCAGAAAACCCAACCCAGTTTTCCAGCCTATCAAGAAGTATGTTGTGGTCAACAGTGTCGAATGCAGCACTGAGGTCCAGTAGAACCAGAATTGATGTTTTGCCTGTATCAGTATTTAAGCGAATATCATTTATAATCTTTATGAGCGCTGTCTCTGTACTGTGATGCGGATGGAAACCAGATTGAAAATTGTCAAAGAATCCGTTTGAGTTTAAGAATTTGTTCAGCTGACTGAAAACAACTTTTTCAATGATCTTGCCTATGAAGGGGAGATTTGAGATTGGTCTGTAGTTGCTCAGTATGGAGTTATCCAGATTTCTCTTTTTCAGAAGAGGCTTAACTATTGCAGTTTGAAGGGCGGTTGGAAAAGTCCCATAGGGAAGTGAGGAGCTCACCACTTCTAGGAGATCTGCTTCTAAACAGTTAAACACACTTTTGAAAAAAGAAGTGGGGAGTGTGTCAAGGGCGCAGGTTGATTTTTTGAAGGTTGAAGGTGCTGTACCATTTCTTCTAAAAATGTACGGTCAATTGCTTCGAAATTAGACATAGTAACTTTCTGATGTTGTGGTCTGATCTGTCTGACCCCAGAGCAACTAGAGGATGTGCTAATAAGATTATGCATGTTTGTCCATGTTAACAAACAATTAAAAAAAAACTTGTAATACATTTTTTGTTTGTCTTGATATAAGTAATCAATTCAATAATTTTCATGACGATATCTAAAGGTTAAACGTTTTACCCTATTCATGTGAGAAAAATAATGAATAGGCGTATGAATATATTATATTTGGGTCCTTTTCTGAAATTTCCCCTAATGGTATTCTTCTGGGCTTTTTTTTCTTTCTTACTCAGGACATATTGAGGATACAAAATCAGTTGAGTTTGATTCTGTTGCAATTTGTTCACCCTTTTTTCCTTAAACGCCTGGACTAGTAGGCTATGGGCTTGCTTCAATAAAAATTAATACAGTTATGATGAAGCTAACTAGTTACTAGCTAGCTAGTTATTAGTTATCTAACATTAAAAACATGTTTCTATTTAATAAGAAAGTCATTCGAACCTCAAAGTGTTAACCTGTCACCTCTGACCTTTAACAGCTGGGACAGCTCCTGGTGCAGATGGGATGTGTTGTTGCAGGAACTGATTTGCTATAGGCTACTCCTGACTGGTTGAAATCTCATGCTACTTAGGACAAATGTAATGTACAGAAGTAGCTGCACTGCTTAAATACAAAATTAAAGTTTTTGAAGGAAAATATAATTTAAAAGTCACTCTGATGACATCATTTTTATGTGAAATGTGCATTTTTACCTCCAGTTGTCATAGTATGGGGAAATATTTTGTTTTTTTAAACCTGAAACCAATTTTATTGGATTCCCTGACCCCAAAAATGTACACTTTGACACCAAATTTGTCATTATAGCGATAACAGAAGCAAAGATATGGGCTCTAGAGTATTTTCGGCACATTGTCGGCCATTTTTGAAAAAACCTGTTTATTTTTGATAAAAATTGTGATCTCACTTGTGTCTTAGGATAAATTTATTTGTATGACCCTAAGGTACTTCCATACCAAAGGGGACCTTTGCATCATGACTTGAAGTCAAAGGCCTATTTTTTGGGCTTAACCTCCCTACTACAAGGATCTTTCCACATTACGAGGGATCGAAGGCACCTGCGCAATAATCTGATCATGCGGAATGGATTTCCACTTGAGGAAAACCCCATGGTCCTCTGGAACTGGAGGGTCCTCTTGTGAAGCAGGCCGAATGGTATCACTTTGGACACTGCTGCCATGAGACCCAGCAGTCTCTAGACCTGCTTCACAGTGTGGCTGTGGCCATCTTCACGCGGTAGATGGGATAGTGAGCATCTTGAACCTGAAACTCCTCAGAGAACGGTTGAAGTACCTCGGATCTATTACGGGACATAACCCTCCATCCTTTTTGGGAACAATGAAGAAGTGGCTGTAAAAGCCGGACTCCCTGTCTGGTGGAGGGATACGTTCTATGGCCTCCTTCACCAGCACGTCTTCGTTGCCAAGCTCCCTTGGGAAGGGCACTGGTGGCGACACTGTTTTTTTTTTTTTTTGCACCTGCCTGTAGGCTGGTTCTGCCCACTCAAGGCAGCCCTGCCTGAAGAGGCTGAGCGGCGAAGGAGATACTGATGAAAGGCCGCCATCTACTTTTTAATCTCCTGGAATCTTTCGATGTCGGTATTAACCACCTCTGAAAAGTCACATAAGCCCTGCCCACTAGAGACGAGGTGTCCCTGCACAGCTTGGTAGGCAGGACCGGGGCTTTAAGGGAAGATGCCGTCTCGGAAGACAGCTCACTAATGCCTCCTTGGCGTCAGGCATCTTCCCATACCCTCGCTCAAACACGCCCACAACACAGCCGAAATCAAAAACGGGCGGATTCGACAGGTGCGCTGCAAAAAAAATTCCCAAGAAGAAGAAGTTTTATTTATATAGTGCCTTTCCAAAGCTCGAGGTTGCTTTGCATAGTGTTAGCCCATACATTTGCACACTAGTACATTAGAATACTCACAAATACAAGACAAGCACAGGTTTTCAATAGCCCCATTATTCAAAATACAAATTAAACCAAGCCTCTCTTCAGCAGAAAGAATCAACAGGCTAGACTAACCTTTGCTGAGGAGCATGTTGTGTGAACAGAGGAGAACTGGTCCGAAGTTCATTTTAGTGATAAATGCAAGTTTAATTTATTTGTGTCTGATGGAAAACATTATGTTCGGCATCAAACTGGGGAAAGATTGAACCCAAAGTGCCCAAAGAAGTCGGTGAAAGATGGAGGAGGAAGTGGCATGGGTTTGGGGATGTTTCTGCAGCAGGAGTTGGGCCTATTATACAGCTACATGGCAGAACCTCAGAACCTATTTATCAGAATCTCCTTCGGCAACCTGATCAGGTCCCATGCAATCTGACACTCTCAGAGAGGAGTTTCCAAAAAAATGTTCCACTATGTTTGTGGTTCTATTACAATGGAAAACTTGTACCTCCCCTTTCTCACTGGGTTGCACATCAATGAAATGTAAATGATTAGGTGTTGAATAGATTCAGCCTATTCATGTTACATCAATCAGGTTAATAATTTGACTGGAGTCACGTCTCTGGCAGGCTAAAAAAGGAATTGTCTCCACATTGGTGGATAATTACCATCTCCCAATAATATCTTAAACTTCGGTACAATACAAGCATAATAAGTCTCATAATTATTCACGAGACAGCATGTCTTCATCTTATAAGAAGACGCGTTGCTAAATTAATGACAGTATGCCCTTAATTATTCATGACAGCACGCTGATAGGCATTTTCCACTGACTGAAGCAGCAGCGCTTCTAACAGTAAGATCGAATACAGTAAGTGAGAGATGCATTAATGGATCAAAAACGAGTGGGTCCCGATTTGTATTGAGTGTCTGCGTTGCCTGCGTTCTCTTCAATAGATCCTGAGTCTACGACACAAACACGATTCGTCCGCGCTGTGAGTGTAACTGCTCTTCACGGATATTTATCTGACCAAATGGCCCATATAACTCCACAAAATAAGCCTCAGAAGTTATCAAAGTTATACAACAGCGTGGTCACATATATTTTCAAAGCAGAGAACAAATTGTGAATGGCTGTGCATTAAATTGTGCACTGAATTATAGTTGTCACATGATATATGTATTTGTGTTGTTAGGGGTTAACAGCTTATGACCCAGGACCAGTAGTGAAGAAATGAAGACAGAGTCAGGATTGCAATTAATTAAAAGAAAAATTTACTTAGAATAGTTTGCAGTTTCAAAAGCAGAAGCCAGCTTCAAGTCTCACAAGGAGTTCGTAGGCCGCGCTCCCTCTCTCACCGTCTCGTTGCCTCGCCCTATCGTACATACAATTGTCCCAACAGTTATACCGTTTTCAAGGTCTTATCCCCGTCATTACTGCGATGTGGATGCTTCTGATTGGCTCAGAGACAATGCACAGTCATGGTAAATTTCCACTCGAGTCAGTTAATCTGATGCACGTTTACACTGACGTGTCACTTGTTGATGCTTTCCCCCCAGAATTAGGCCCGTAGTGACCTTCCAGATCTGGAGCAGGCGCCAGCTTGCCCAGAACAACAAGTCCACCCATCTCTTAGGGTGCCCATTGAACACCATTCTGATCTGTAACATAGAATATTGCGCACATACACAGATACACAGTCTCTCCAAGGTTGGAGCTGATTAAGCTCCAGTTCTAACTAGTTCTTACCAAAACATACTGATAACATGTGCTTTCTTTCAGTGAGAGGGACACACAATAGTACAGGCAATATTCATCTTGAGTCTTTAGTGTTGCAGTAAAAGAAAATATAAAAGGAAGAAAATATAATAAATTAAATGAAAGACAAATCCATATTTCATCTCTGGAAGCCGGGCTAAGTGAGTAAACCCTGTTACTGCACTCCTGACATGTTAGGGGTGTGTGATACCTCCAAAATCCAAACACATGACCTTGTTGCCAGTGTTTAGTGACACATCACACATCTCTAGGCCAGACCCTCAGTCACTCCTCAGAGACCAAATACACACTTTAGAAAACAAGAAACTAAAACTAAATCATAACTGGATAGAATCATTATAATAATATAGGATAAATATTGATTAAAGTTTTGATTATGAAGTTAATTAGGATATAAATATATACAGGTATATTGAAGCGGCAGTGGATTTCAAAATCCCCCCTTCACTCCCTCCTAAAGGCCAATTTTGGGGTCCCAATGACCCCCTAAAGTTGGTCTACCAATTTAGGCCGCTTCATAATCTTCCATCCCCCCACTTTTTAGTTTATAATCTTTGAAAAAAAGAAAATCTCTTTTCCCCTCAGGGATTTAACTTCAAGCATTATTAATCTTATCCAATTTGGTTTTATCAATGGCTTGATTGATTACAATAAGCACATATATCCTCAAGAGGACATACTACATTAGCACCCCATGTTAAATACCACCCCATTATAAATACCAAGATATCTCATCTAAAAAGAGGGATTTTAAATACACTTCTTTCAAACACAGACCTTTTTCATCTTCAAAACAACAGTGGTCTGAAATAAAAATAAACAAAATAAATAGGCATAATAATCCATCCAATTACATTCAGTCTCTGCATAAAACATCCTTCAGTTTACAGTCTACATACATGTACCATCTTAATTACACATCCTATTCATTTCTTTCCCAAACATGTTCATAACATCCATTTCAATCGCTTTTCCCTGATTTTACTCAAGAACCTTCTTGTTAAACCCATTTTCATAACACATCTTTTTCTTTTCCACATAGATTTCCACATACTCAAACCTTTTTGTTACACTTGCTTTTTCCATCAAATCCAGTTTTCACTCATAATAGCCCACATCATTTTTTTAAACTTAAAATTAACATAACCATAAAATTGTTAATGTTGAAAACTTCATCAAAGTGACATATTTATCCATTTGTATTACATTCATTCAGCTTGTTCACATCTTTATCTTGTGACATTGTGCTTAATCATACTCAATACCAATTATTTTTCCAAATAAATTTCCAAACCCATGTTATTTAGTAAACCATTCAAAATCTATTAATTAGGGTTTCCTTTAAAGTAACATTTTTCTTTCAATGTCTTGTCCATTAAAACTCTTTAGGCGTAAGCTCCAAATGACCAAAATCTTAACCCTGTTGATTTATGTCATCTGGCAGTGATACTTCTCATCAAATCCTCACTAGCCTTCCTTTGCCACTCACACCAAAGTTGTTGTAATTTCCCCAAGAACTTACACTTTTTTTTTTTTTACATTTTCATAATCTCCCATATTACTTTATAAAGTATTAAAAATGTGTAGTCATCATCAATTTTTTTAAAAACTGTTTTAAAACAATCTGTATTTTGAAAATCATTCAATGTATTTAATTTGCCTTCAGGTAAAATAAATTCTGTCAGAAGTTTTATTTTCACAACATTAATCTTTAGGGCTATTTCTCTCTTGTTTTAACTTGTCGCATTATTCTTTACCAAAAAAAAAAAGTCAGGCTGCTGATGCACCATGTGATCATTATTGTTTCAGTCTTATCTCTACTGCTCTACAGAAACCAAAATATTATTTTATTCATCTTTCAATCCCAGTCACACCGAAAAACTTAAAGTCACTTGCTCCTTTAACATTAATTAGACATTATTACTAGACATCTAATGTCCTGCATCCATTTAAGGGATGAAAAATAAAAATAAAAATAAAACTTTTTCTTTTAGAAGTTATCTTTTTGGCCGCCCTTCTGCCTTCAGAAATATGAGGGAATCTCTGGATAATTTAGATAGTGACTTCAGCCAATTTGTCACTTTGTCTCTGCCGTCAGGTTTCTAACATGTTTACCATTTCTAATCAATTGACATTATTTCAATTTAAACCCTCAGTTAAATTTAGAGATGGGTGTTTAACCCATTAAGAAACGGCAATCTTTAACTTTATAATTCCACTTCAACTAATCCAGAGATTAATTCAAATCAGCATCATAAATGACAAAATTAGTCATAATTACCAGTAACAGACAGAGCTGGATACCAGTCCACTTAAAGCTCGTCCCATGTTTTGGATCATCTTTTCCAGATTCCTTCAGAATTAGCAGTTTCTTTAAAAGTTGTCGTTTGCCTTAACCCATCTGTAATGATAAACACTCATTCCAGGGGTTAATGACCCCATACACACCATCAGGACAGAACAGTTTCACAAACCAACACATACAAAACATAAAGTGCAGTCATCAACAAACATACGCACATTAAACATATAATTTTGAATTGCTCATTCTCAAAATTTGCTTTTAGTGTTTAACTAAAAAATATTTAAACTCAGTTCTTACATGGTTTCTTAACCAATTTTCAAATCATGTCTGTTCATTATTCCTTCATTTTTAGAGAAGTCAGCTGGGTTGTTTTGGCTCTGATATCATTGCTTTTGTTTTGTTTCAGCTTTAGCAGGACGATAACAGACAGAGCACCATCACTGCTTCTCAAGCAGTCTCTCTCTCTCTCTCTCTCTCTCTCTCTCTCTCTTTTATTAAATTCATTAACCTTTAACCTTCACAAAGTTTATCCTTAAAGAATAAATTTGTATCAGAAATTTAAATGTTTAACTTTCCAATTAGAGATATATAATCATCTCAAAATAAGTTATGCTTTGAATTCTTTTCTTCAAGTTACTTTAGTTAAATACCTTTTGTTTTCCAGACCTCCTCTTTAAACTTCAACAGCTGTTCTTATCTTTAGACACCACCATGCCTTCAAATTCTCCACTGCCATATCTAATGACCTGCAGGATTAAACTCATGATATGGAAATATTAGTTCAATATCACAGTTTTACTGATTCAGTTAATGCATTTTTGTTCTGGTCTCCACAAAGTTGTTGACAATCACCTCATGGTCTCAGCTGGCTCTTGAATGACCTTTACCATCATAACTTTGACTCAGGGTCTTCCCTGGCATTCACAAACAATGCGGTATTTGAGTGAGCGGTATGGAGGAGCCATTATTAGGGCAGGCCATGCTGTGTCCTGTCTGGACTCTCGGCCCCTACAACCACAGCGTCCCCCCTTACTGATGCTGCTGGCCTCACAGACATCGGTTCAACTCTCATACACACCTCACATAAAACACCTCCCTTCTTGGAAGTGCCCAATGGCGGTGACCCCCATGTCTTAGGTTGTCCCCCTGCTGGCCAAAAGAGGATCTTACCCGTCTTAGGCGAATCACCCTCATTCACATTGGTCATCGCTTGAGATCTTTGACCCTTAAAATGGATCAGATGTTTTTCTGGAGCCTTGGGGAAAGTGCATTCAAGAGTCACCAGAGCCATTTAGTCTGCTTACTATAAGTAGAACATGGAGACAGGTTAATCATAACACTTAATCACTGATACCAATTACATCTTCCAAACCGCAACATTATGCGTAGATTATACTCAGTGAATTTAGCCATAACCACTGTCCACTCAATTTAATGTCCTGCATGTTGACTCTGACCTGATCCATTGGTCCTGTGCATGGTGGCGGCTAAGATTAGACAATGATGTCACTGGTCATGGAATAATTTATTTAAAAATTTTAATTTATTAAAATTCTGTATTTAAAAACATTTGATACCTTTATTATTGCCCTCCTAATGACACTTTCACTCTTTTTAACAAATCACTGTCTCTATGATTTTCAACTGGTGCACTGTGCTTTTACTATAAATCTCTTATCACCTATGACACAGGCTCAGATAACAGCATTGAGCTGGTTTTGAATGAGAGAGAGACTCTGAGTTATTCAGGATGGTACACTGTGTTTTCATAAACTTTATACTACTTACACTAGCTCAGCATAAGGTCTGGCTAGAAATTAAAATTGTTTTCAAATAAGACATCAAACATTTCCTTTAAACTCTATCCTTAGACAGAGATCACATTTTCAATTAATTAATTTTATATTTGTCTTTTGCCCATACAATTAATTTAGAAACTTTACGTTTCTCAGATTAGGTCTCTGTTACTGTAGCAACTTTGGCCATAGCACCAGAAACGGTGGGGGCCAGATTCAGATAAGCGAATTGTTTTATTACAGCTCTGCACCAGCTTATCTTTTGAAACCAAAACCTCAGCATCTAGGGTTTTTAACATATTAACACCAATTTATCTTATAAAAACTGTTTTTACCAACATTGAGGCAAATTAACATTATTAGAATTTTTCAAGAGTTAGAGGAACAGGAACCACCTTTTTCATAAATCTGTCATTTAAACCTCTATGTCACTATTTATATATTTTCTCGCCTCACATGTTTTTCGGTCATTGTCTTTAATTTTACCTCATAATTTTAATTAATTATCATAGATCTTTCCTTCAAAAATAATTACTTAAGACCTTATATTCATATTTCACTTTGTTACTTTCTTACTTTGTTTCATCTACAAAATTGAATCTGATGGGCTGATTTGCCACCATTTCTACACCTTATGGGTGGGAAGTTACAGTTACATACAAAATGGCCCTGCTGACCACAATTAAAACTCTCTGTCATTTAGCAACTGGCATGTTTCAGTCTAGTTCCCAGTCTGTAAGGCGGTGCCAAAAGCGGCACTCACTCGGACAGTCAGAGAGGAGAAGAGCGCGCGAGAGGGGAGGGGGCAGATAAGACTGGCTGCTCACACATCTTGGTGTTTTCGCTTTTTCAAAAACAATCTCAAGCCCTTTTTCAGACTACACCTCAATTCCAGTAATTTCAGACAATTTATTACATTTGGCAATTAGACTATACCATCCCTCAGTAATCTTCTGGGATTTTTCTTTCAGGGGTTAAACCCCACCCATTCTACAAATTCATTAATACTCTTTGTTTGTAGCCAGTCAGGATGCTATTTAACTTTTCAATCAGAATTAAAACCTTGCTGCCATGTTTTAATTTTTTTTATAAATATGTTCTGCAAATTTCTTTTAAGTGAGGGCTTCAGAGCAAAGCTAGTTACAGCATTTGCTCTCTTTCATTTCAACATATTATCAAGACTGATCAAGTTACTGATCATGTCACAATTTATCAGCCATATTTTAGTCAAAGTTCATACTCACCGAAACAGCAAGAGATGGAGGCGGCGATCTTTACCCAACACAGCTGTGGCTTCTGCGTTATGAAACTGCAAAGGACACTTGTACGAAAACGTCACACATACTGGTCCGTGCCAATTTGGGTCACAATTTTTATTTTACTCGGGATCGTTCCAGATGCATCACTGGCAAAACAACTCCTGAATCAATTTTTATTTTGTTTAACTAATAACTAATTTGTTTTAACTAGTAATTTATTTTATTCCCTGACTGCCTGATTCACTAATTTCTAAACTCTAAGTTCGGGGATCCCCTTATCTGAGATGGAAGAGAGAGCGCAGGTTTGCGATGCCTACTGGACTCACACACCGTTCCAGGGACGTACTCCTGTAGGGGTAGTGACCGCACTAAATGCCCACCGGGGCCCCCTTTCTTGAGTACGCTTCAATGCGCTGCCTTCTACCGTTAACCGTAACGATGCCATCAGCGACTTTACTTTATACTATCACACAAGTATAATCAACTCCTCACTCCTATCGAAGTGAAGCTCTCTCGTTCCCCTTTACCATCTCTTCCATTCAGATAACCCTATCCAAATAATTAAAGCTTTCTACTACCTTATTTGTTGTTTTGCCAGGGGTGTCACCAAGGAATGATTGCCCGTGCATCCTCCACCAAAACTGTTAGGGGTTAACAGCTTATGACCCAGGACCAGTAGTGAAGAAATGAAGACAGAGTCAGGATTGCAATTAATTAAAAGAAAAATTTACTTAGAATAGTTTGCAGTTTCAAAAGCAGAAGCCAGCTTCAAGTCTCACAAGGAGTTCGTAGGCCGCGCTCCCTCTCTCACCGTCTCGTTGCCTCGCCCTATCGTACATACAATTGTCCCAACAGTTATACCGTTTTCAAGGTCTTATCCCCGTCATTACTGCGATGTGGATGCTTCTGATTGGCTCAGAGACAATGCACAGTCATGGTAAATTTCCACTCGAGTCAGTTAATCTGATGCACGTTTACACTGACGTGTCACTTGTTGATGCTTTCCCCCCAGAATTAGGCCCGTAGTGACCTTCCAGATCTGGAGCAGGCGCCAGCTTGCCCAGAACAACAAGTCCACCCATCTCTTAGGGTGCCCATTGAACACCATTCTGATCTGTAACATAGAATATTGCGCACATACACAGATACACAGTCTCTCCAAGGTTGGAGCTGATTAAGCTCCAGTTCTAACTAGTTCTTACCAAAACATACTGATAACATGTGCTTTCTTTCAGTGAGAGGGACACACAATAGTACAGGCAATATTCATCTTGAGTCTTTAGTGTTGCAGTAAAAGAAAATATAAAAGGAAGAAAATATAATAAATTAAATGAAAGACAAATCCATATTTCATCTCTGGAAGCCGGGCTAAGTGAGTAAACCCTGTTACTGCACTCCTGACATGTTAGGGGTGTGTGATACCTCCAAAATCCAAACACATGACCTTGTTGCCAGTGTTTAGTGACACATCACACATCTCTAGGCCAGACCCTCAGTCACTCCTCAGAGACCAAATACACACTTTAGAAAACAAGAAACTAAAACTAAATCATAACTGGATAGAATCATTATAATAATATAGGATAAATATTGATTAAAGTTTTGATTATGAAGTTAATTAGGATATAAATATATACAGGTATATTGAAGCGGCAGTGGATTTCAAAATCCCCCCTTCAGTGTAATGGTGAGCTTACAAATCCTTGTGTGTATTGTGTTGCTTGTAACGTAATGGTCATTTGCAGCGTGCATTTGTAGGAAGCTTTGATGCTTTTAATGAGAGCGAAATAAAACAGTTTGAATCAGAAAAAGCCGTTGCTGTGATGTCAGTCTCCCCTCACCCCCCAGCATTCCCACATTAAACCACGCCCACTTTTATAGCATTTTTCAAAAGTGTGGTGAGAACTGACTGCTGCTGAAATAGGGAGTTTCATGACCCTTTAATAAACAGTTCTCGATCTGGGAAGTAATCTTCCACTTTCACCCCTTTCATTCGGTTTGAATTTTCTGATTTTCTCAAGTATATAAGCACTTTTGAACAGATCTTTTTATTTTTTCTGACCGATTTTTACAGACCCTGAAGATTCACTTTCTGGGGCAGACTCATTGGTAACACTTTACAATACGGGTGCACTAATATGCATTAATTTATCTTCATTAGTTGCTGATGCAGTAATCATTAATAAATGATTTAGTTTACCATTAGTAATACATTAACTCATGATTATCTGTGCATTAATTAAGCATGAATTAATGCATATTAGTGCACCCGTATTGTAACGTGTTACAGTCTCATAATTATAGCTCATATCTGATTCCATCTGAATCCCAGGATTTACAAAACCTTTTCCTGACATTTCATCTCCAGTCATTTTCCTTTTTTTTTTTTTTTTTCCATTTGCATTTTTTTCTTCAATTTCTGTTTCATTGCAGGTGTTTTAAAACCACTTTCATCATCTATAATTTCTGTGAACAAGTTTATTCACTGGCAAGCTTATTGAGTTTAAAGTTGACAAAAGTAGGTCACCTAGTTCTCACACACACTAGGGTAAGAGTCATTAGTAATGTTTGACCGGGAAAACAAACATTATGCAAGAGGGCAAAAAGAGAGTCAACAGATAAGCTGATGCCAAATTGGTTTTTAATTGATTCAATAGCCATTTATGGCTCACCCTGATCTTTTCTCTCCTGCAGCTGTCAAAACAATATGGGTGCACTTGAGCCCCTCAAAAATTGTCAGGATACAAGACCATTCAAAAAGGCACTAGTGAACCTTTCAGAGGGGGTTTGGAGAAAGAGATAAGCTTTCATCTTTAGATAGTCTTTTAACAAACACATTATCTTTTGTATAGCCCACTATAAATATGGGTTAATTAAAAAATATATATTTAGTGCAACTGTGCTGACAATATTTTATAGTTAATTTACAGGACAGTCTTTACACTAAAAATACTTTGCATATAAAGCTGCTGCCAGTTAACTGCTGCAAATTTACAGTAAAAAGTTTTAGTGTATTGCACTATAGTAGAATTTCTTAAATGGGCCATAGAAATATATGAAACTTCACTTTGCTCTTGTAAGGGTGGATCGCCTACAGTGGTTCTGACTGCAGGGTTGTCGAACGACTAAAGAAATATTATCAGCAAGATGCTAGAAAACTGTACATTTCTTGTCTATAACCACCCACTGCAACTTATACCAACGGAAATAATCGCAGTTACAATAGCAAAATATGTGGGAGAGCATTGCTTTAATGTGACTATATTGTATTGCAATAGGTAGCACTTCAAAGTCAATACCAAATCATAACTAGTTAGCAAATAATTTATAACTGAAAGAATATAATGACAAAATCGGGTCATGGTTACCCTTAAAATATTTACAAAATAGATGAATGTGATGATAAAAACTTATACCATTAATCGTACCCAGCATGTATAGAATGTTACCTGATAGATAGAGAGATAAAGAGAGAGAGAGATAAAGAGAGAGAGAGAGAGAGAGAGAGAGAAGAGAGCAACGAGAAGAGCCAAGGAGAATGCCCCTAGAAGAGACAGCCAGAGAATAAGAGAGCCAGAGCAACAGTTCTAATCTTCTGTTCCTCGACCATGTGACTGAAACCCTGATACATTCAAACTGACCAATCAGACCAAACTTCCCCCACTGTACTACAGGTGTGGCACCCATTTTGCCGACAGTATCTCTTTGTATTTAGTAATTCCAAATGGTCTTGCTGGTACTAAAGAGGGGGTTGGAAACAGTAAAACCAATGTCTTTGTTCAATTAAAAAAAAAATCAAATATCTTTGATTATTTTCAATTATTTCAGTGTCAGTATCAAAGTGTCCAGAGGTGACCCAGTCCACCAAGACATTCTTCCAGTTGATGTCATCTTCAGACTAGTGGTCCAGAAATGTTGCAAAAGCAGTTTGACAGTTCAGTCTTTGTTCTCATTGCATTCCTGCATGGGAAGGCTCTATCAAATGGTGTTGCATCATTCCTTGATATGCAAAACGTCCACTGAATACCTCACACCTCAAAACAGTCACTGAAGGATAGAGCAACCTCTTGTCCCTCTTTCTGAGGACACAGGATGGGAACTTGTCTTGGAACTTGGATACAGGATGGGAATAAAAGAACATATAGCACCACAAAGAGCAAAAGCATAAGTCATTTGTCAATGGTCAGAAGTTTGATATGGTCAGATTAAAATGGTCTATGGCAATAAGCTCTTAAATCAATGTACTTAATAAAGTGGTCAAGGTTGAGAATAAAAGAACACCTGGAAACATTGAAAATAAATTGCATTATAACAAAACAGCAATCACTGCAGGTTTTAAGTCCCCCTTTTCATGAAGAATATCAACAAAGTATTCCATGTAACCAAATACAGAGATTCAATTGAATGGATGTCCTAAAACATTGTTCCAAGTCAAATGGACAAAATTACAAATAATCAGAAATTAAAATAATGCATTGTTACAATACAATGATAAAATAAATGTTTGCACTTAGAATGAGAATGAGAAATACTAATGTAAATGTTGATATTTAACTTGGTGGGACAAATAATATCTAACTGAATTAGTAAATCTAAAGAAAAACAAAACAAACAATAACTGGAAGAAATTGACAGTTACAATACAGTCTAGATGTAAAGAATTTATGTGAGGCAGAGGTAGATTTGACTTTGTGTGTGCATTTAGCTGTGGCTATGTGTAAATCATACTCCAAACATGGTGAGGAAGGTTTAGAAGTGTGATGCAAATTTGGTCCTGTTGAACAGCGAGCCAACATGAGAATGTGAGTGAGGTGAGGTTTGCTCCATGATGTGGCTTCCGCAGCCCTTTTTTTTTCTTTCTTTTTTTTTTTTTGATGAACATGCCAGTGATGAGCACTTGCCTGACCTAACGCCTGAAATAATCACCATCAATTCAATCTAATAATCAGGTGAGTAGGGCACCCTAGGATGATCATATTTAATAACATTATGTTTTATATATCTTTTTCTAATTCTATGATTAATGGAACGTGTGCCTAAGGGCGACACAAGAGGGTGCCTGCGCCCCAAACACAATTGCCGCCCTAGGCAACCAACCACCTAGATCGCCTATAGCAAACTTTGGCCTCGTGTAACGTTAATTCATCTAATTACTGTAAGCATTTACCTCCTATTTGTCACATAACCCAATCCCTTCCCTAAACATAACCGTTTGTGTAACATTCCAAGTGTCCCGAGGCCAAATGATTGGTTTGTGTGAAGTAAATCCCCAAAAGCGACCAGCAGCGTCGAGTCCATCCACCGGCCGAAGATCAACATATTTCAGAATTTGCCACCGGATGAAACGTCACGTCAGCTTTGACAGCATTGGGTGTCATGTGTCTCATGACCAATTGCGTCATTACGTCAGCTTTGATTGCAAAATGTCATTGGCACACGTTAAGCAATAGATTACACCATTGTATGGAAAAAGCACCCCTGATCAGCTGAAAAGTGCCCAAAACACTCAGCAGTCCAGACTGAGATAAGAG